>NC_067115.1:21464745-21813911 GCF_021347895.1 Acanthochromis polyacanthus | reverse complement strand
TACATGCATTCACACATACATGCAATATGAATGTCATGTTAGCACACAAACTCACACATGCAACAAATTTATCGTCATTTGAATTCTAATGTTTAAACTGGCGATGTCATCAGGGAAAAGGCAGATCCATCAAGCCGCCCAGTGAAGAGGACTTTCAGAGCATCAAACTGATCAGCAATGGAGCTTATGGGTAAGCTGCCGATTTATTCCTTGTTGATGCCTCACTTATAACTCAAATCAAATCCAATGTGTCTCTTACAGTGTGTTTTTCTTGAGCTTTCAGCCCAATTCAGTAAATGAAGTTTTCTCAGGTGTCACTAGGAGCCTTAATTGTTGCAGCTTCAAGAGATAAATAAGAAAACATCTGCCAACACTGGATTTCAATCCCTGGAAACATCTACTCTGTGGGCCTTGACTCAAAATGCTACTAATTTTTAATTAGTTTGTTTGCTTGATTTACTGTTTCCAGGGTCATTATAATAAGGAACTTTATGTGCAAGAAATAAGAAGATCAATTAAAGAAACAATTCACGTTGGAGGAAACAACAACGACAGCAGCACAGTTATATTATCCCTCTTTTTTTTCTGCTATTTGATATGTAGCTTATTTGAAATATTGCTCATAAACACTCTAATTACATTTCAGCAAAAGCTTATTAGATGACTGTTTCATGTGATGATTGATGTAATCCGAATGTTTTCATTGAGCTTTTTAATAGATGTAATCAAAATCACTTAACCCTGCTGAGCTTATGAAGGTTTACACATTAAATGGTTTCTGATTACCGAGGATATTTATAAACTACATTTGTTTAAACTGAGTGACATAATGAGCTTAAAAATGAAAATAAAATAATATCTCTAAGTTGCAAAAAAAAAAACAGTTTTATGAAGTAACTTCAGCTGTGATACAGATAAAATCATTCCTATGCAGGCGTTCAAGCTGAGTAGAAAATATGACCAAGATGAAGGAGTTGTCTGTAAAACTATGAGAAAAAAACGCATTTCAACAAAAAGGCAATGGTTTTTAAAAGGATTTCCAAGAGACTTCAAGTTCTAAGAGATACAGTTGGAAGGAAGGTCAAACATTTCAAACAAAACTGAGACATATATCTGTATTAATACCAAAGCATTTACAACAGAAGAAACAACCTTTCAGTACAGACTATAGGAAGACTTTCATGCCCAGAAACCTCACAACATTCCATTTCTGCCCACGTTAAAGCACATCAAAGTTAACTTTAATATGTTGAACAGACCCTCAGAATTCTCAGAATCTGTTTCCTGCAGTGATGAAATTAAACTGGAACTGTCTGGACTTGTGGATCAGTGGTGTGTCTGTCTTAAGACGGGGAAAGCCTGCATGACAAGAAGAACAGAACCATCCCCACAGTGAACTGTTTAGGTTGGTCTGTCGCATTGTTGAGGTGTTTCTCTGGCCGTGTGAGGCGCATTGCGGATTTTTTTTAAAGAATGTGACGCAACCTCTGGACGTTCCAGTAAGCACACATCCAAGTCAACCGGAGCTTGTTCCAGGAATTGTGTCCTGGGATGTTCTGGAGGGTTGAATCCCACTGAAAATCTTTCTTAGGGTTTAACAAAAGAAGATGAAGATGAGGGAGAGGCTACAACACCAAAAGGGAGAAACTGCTGAAAGTTTAGAGGAGGTCATAAATAGGACAAAAAATGCACTGACTCGAGATGTTTATGAATTTTTCTTCTTAAATGTCTTATCTACTGAACATTACGTTGTCAAAAATCACTGAAATGTGTGTTTTCATTAGATTTTATTCACATCATTAGACTGTGTCCTTGTATATGGGCGTTTTAATCAATTTGATTGCAGCTGCAAATGTTAAAATATGATGTCTTGTTTTATTTTATGTTTCATGTTCAATAGCATTTTAGAATACTGTTTTGGACAGAATGTATTTGGTATGACACAGGGGAAAAAAAACTTCATAGTGCAGACTCTAAAAGCAGTGCTCTAGTTTTTCTAGAATAATTAAAGCAACCAATTATGGAAGACCAGAAGGATTTAGATGGGACACGTTTTAAAATGTATGTTTAACATGTAATCAGAGACTGGTCTATCCAAGGGTTTTAAAGAAAATTACATTAATTTAAAATGTCCTCTACAACAAACAATTGGACAGCAGGGATTTAAAATCAGAAGTAACATATGGTGCGCATGCTGTTGCATGCTGTCTAAAGCTGTACATCAGAAATAGAAGCATTGCGCCTGCCAGGCCTGCATTTATCCGCCATTATCTGCCCATGAGAAAGAACACTTCAAAGAATTCAGTCCCGAATCAAAGAGAAAATTAAAGTTGTTAGCTTGGGGCTTGACATTTTGTACTGTAGGTTTTTAAAGTCCTAATATCCACCTTGACTTGTCCAAGCAGTGAGACTATATTGAGTTCATGTCTAACAGCAGATGTTTTTTTAGCTGTCTTTTCCTCGGTACTTTCACCTCTGCCGTTCTCGCCTCGTCTGTCTTCTTCGTCTCTCCAGCGCCGTCTACCTGGTGCGCCACAGAGAGACACGTCAGCGTTTTGCCATGAAGAAGATCAACAAGCAGAATCTGATTCTGAGGAACCAGATCCAGCAGGCGTTCGTGGAGAGAGACATCCTCACCTTCGCCGAGAACCCCTTCGTCGTCTCCATGTTCTGCTCCTTTGAGACACGCCGACACCTCTGCATGGTCATGGAATATGTGGAAGGTGAGGGAGTTTGGCTTACACCAGAGATGGATTCAAATTGGGAAGGTCTCTTTGATTTATGGTGTCACACTCAATGTTTTTTTTTCCTTGTTCTGTTTCCCCCTTGGCCAGGTTTCTGTCTAAATGTAAAATCACACTTTTCAGCTTTTATCTGGTTCTCTCCTGAGCTGTCACTACATCTTTGAAATGAACTTCACCACATCGGGACACAGTTTTAAACACGTTCACACATTTTCTCTCAGTATTAACTTCTTTTTTTATTGTAGTGTTGCTGACCTCAAAGTTAAGGCTTCAACTTCTGGATTTTATTTATTTAATTCTGGATAAAACAGTCCTAAACGTATCTGATTTGTGTTACCCTCTGCTCCCAAGCCACAAATTAAACATTTAGGAAAGCACTATGTTTGAATAAAATATTTCTGGAAGGGTAGATGAGATGCTTATTTCTCTACCGCAATGAATCTCAAACGATTCACACTGCCGCTCCAGCACTTTCCATCTTCCTTACCGTTGTGCAGTGTTTTATGCAGGGCAGTGTTTTGGCTGGGCTGCAGCCGCTCTTATATTTGCTGTTGATGCGCAGACACACTGAGGCGTCGGGGGTAGGCGTGAATAAGTGACTCACGATAATGATGACTCTGCCAAACACGGATTAATGTCAGCATAATGGATAACATGCCAAGAAACCATTAGCAGCAGAAAAACAAAAAACTTTTCTCCCATTCAGAAGCACTGCTACTAAGAATGCTGTTAATATGAATCATCTGTTATGGGTCTATTCTGCCTAATCATAGGATCAAAATCGGTCCACCTATACATCACAGTACAGTTTTTCTGAATTATTTAACCCTCCTGTTGGGCTTGTTTCTCGGGAACAGCATCCTGAGGCATGTTTGATTATCCAAAAATGTCAGAAACCAACAAATCCTAATAAACATTGTTTAATCTCATTATAGACTCCATGACGAGTCATTTCAGTCAAGATTTAGTCCAGTGGTGTTCTTTACCTCTCACAGATCATGGTTCAACAGGGATAATTCATTTGTTTTGCATAAAAATTGCTTGTTTAAACTTTTTTCAATGTACACATACACTACCAGTCAAAAATCTGGACACGCCTTCTTATTCTGTGGTTTATATTTAATTATTTTATACGTTGTATAGTAATACTGAAGACGTCAAAGCTATAAAAGAATACATATGGAATTATGTTGTAAACAAACAAGTGGTAATCTTCAGTATTAATCTACAATGTAGAAGATAATACAAATAAATAAAAAGCATTGGATGAGAAGGTGTGTCCAAACTTTTGACTGGTAGTGTGCATATAAAATACTGTAGTTTTACATAACATTGTTTTTAATTTAATATTATTTTGTTTTATATTTTGATTATTTTTTTCTCTCTTTTTATGGAGTGTTGTTGATAATAAACACAATGCATCTCTTCTGTTCAGGGTGGGTTTGCAAATATGTGAAATGAACCATTATCATTTTATATGTCGAATACACTCATTAAGCCAAGCAGAAGAAGTTTCATATGAAAAAATACTTTTAACCTTTTTTTTTCATTTAAAATGGGTCCATCTGAACCGCAACATAACAGGAGGGTTAAGACGTTAAGCAGAAAAGCTGTTTGCTGTCAAAACTATAGAATGCCTATAAATCCTCTCACTGTTGCTGTAACCGGAGGTGTTTCTGTGCTCTCAGGTGGTGACTGTGCCACTCTGTTGAAGAACATTGGTGCTCTGCCTGTGGAGCTGGCCAGGATGTACTTTGCTGAAACTGTTTTAGCGCTGGAGTATCTGCACAACTACGGTATCGTCCACAGAGACCTCAAACCTGACAAGTGAGTGTTAAAGCAGCACTAGTCAATGTTTCTAGATGAACAAATGGATCTAATGACAACGTGTGACAGTCATAGTGACTCATTTACAGTACATTAATGTGATGGAGCATTTTTTTTTCTGTTCACCCTTGACTCTTTTGGTTCATCTTTTTACCCTATTTGCAGCTACAGAAAGCTGCTTTGTCCAGCAAGAATACCTCTGATAAAACATTTTTTGTTTTCCAGTTTGAAACTAAGACTTTACATTATGGCAGTGTTGCTCCATTACTGCTAAGATGTGTAGATACTTAATTATTTGCTAGCATGTTTCTACACACAACCATCTTGATTAGATAATAATAGTGTTGTATTTACTACTGGATTATCTTTTAATATCCATGTCGAATCACTTGACATCGAATTATCCCGACACATTCGTGGCATTAAATATGAACATCACAGGAGCTTTGGAAATCACTGTATCACTTATTATATGGGATTTTACTGTTATTTGCCAGAATTTAAACCTGAATGCGTGTTTTTCTCTCCATGCAGTCTCCTGATCACCTCCATGGGCCACATTAAGCTCACAGACTTTGGTTTGTCAAAAATGGGTCTAATGAGTCTCACTACCAACCTGTATGAAGGACACATTGAGAAAGATGCCAGAGAGTTTCTGGACAAGCAGGTACAGTAACTTTTCTTGCCAGTCTGCATCAGAGTTCTTTGTAATTGCAGTGTTTTAATACTGTGTGATAAAAATACAAAGGCTGCTGACGGATTCATTTTAATTAGCAGGTGTATGAATGAGGGGTGTGTAATGCAGAATCAGTTAAAGATAGGATGCATGGTGCCTGATCAGCCAACTGCCATTCAACACAGTCTTTAGTCTTCTCCAGCCATGCGTGCAAACCTGCCAAGTCATCCGGCAAAATCAATAATCTCAGAATAAAGACGCTGCCTTACAATGCTTCCTGTTCATTAATGCGCTCCATCTCCATCACAATCCCATTTTGTAATTACGGTTATTGTTTATGCTCTGAATTGAACCCGCCATAATCAGTCAGATTGGCCCGTGTCTCCTCCAGCTCCTCTGGGTTTGTTTGTCTGCCACTAATCACCACACATAAACTCATAGCTGCAAATAAAACAGGCCACAGTTTTACTTTTTCGTTTTTGTATTGGAGACTCTGATTAGGAGAACATTTTTCATTCAGTCAGTAATGATGTCATTTATATGTGCAGCCACTGACAAGCTCAATAGAGATGTATACATTTATATTCACTTTGAGATATTCTGATTTGAACATCTTTGCTGTATAATTATTTGAATGAAACCTTGAACATGCAGACACAATAGAAAGAACATTGGGTTGTTTGTCCAAATCAACAGCTTACTGAAGTGTAGGTGATTTCCACTTTATTAACCAATGCATTGAAGTCTCTGATACATCTTATGACATCGTAAGCAATTAATTTCATTTTGGTTCTAATAGCATTAGAAAGACATTTGAAATTTCATTTATGTGGATCGTGCACAAATCTCGTTGCGAATAGTTCTCACTTTTTTTTAGTTACTTTGAGTAATTGGGACATTGTGCTGCATGATTACCAGGAAAAGGGTCATTGCTGTCACGTTTGGCATTTCAATGCTTTTAGCATCACAAACAAAGCTCCTTCTGTCTCTGCTGGCAGTATTCCAAACAACAGATGTCTCAAATAAAACCAGAGCTGTCTTAGGAGCTGAATGTTACTAGAGTATGTGTGCAGAAGTGTCTTGTTTTTGGATGAACTGACCCTGTAAAGAATACTTGTGAAAAATCCAGCAATTCATTCCATGCATGACAAGAGCTTACGCTGCTCTGCCTTAGTCTCCTCCACTTTCTCTTGATCACTCTCAGGTCTGCGGTACTCCAGAGTACATCGCTCCAGAGGTTATTCTTCGCCAAGGTTATGGGAAGCCAGTAGACTGGTGGGCCATGGGCATCATCCTCTATGAGTTCTTAGTGGGCTGCGTGCCTTTCTTTGGAGACACTCCTGAGGAGCTTTTTGGACAGGTCATCACAGGTGAGGAACTCTATTAGACTTACAATACTACTTCATCCTGAAGATCTTCTTAAATTGCATATTTTTGTCACAAAATCACAAAACTTTGTAAGCCAAATGCAATTTAAATTTTTAATCCTAATAGTGTAGTTGGTCTCCAGGTGGAACCAGTAACATTAAAGGCATTTTTGCTGTGGTTTGTTCTAACCTATGGTTTATCTTCTGAGGCAGTTGTCCTTCCTTGTTATTCTGACTCTTTGCTCTCTCTCTCATGTCTCTGGTAGATGATATAGTTTGGCCTGATGGTGACGATGCTTTGCCTGCAGATGCTCAGGCCCTCATCTCTGCTCTGCTTCAGACCAACCCTCTTGTGAGGCTGGGTACAGGTACTGCTTTTTGCATTTACTTCATCTACCACCTGCAGCTATTTGGAGCGAGGTTTAGAATGCAAAATATCATAAAATGGATTAGATTCTGAATAACTTATCAGTACTTTGGGACTCACTTTCCAGCTGAGAGTTAGATATTCATTGAATATTAAGTTGTTGCTAGCAACTAGTTAGCTTAGCACAAAAATAGGTTTTAATTGACAGTCAATAAAGTCCACCTTGCAACAAGCTGCAGTTTTGACGAGATGATGGTTCCTTTGGTCCAGACAGATGAACTGTTTCCAGTCATGATGCTAAGCTCGCTGTCTTCTGGCTTTCATTTAGAATGGACAAATATCAGAATATGATCCTTTAATCTCACCGACTATAAAGTAGATACACACTTTTTCCAATGAAGCATGCGGACTATTGGTAGAGCAAATTGTTATTTTTGGCAATTTTACAGTATATTTATTTTTTGATTAAATATATTTTTAAGATTAAATTTGGTTAAGATTTTCGGTGAAACAGCACGTCACAGATGAGTGCTTCAGGGGCCATCCGAAACCTGAAAATCTGTTGGTTCTTTCTGTTTTTACATTTTCTGTTTCTGATAAATAGTGTCATTTTGGTATTTTTCTTTATAGCTAAGATTTGGGGTTCAGAGTTAACTCAAATCCACTTCACATGTTGTTTGTGCCCCTGCCACCAGGTGGAGCGTTTGAGGTGAAGCAGCACTCGTTCTTCACTGAGCTGGACTGGAACAGTTTGCTGAGACAGAAGGCAGAGTTCATCCCTCACCTGGAGTCAGAGGAGGACACCAGCTACTTTGATAGTACGTGTGTCTGGATTTATGTGCCTATAGAGGACGGCTGTTACATTAGTATCAGGTTCAAGGGTTGAACAACAATTTTCTGACACCATCCCAGTAAGATATGCACATTTTATCTTGAACTGACGTCCCTCCTCTCCTTCACTCTCTGCCAGCCCGCTCGGATCGTTATCACCACATCAATAAGTACGACGAGGACGACACCAATGACGATGAGCCGGTGGAGATCAGACAGTTCTCCTCCTGCTCTCCTCGCTTCAGCAAGGTCTGATTTTACCTCTCTACTGTCCTCTCCTCTTTCATCAATCTCTTACTCTCTCTGTCAGCCTGTCATAGTTTGTCACGTAGAAGCTCACTTGGCACTGGAGATCACTTGACAGGAGTAGATGAGGAAGAAGAAAATATAAAATGAAAAAAAATAGGTCAAATTCTACACATAGCCGCATCTGGAGGCTGGACCCAGTTTTTTTTTTTTTTTTTTTCCCCTGGTGTAGAAAAAAAGTGTAACTAGTTTGTGTAACTCCTACACCATCCATCGTTATTCGCCTTGTCCCCAGTTTCTTATTTAAACCACATAATTCAGGCCCATGTACCTCTGATGCTGAGGCCTCTTGCTTCCTTTTTGCACCTGTCTGTAGCTGTGTGTGTTGTGACCCAGACATCTCACAGCCTCATTTGCTTTTTGCAGCCTTTCTCTCCTTTAATGCTGATCTGTGACTCTCTCCTTCAGTCACACTTTTTTCTCTTGGGTGGGATTTTCTCACCTCCAGCTGTTTCGCTTCTAGTTTCTCTCTCAACTCTTTCACTTCTCTCTCCGTCTGTCTGTCTATCTAACCCACTTTGCCTTCCTTCTCCCTTTCACCTGGTCCATAGTCTCGTGTTTGGGTTATGGAGTCGACAAGGAGCTCTTCAGTAGATGGAAAGTGCCTCATTGAGAGCCTATTTTCAATTAAACTTGATTTTACAGTTTTAAAAAAGCAGTTACACAGCTGCTGAGTATCCTTACTCAAGTAAAGATTTCATATATTCTGCCCATAGCAGAAACATAATGAGGTCTACAGTCAACACACACACACACACACACACACACACACACACGTATTTCATTCATTTTATCATATTAACATAGAACTACAATTACTAGATAAATAATCCATCAGCTTCAATTTCAATAATCCATTAATCATTTTGGTAATCTTATAGGCAGAAGTGCCTATAATCTGCTTGTTTTAGCTTCTCCAATGTGATAATTTGCTGCTTTTCCTCACAGTTGACAAGCATTTTAACATTGTTTTTAACAAGCAAACACCTGATTATTCAAGATAGATATAAAAGATTAAGTGATAATGTAAAAACTGAAGTAGTCCTGCTATGTATTACTGTACCTGTATATATCCAAATGTTAACCCCTTGATGCCCGAATTTATTTACAATTAAATAAAAAACTTTTTTTGTGTGTTTCTGCTTTCCAGCTGATGCTAAATTAAGTAGAGATTGTTCATTTCTCTCTTTCAGGTAGAGCATAGATATATAATTATAACAGATATATAATAATTAGGTCCCACTCTGACTGGTCCTATGAGAAACCTGTGCTTGCAAAAGGTTCTGAGGTACGTACTGAATATGCACACACCAGCATTGGGGGAATGGATACAATCTCGGCTCCAGTCTGAATGAAAGTGGTATGTTGCAAATTCACGACAACAGGCATCGAGGGATTAAAAGACTGACCCAAAACAGGTAGAAAAAACAATCTAATTATACATCCACAGATTTGTAAATTTATAACTTCGGGCTGTTTATTTTGCTTGACACCTTTAAGGACTCTTATTTCCTGAGAGGCACTTCATGATTCTCTGAGGTGAACGTTTGTCCTCATTATTGTCTCTCATGCCTATTTTAACAAGAGACCATCACATTTTAATGCATTAGCTCACTGAGCATCACCTCGTGTAACATCATTTGATTGTGGTTTATTGTCTGGACACATTGTCCTGAAGCTCTAATCAACAAAGATGAAATTGGATGATAAAACAGGAAAAGCCGATGCTAATGACTCCTTTGTGCAGGTGAGATAATGAATCCCCCAAATGTTCACAACAAATAGTCACACTCCAAAACATGAGAAATAGAGAAACAGATGTCATATGAGTAATCACCCAGAGCTGAACGTAGCTTTTCCAAAATGTGTTTTGCTACTTTACATGTAGAGCAAATTAAATCACAGCTTTAGAGGTCTCATAAATAAAATTAAGAAACAAATTGTTTCTGGCTGTTGACATCATTTTGGTTTTCCTCCTGAGAAGACAGCTGGGTCTTTACTTGTTTCCATGGTGCGCTGCTGAATATTCTTTAGGCTTTCCTTAACGCTGCTTGTCTCGTTGTCCTCCCCCACACGGCTCAGCTTTCCTGTGTTACTCTGCACATAATGGGGCCTTACACAGTGACTGTTAGCATGTCTTTGTGGAAACGTTAATGCTTGCGTACATGCGTGCTGAAAGCATACGAGTTATGCACTTCAGTGTGTTAGTTCACATCTGATATGGTCGATCTTTTATGTTGTGAGAGTCAGGTTTCCTTTACAAAGATGCTGAATATTAGCAGTTAAGAAACCATTTTGCATCCCAAAACCATTAACTATAACCTTTACAGTATTTCAAATAAGACTTGCAACAATGACGTCTTTTTTGAAGAGTCTCCATCTTCAAAAAGGATGACATGTGGTCCCACCTTTAGGTGTGGAGTGACAAGTGCACACCTCCAAACATGAGTCACATTGATGCAACTAATGCATCACAAAGATAAATACTTATTTTTTTTAAAAAAGACTGTTACATTTGACCATGATTCAGTCCCACTGCATATTTAGCACAGTAATCATTCTTCAAGAATATACAGTGTGTATAGCTTCCAAGCTGGAGCTAAAGGAAATATATTTACAACCAATGTTTGATAAATTCCAAATATTAGACACTGATGCCAATCAATATTAATCCTGTGATGAGGCCTCAGGCTGTAAAAGCCAACACGCAGATTAGTATTTTTAGACTAGAGCTGCCAATAGCTAATATACAGGATTGTGTCAGTACTGAAACTGCAACTATTTTCCTGCCAAAAAGTTTTAGAATACAAGGATTCATGATGTTCTACCCATCAGGGTGTCAAAGTATTTGGGTCAGACTTTGAGGCATCATTTTACAGAAATAAAAAAAAAACTCACTGAAAAGTAGAAGAGTCAGAAGCTCATGAAGGAAGTGTTTTAAAAGCTGAAGCCCATGAGGCATCAGTGCAGTGCAGGAATCAACTAGAAAAGTAAAACCATTCTTCTCTCAGACATTTTGAGCTGGCAGACCGACTGGAAAGAGAAATCAGGACTTCAATCTTCCTTTAAAGATTGATAGACATTGTTTAGCTTTCTTTTAATTACACGCTTTCTTCTTGCTTATCAAAACTCACCAACATTGCTCACAGTGCAGCTCGTCCTCAGACACATTTGGTGGAGATTCAGGTAGCAGGTAATGTGGCTTCAAATTTCAAGTCAAGAAACAGGCTGCAGATGTTTGGTGTCCTCACTTCTCTTTAACTTCACAACATCAGACTCTTTTTTTATTGTGAAACTTCAAGCAGTTAATCAGACTCAGTTCTTTCTGGAGACACACAAGCCTTTGCACAACTTATGCAACTCTTTCACAAATGCTAGTCTGTTCTATAAAGAATCGGTGGAATTCCTCTTTAAGAGAAAAATCAATTTAATGAGTTAAAGGTTTCATTTATCCCATGAGGGATGAATAGCTACTAAAAGCCTTTAGTCTGCATTGAACGAATGGCCGCGGACTTTTTTAATGACATCAGTTGTCTTATTGTAGGTTTATATAGACAATGTTTCCTATTTTTATGCGAGGCCGACACAAAAATACTTACATTATACTAAATGTAACTGAACTGAGCAGAAACATCCTCATATCAGCAGACAAATGAACATATCTCTGTAGCTACCCAGCAACATTTCTGCTGATCTGCTAGTGAAGGCGTAAAGACCAAATGATTATTGATCTGACTGTGTTTCCCTGCAGGTGTACAGCAGCATGGAGCATCTTTCTCAGCTGGAGCAGAAAGCCACGACTTCCGTGTCCCGTCGGGAGCACAAGGGCCCACGGGAGGACAAGGTGACCAAGAGAGAGAGCCTGGGCAGCTTCAGCATGAGGGACAAGAGCTGGAGGACGGGCTCGCCTGAGATGTGAGTGGTGGGCAGCGTTGGATGAGGGCTTTTGAAGGATTGTTCACATGTATGAGACAGTGAGGTCGGGAGTTTTTTATACTGACATAAGATATGAGAGTGTTCAGGAGGTGATTCCCTGAAGGTTTTTCTATTCTGTCTCGCCTGCTGCTGCTGAGCTGTCACATATCCCAGTTTGCCTGCGGAACTGTTTTCTTTCTCACTGACACTAATTCTGACGCTTCTTGTATAAAAAGAACTTGTGTGAGAGTTCACACTCGCTTTGAGTCAACAACAAACAACAGAACATCCCTCTCCAAAGTTTGAAACTAGGAGAATGGAAATGAGGAAGCTGGGTCATGCGTTTCCAATATGCTATTGTCTCACTATTTGCTGTGAATAATCCTGATGTCACTGTTTTTTAAAGTTTATTTGGTGAATTAGTTTGTGTCTTGTTTAATTAATTTAAGGTGGTTTGATGCTGTTTGTACCTTCATTGTTCAAGCTATTCACCTGCAGTTATTAACATGCACAACACCTATATAGGTCTTCATATTTCCCTCAAAATTACAGAAATCTCTCATTAATTTAGATCAAAGATTTTAGCTTTTGCTTCATCTACATGAAAAATGTATTCCCTTCTTGAGACCCAGCTTCATTAGTGATATCGTGGTGTGCTTCTCATGCAGACCGCAATATCACGAACTGACACATTGCTGATAGAAACCATGCAGTAGAAGCAATTTGCTTTTCATAACTTCATTTCACTTCAGTCTTTAGGAAGCGTATGCCAGGATTGAAATCCCCCCTATCCCTCCTATATATAATAAAATCATCATATTATAAAATTCATACATTGTGCCTCCATAATGGATAAAAATAAGGTGAAGGAGGCTCTTCATTTGCCACCGTACTTATTGGATTTTCTCCTCTTCCATACCAAATGAAATTTTATCTGTAACATCTCTGCAGCAATGATTCATTTTTTGCCTGAAGCTCATTACAGATTTAATTAAAGAAATAATTTAGCAATAGCATCACTTTTATCACCTCATCTGACTGTGTTTCTGCCTCAGTCATTGCTCATCTTTCTCGCATACTAGTAGAAGTGCCAGGTGATGGATGGATTGACGTGTCTCGGTAACTACAGGATGGATTTTCATTCACTTTGGTACAAGTCTCTATACTGACCTCAGGGCAAATTGTAATAATGTTGATTAGTCCTAACTTTTCACCTAGCGCCACCATCAGGTCAAAATTTGAAGTTGCACAAGACTTTATAACCAAATAGTTGCTGCAGTGATATTACCATCACCTCAGCTCTCGGTTTAGGGCTAATGCTTACAGACTGAGAGGATGAACATTAAACCTGTTTAACAATAGAGAGCTGCAGACCATAATTGATTCTCACGTTCAAGACACCATTGGATTGCTTTTATGTTACCGTGTCTTCTTCCAGGAAGCGCCTGTCTTGCTCAGAGTCCCTCTACATGGAGGGAGATGCCAGCCCTCCTCTTGGTGCCCGACGGCGCTTCTCAGCTCTGATGGATACGCATCGTTTTGCCTCGCCTCTAGAAGGTGAGCCGGACTTCCTATCCCGCCAGAACCCCATGAAGATCCGTGGAACCTCACTGGACGGGACGTCTGTTCCCTCACCGAGCCTCCTGGAGCATAGGAGCAGCCTGAAGGAGATCAACGGAGCAGGTGTGTTACCAAGTCATGGAGACGGTGAAAGAGGAAATAAACGAGAGGGTGACACAGAAAGTGACAAAGAATAAAGCAGACAGAGAAAGCAAAGGGGACAAAGAGTGAAGAAGGTGAAAAAACACTCTGTAATGCCTTATTAACCCTTTGAACCTCATTTTTCGTTGCAACTTGAAGTCCTGCACCTCTATAGAAACAGCACAAATATGGCTATAAGTAGAGAGAACTGAGAAATATGGCTTTTGCTGTATGACACATTTTTTTAGTTTGCTTCCATAACTGTCCTCTCTCTGCTCCATGTAAACACAGCCTGCAGTTCAGCCAGAAAGTTCCTGGATTTTCAGCACATGACTGTTGGTCGCAGCTGAGTCAGTTACGGCTTCCTGGTTGACCCAAGGAAAGCATAATTTTTGTGTTTTTACAGAATCTAGTTAGAGCGAATGATTTAATTTTGGCAAATGTTTAGATAAAACATAAACAATAAATACATTTAGATAAACTGTCTTGATTCTGAGCTTAGACTTGGTTCAGTTTCCTGTTGCAATGCCACGTCACAGATGGATAGTTCAAGGCCTATCCGAAAGGTAAAAATCTGATAATTCTCTCTGTTAATGCATTTTCTGGATTAATGGTGTAAATTTGGTAATTTTTTAAAGGAAACATGCCTTTAAAATCAGCCAACAGGCTTTGGGGTTCAGAGGGTTAAATCACATTATCAAATCCACTTTCTATAAACATAAGCTTTCATTTATTTTTTAAGCGGACCGTCCATCTATGTTTTTTGGATGACTTTAACAGGCTGTTGTTTTTGCACCGAGGGATGCTGAATTTATTTTATTATTTTTTTTACAGAATCTAATTAGAGCGAAGCAAGTGGTTTTCTTTTACTAAGTTTTTAAATGACGCGTGTGGAATAACTTCTCTCTTTTTTTTGAATGAAAAATCAGTTTTAAGCTGCGATTTGGTCAGATTCGGTTTGGACAATAACTCAAGTAAAGGTGGAAATCAGACAGTACTTTTAATTCTTTATGTTTTTACAGTTTTTGACTCTGACAGGTGGTGTCACTTTGTTGCTTTCTTGAAGAAAACACGATTTTAAAACAGTTCAGTGGGTCTTGCTGAGCCAGTGGTGTAATTCTTAACATCGTTACCTTCACCCCTGATATGTTGCCTTAATTTCCATATGAATCTGTTTTCTCACAGACAAATCCCCTCGACCAGGAGAGACACCAGGTGTTACCACAGCCATCAGCACATTATCTCCAGGTCCTGCAGCATCCGGTCGGGATGTGATGACTCCGTTGTATGACCCTCTGGGGCCTCGAGCCACAAATGACCTTGTCCTCCGGAGGGCTCGCCACCAGCATTTGTCTGGTGATGGGGAGAAACGAAACTCCAGAACTGGCAACAAGGTCATCAAGTCAGCCTCTGCCACAGCCCTGTCTGTTATCATACCATCAGGTGAGAGGCATGAGGGAAAAAAAGAATGAAATCCTTTAGAAAATATTGATTTGTGCCACACTAATACAATATCTTTATCCTCTCTGCCTCCAGTGGAGCAGCACGGTGGCTTCTCTCCGCTGGCCAGCCCCATGTCTCCCCACTCTTTCTCCTCCAACCCCTCATCACGCGACTCTTCACCCAGCAGAGACTTTTGCCCGGCAGTCAGTGTGCTGCGCTCGCCCATCACCATCCATCGCTCTGGAAAGAAGTATGGCTTCACTCTCAGAGCCATCAGGGTCTACATCGGAGACAGTGATATCTACAGTGTACATCACATTGTCTGGGTAAGAAACTTGGGCTGACACACCCATCACAATCTAAAAACATGTTTTTTTGGATGGTTCAGAGGACTGGTTCAAATCCCGCCCTGGGTCTGGGATCTTTCTGCATGGAGTTTGCATGTTCTCCCTGTGCATGCGTGGGTTTTCTCCGGGTACTCTGGCTTCCTCCCACAGTCCAAAGACATACTGAGGTTAACTGTTGATTCTAAATCTATAGGTGTGAATGTGAGTGTGCCTGTTTGTCTCTAAGCGATAGACTGGCAGCCTATCCAGGGTGTCTCCGGCCTTCACCCTAAGTCAGATGGGATAGACTCCCAGGATTAATCAGTGTACAGATAAAGGTTGGATGGATGTTCAGAGATGTCTTTCTGTCACAGCTGAACTGGATAGCTTGATATAATGAGGGATTACTTGTGCTTTGAGCTTTTAAGGGTGGATTTTAAAGTTGAGGTGGCATTTAACAGGATTTGGTAAACTAAAAAAAAAAGATTAAACTGGAGAAAATGAGTAAGAGTGCAGAGCAGGATTAGAGCAAAAGCAAAGCTGTACAGTTTGGCTCTAACAATATCTTAAAACAGTTGAGAACTTGATTTGTTTCATTTCAGATGCACATTTAAATATGTTGCCATCTAATTAAGTCTAAGTAGATCAAAAGAGCTGTTTTCTTCGACTATTATTCTCACAAGAATCTCATTCATTCAGCTTTGGAACCACTGCTCTAATCTCACAGTGCACAAATATACATAATTTGAATTGCAAACATGTAGCCCATCTAGAGTTGTTATAGAGCCGTTCATTCAAACCAAGATAATTGCTTTCTGTTCTCTGAATGTTTACATGTATAAGACTTTTCCTCTTATCAACCTGAGTATTTTGTTTGTACTGGCAGCATGTGGAGGACGGAGGTCCCGCCCAGGAAGCTGGCCTGTGTGCCGGTGACCTCATCACTCATGTCAACGGGGAGCCAGTCCACGGTCTGGTCCACACTGAAGTGGTGGAGCTCATCCTCAAGGTCGGCATCAGCAGGATTACTCATGCTCAGCTACAGTGTATCAGTAATATTAATTTTCTGAAACTATAGCAGAATTATTGTTGCTCCTGTCACATTTTTACTCACTGTAGACTCAACTCTGATATTTAAATGAGACATGTAGAATATAGTGATGGCAAATTGTGCGCTATCGCTGTTTTACGTAAAGATTTTGGCAAAGTTTTCTGACAGAATGACACAACACTGATAATCAAGAAATGTTGGAAAGTCTCCATTTTTATAGTTTTTGACTCTGATAAATGGAGTCATTTTGATGATTTTTTTTAAAGATAACAGGCCAGCTGGCAGCTTTGGGGATTAAGAAGGTTATAAAGTTGCTTATAAGTTTTAAATATTAAGTAAAGGCTGTGTATAAACAAGCTTCCCAGTGAGTAATTCTGAGCATGAGTTCTGTATTTACATATATCTGTGCAGAGTGGCAACAAGGTGACAGTGACGACCACACCTTTTGAGAACACCTCCATTAAGGTGGGCCCTGCTCGCAAGGCCAGCTACAAGTGTAAGATGGCCCGCCGACACAAGAGGACAATGGGCAAGGACGGCCAGGACAGGTAACTTACACACCTGCATCACTGCACTGAACCTCTTGTTCTATAAACATGCTGTACATTAACATAGTGGTAGGAGATGGGAGAAGAGTTCATCTCATATACTGTACAATATGCACAGTAACTAAGATGGTCCTGTTTATATTGTATGTTACAATGGTTGTAGGAAATTCTCAAAAATTTGACAAAGCAAGATGACAAGTTGTTATAGTCATACATATGTGATGGCTTGTAATGTAGACAAAAATACACAAATATTTGGGAAATGGTCAGAAATGTAAAGTATATATGATTTGTATTTCGTGTGCATAACATGAAAACTACAACTACTATTTCAGTAAATGCCAACCCCAATTCAAACCTGCCTTTCCTCTCTTTCCACCTACGGTCTGTCCTTCAGTAAGAAGCGTAGCTCCTTGTTTCGTAAGATCACCAAACAGTCCAATCTTCTGCACACCAGCCGCAGCCTGTCCTCTTTGAATCGCTCTCTGTCCTCCAGTGAGAGTCTTCCTGGATCTCCAACTCACAGCCTGTCTGCACGATCCCCAACTCAGGGCTACCGCTCCACCCCCGAGCCGTCATACCTGGGTAGGGCACTGGAAATACACAGCAGAAACACTCGAAGATCAGTTTGAGTGTAGCAGCTGCACAGAAAAAAAACACACTTTCATTTTTAGATCAGAGAACTGGGAATCCCAAATTCACAAAGCACATCTCTTGGAAATTGAGCTTTGAAAGCTAGAATGTATTTTACTTTTAAATCAAATGTGTACCTTTTCCTCTGGGATTTCTTACATCTTCACTGCCTTTCTGCTCTCTTCAGGTGCTTCCTCCCAGAGCAGCTCTCCAGCCTCCAGCACTCCAAACTCTCCCGCTCCCTCCCAGCACATGAGGCCCAGCTCCCTGCACGGCCTTTCCCCAAAACTGCACCGCCAGTATCGCTCTGCTCGGTGTAAATCTGCCGGTAACATCCCCCTCTCCCCTCTGGCCCACACACCCTCACCCACCCAGTCTTCTCCTCCACCCCTGCCGGGCCACACCGTCGGGAGCTCCAACACCACCCAGTCCTTCCCCGCCAAACTCCACTCCTCGCCGCCGGTGGTTCGTCCCAGGCCCAAGAGTGCGGAGCCCCCACGATCGCCTCTTCTCAAGCGGGTGCAGTCGGCAGAGAAACTGGGCTCGCCGCTGACCCAGTCCAGCTCCACGGGGGGGCTGGGAGGTCCGCTGAGGAAACACAGCCTGGAGGTGCAGCACTCGGAGTACCGCAAGGATGCCTTCCTCTGTGAGCTCGGGCTCCAGAGCCTGCTGGAGACAGAAGGAGAAAATTTGCCTCCTAATCCTCCTCCCCTGCCCTCATTGTCATCCACCCCAGAGACTGGTGTGCTGAAGCCTGTGAGGAGACTGGGCAGACAGGAGTCACCCCTGAGCAGGGAAACTCTGCTGGCTGGAAGGGAGAGAGAGGAGAGGGAGAGGGGACGGGAGAGGGAGAAAGAGAGGGAGATTGAGGCTGGGACAAGTCGGGTAGGAGCAACTGTATCACAATCATCCTTAGCAAGAAAACCTCAAGCAAGTGAGCTGCCGTTGAACTCGCAAAGCTCGAGACTAAGCGCAGAAACCACTAAAGCTATCACTCCAAGCACCCCTACCAAAATAACAGGAAGCTTAGGTGGTCAGAAGAGTCAGACAGACATGGCTCCAAAACAACTAGACCCCAAGGTGGGAAAAGGTGCGTTATCTCACAGTAA
Organism: Acanthochromis polyacanthus; assembly: GCF_021347895.1. Lineage (NCBI taxonomy): Eukaryota > Metazoa > Chordata > Actinopteri > Pomacentridae > Acanthochromis > Acanthochromis polyacanthus. The sequence goes on along the minus strand of NC_067115.1, from coordinate 21,795,067 downwards.
GGATCTCCAGGAGCAGCAGCTCTCAGCCAGACCTGAACCAAAGCAGGAAGTAGACAGCAGGAGCAGGTCTGGTTTTCCTGGTGCTGCCTTTGGTAAGAGCTCAGCTTCTGCTCCAGATAAATCCATTGCCATCACCACAGCAGTGATCGGAGGTGCTCTGAGCATGAGCAAAACCTTTAAACCATCAGGTATAGGGGACAGCCTGAGAAAAGCAGACAGCAGTGACTGCAGGACTCCAGACCTCGGCTCCAAAAGCCCCAAACTCCCAACTCGGGTGCTCCCTCCTGTTGTTCCTCCACATGGGCAGCCGCTCTCACTGGGCAAGGTGAGGCAGGGACTCGGCCCGGTCAATTGCTACCGGGGAACCCTCGACTGGGAGGACAAATGTCGCCTGGAGGTGGTGGAGGAGCATTCGCCCTCTCCCTCCCCCTCCCCGACCGCGGTCACCCCCTCCCTCTGTGGACCCTCCCTCTGTAAGTCACGGCCCGTCTCCCCCGGCGACAAGACGAGCTTCGTCAGCCAGCTGACCACTGTGGCCAAAAATGTCCTCGGGCCAATCAAGCTGGGCTCTCAGGAGGGGGCCAAGAGCAAAGAGCAGCAGACTAAGGCAGCAGAGGAGAAGCAGGGAGGCACAGCAGGAAAGTCTGATGCTCCTGCTGGAGGTCGAGTGGTTGTTGGGGCTGCAGTGGTTACCCAAAGTCCTGCTGGTTCGCCGTTAGATAAAGCTGCAACAGGTAGCAGCATGCCGAAAATGTGACCCAATGGGCTCTGTAAGAGGGATTTTAGTTTAAAAAAAGAAAAAGAAAAATTACCAAAAAATGATGCCTTTTTTTGGAGGAACAATGCAACAGAAGACAAGCACTTAAAAACAATGTACATTCCAGTTTCAGAGTATATAAAATGCTATTTATTGATTCCAATCTTTGACTGAATCTAACTTAAAACCAGGAGGAAAAAAAATCTACTGTAAAGGTGCATTAACTGTTGATTTTCTATTATAAATAATTTAATAAGAACGCTCTTAATGTAACGTGAAACACTTTATCAGATGTATATGTGTGGGTCTATGTGAACGCATGTCATATGGTATGTACTGTACATGTATAATAGGTACAAGAAGGTCAAAAAGTGCTTTACCGATCAAAACATGCTGAATACTGTGAATACCAAATCCAGTCACACTATTTTGTCTCTCAACCAGCCCTTTCTTCTTTTTACTGCTTATCAACTGGGAGAGTGAAACTGTCAAACATTTGCATCCAGCAACACAAACTCACACACACAGCATCTGTTTGGCTACAGTGAAGATGATTGAGCTCGTTTATTCACCATCCAGCAGTTTACTTTCTCTGAGTGGTCAGACAAAGCCAAAGCAGGCACTCTGTCAGAGGATGTCACGTCAAGCTCCTGTCTAGCTCAGTCTGCCGCAGCGGGAGTGTGTGTGTTCGTGTGTGTTTTTGTGTGTTTGGACACCCTGGGTCTATTTCTGATGGTTCTTGAAGGCTTGTGTCCTGCTGCAGAGGAAAGCGGGAACGACAGAGCTCAGGCTCAGCGCTTATCTCCCCTTCACAGGAGGGCTACCACAGCCCTTTTCTCCCTCCGCCTCTGACTGCAGCAGCAACACACACGCATAAATACTCCTCACATTGCCACAGGAGGCGACGGTGTCAGCAGCTGATTTTCATGCATTTAAATTCCTGCTCTCACCAGTCAGGACACGAGGGTGTTTGTGAGCGGGTGAGTTAGGAAGTGTGTGAGCACGTGTGTGTCTTTTGAAAGAGGTCATTACACTCATCTCGGTTCACTCAGCAAACTTCATGACAGAATCCAGGCTGGATCCAGTAAAAGTTACAGGATTGTAGGAGCGAGAAGGAAATCCTCTGCTGCTTGATGAACAAACTCTGGCACAATAAAGGTTGCTTTTGTGAGCTTAGTATGTAAAAGCGTAAGAACATGTTATAAGCACATTCATGGTGAACCCAATGTGTTGTTTTCAGCCAAAACAGGAAAAGCAGGCAGTCATGGATGTAGCATACAGAAATGTATTTGTTAAAGGGCTCTTCAGCTAAGGTAAAGGTTTCTGCATACAGAAATGGAATATGTTATTGTAAAAACAAGGTTATCTACAGTATAATCAGAAAGGATGTGTAGCTAGGTACAGGAAATTAGGTAATCCAGATTGATAATTACAGCATATTCCTCACATTTCGCGGTGTGACATACAGATAAAGGTGTTCATCAACCCAGAAATACTCACAGGACAGTTTATGTTGCCCTCTCATTGGTCGTAATCATTTACTTGTTTCTCAAGACTTAGTAACTCTCCAGTGTACATAATCTTATGCAAATTGTTTACAGCTGTCTGTGAGGGCTGCTGTCACTGCACCGCTATTAGTTCCTTTAAGGACTTGGGCCAACAGAGGGCTAAAATCTACATTTGATTGTTCAGTGTCGACCTCTGCCAGTGATTTATTTTGATTATTCCAGGTCAAAAGTTAAAGTGACTCAGCCAACTACAGCATGTAAATGTGGCAGCGAGGCAGAAGTTTGAAGATTGACCTCAAAATGATTCATCCAGCTAAACGTTCAAGTTTGTTCCTCAAATTTTGCTCTGCTTTGCAAGGGGACAGTTGCTTGTTGATTTCCATGAGCTGACAGGGTTGTTTCATCGGTCTGGAGAACCAAAAGGATGAGCCGTAAGTGGCTGGTTTCTGTGGGAAGCTGATTTCTGCTGTATTGGCAGCATATGATGCTCCCACATAACCTGTCATTAATATGAAAACACATCCCGTGAGGTACATACATCAGCCAGTAGTTCTTTCATTCAACATAATACTCTACTGCCCTCCAGTGGATCATGATATATAGTATTGAGCATACTGAACTTTCTGTTTGAGAATGAGTTTCTTTATTGAAGCCGAGGCCGCTGATCTACTGCAGAATGGATGTTATTAGCCATAGGGGTTACTGAATATGCATTTATGTTTCTAATGACAAAATATTTGCGGTAATTATCAAATGAACACTTGAAACATGACTTATTGTTTTTCTGTTGTGTTCTTCACGTGACTGTTAATTATATCTTTGGGAATAGGGATTGCATTTTTAAATATGCTATCTTATATATTGTACTGACAGGAAGGAGTCCTTTTATATCATGATGTAATAAAGGAGTCTTCAGGTCAGCTCTAATCATCCAATTCAGAAAACTAACTGTAATCTTATACAGCTACGATGTACACTTTCAGGCCTTTTCCCGATCAGTGGTGTCTATTCTAGTGTTACATGTTTGGAATTTTCTTTATTTTATTTTATTTGTGATTGACAGAGAGAGTAGTAGAAATGCACTTTATTTGAAAGAAAAAATCTTAATTTGATGGAATTGTTTGTAAGTTACTAGTAACTATCCTGTATACAAATATGGATTCTACAAATGAACACAAAATTCCAAGTATAAAAACATTCCACATTTCTCTGTTCACTGAAAGTGTATTTAGTTGTACCACTGGGGCATTTTTGTTTGTGATAGATGTGATTCAAATGCAGACACCTGAAGTGCAGTATGTGGAATAAAATTCTGAATTTGTTCCAAAAATGTGCTTGCCTTTTTCTTAATGTCCTCTTTGGTCCTCCAGGAGCATTTAATGTATGTGATCTGATCAAACTAAACACTTGTTTGGATAAAAGCTGCATGCAGGTCATCATAAAATATAGAATCATTTTCTCAGAAAAAACAACGTACTCCACAACAGCGGTAACTAACAGTAAATTGTCCATCCATCCCTTCTCTATACACCGCTTTATCCTCACTAGGATCGCGGGGGGTGCTGGAGCCTATCCCAGCTGACTCGGGCGAAGGCAGGGGACACCCTGGACAGGTCGCCAGTCTGTTGCAGGGCTACATATACAGACAGACAACTGTATTTTATTTAGATCCTTGGTGTTAATAATTATGGCTCATTTGCATGGCTGACTTTTAGACAGTGGTTGGGCCGGGTGGAATATGAAGAAGGAAAACATTTCTACAGAAGTTGGGTGAATGAGCAGCTAATAAAGTGCAGTAAATGCTGAAATAAAGGTATCATAAGTGGTTTAAGTACACCAGTGGTTCTCCAGCTGTGAGAAAGCTCTAAGAATAGGATTTGTTTGGGAATGAAAAGAGCTCTGATCCTGTCAAGCCTCAAGAGTGCGGTTAGCCTAATTTATTTAAAAAGCAAAATGAAGGGTAAAGTACAAAATGGACAGAGGAGAAAAACTGAATTACAGTGGTGCAGGATGTATTCAGATTTATGCTATTATCACTCTATAAAACACTCCATTGCAAGTTTAAGTCTTGCATTGAAAATGTTACTTTAGTAACTTCAAGGTATATGTATTAAAAATTAAAGTACACAATGCAGAACATTGCCCCCTATTACTGTTACACATATATTATATGAAAAGATAACAGCTTTTTAATGCTTTAATGCGACTATGTAGATCTAATTTAAACTTTTCTGTATAGGGCAGCAAATAATGATTATTCCATTACTCATTAATGCGCTGAATCTTTTCATAATTAATTGATTTTACATTGATTGGCTGTGACAGTAGTGAAATAATCAATCACTATTATCCAGATTAAGCACAATACTTGTTTTGTCTAACCAGCAATCCAACCCCTGAAGTTATCAAACATTGTATTGAATTATTGACATAATTTTAGAGCAGAAAATATTTACATTAAAAGCTGAGGCAATTGAATTGTTTATGCATTTTTTTCATACACAAATATGAACATTTCTGTTGTGTTTAGAATTTTATTCATAACAAAGCATAATCTTTCATAAATTTGCATTTGTAAATCACTTAATAACTACAGCTGTCAAACTGTATTGCAGCAAAAAGTCATATATTTTGAAGTAGAATGGAAGTATAAAGTACAAGAAAGGTGTCAGTTTTGTACGTAGATACTTGAGGAAATGTACTTATTTAATTAGTTTCTGACATACTACAATATCATCAAGGCAAAAGGAACATCTGTTCACTCAGTTACTTTCCACCATTGGTAAATGATCATCAGATATCTGTCAATTCTTAAACAAGAAAAGAGATTATGATTTGTTGCTTTATGTCATTTCAGCAGGAAAATAATGGTGTGAGTAAAAATAAGATTTGTGTTGGTACAAGTAGCACATCGCTCATGGTAGTGGAGAGGTCATTATTTTCTGAGGGGCATGAAAAATAAATAATTGATGTTGTGAAGTGGCACTGTTTGAATTAAATTAAATTAAATTTATATTTTAGAATATAAAAATTATATCTTTATTATTTTTTTGTAACCCACGGTACAGATTGCATAACAGTAAGACTTAATATTACCCAATAGCACCCTTCGTTTGGCCATAAGTTCAATAATATCCAATCAGCTTTTTCGTACCGATCACTTCAACCTATCATGTCGCGACAGGAAAGGACAACAGGAAGTAAATGTCCTCTGTCGTCTCAGGGAGCTACCAAAGAGGTGGCTGAACAGGGAAACATAGCTGCTATGTTCTGACATATCTGTATGTCTGTGTGAACAAATCACCCAGTTTGTTAAATGGAGGAAGGTTTACCGTCCTCACATCATCGGTTTTTTGTAGGAAAATCATAACAATCTTTGGTGAATTAGCCCTGAGTGTTACCGAGGTAACGCCGGGGCTAGCGTCTCATACCGCTGAAGTTAGCTTGTTCAGCAAGCTAGTATCAGACCGCAGACGTCTGCCAGGAGGGAGGAAATCGGCGAAATGAGTGAACCTACTACAAGGTATCGACCAGCTTAACCGTCTTCTGTGTCAGGTACGTAGTTCTTCGTTCGTGAATCTTTCATTTAAGGGGAATGTGCGGTGTTTAAAGGTGTCCGCTACTGGGGGCTCTTTATGCCAAGTATATTGAAATTACTGCGAGGATGTTGGTGAGAGTTACAGCTGACATATTCAAAGAAACCATACCTTGCTCGTGTCGTGACAGATCACATTTAAGCATTTCTGCAGCAAAGCAGTGGAATTGTGTTACCCTGTGAATGATAATGACAGCCACCAGAATCAGATGACTTTCACAGACGCTGAAAAAGCCCGACATACCGGTTGTCAAATGGTAATCACATGATGTGGGTTTTTGTTCTCACAGAACTGTTTCCATCAGTGCGATCGGTGACTACACACTGTAGCACTGTCTGTTCTCTGCTGAAACTACTACTCATCAGTTTCAGGGCAGGAGGGAAACGTCGCTGGTGCTTTCCCAAACTGTTTCGTGCACTGTGTTGTGAAATTAGTAGTTGACAGATGTCTCGAGTTTACATGTTGCGTTTATTTGTGCTTTCTCTGGATGTCAGGACTTGATTTGACATGCACATGTTAAAGCTTAACAGTTCAGTCTGAACAATTTAACTTTGAGGAAAAAATAAGCATTAACAAATGAAAATTAGGTGTATAGCTTTTTTAGGAGCTTTTGGCTGTGACTTACTAGAATCATTGGGATTGATCAACATTATCTCAATTATTCAATGTTTTTACCTATAGAACACCTCTCTGAAAGAAAGTTACGCAGTGCGGTACAATAAGACCAAAAAATCACAAGTAAATAAGATCCAAAATGTACAGTTTCATTAGATAATATATTTTAATGGTTCCAACAAATACCAACAGTTATGAATATGTCATGTGATTTTAAAGCTGATGCTGGATTTGGTTTTTTGAGACCTCTAAACAGGGAACCTGAGCTGAGGATCTTAAACAGTAAAGGCCCGGTGAACTTTATTTGCTAGTTAAGAGTTTGGAACTGTCAGTAGGGCTGTGCTGGGGGATCTGGAGACAGTGATAAGACTCACAGGGAGTTAGCAGATCACAGATATAGACAGGACCATTCAAAGCTTCAGAAACGAGCAGTAAGATCTTTAAAACTATATTAAAACTCACTGGGAATTACTCAATGGAAGCTAGATGGGGTTCATATGGTTGTCTCTCTTGGTGAGTGTAAAGAAAAATCGAACAGCAGCATTTTGAATTAACTGTAATCTTTGAATGTATCACATGCTGATACCACAATAAAGAGTATTACAACAGGCAAGTCTGGAGGAAATGAAAGCATTTTTAAAGTCTGCAAGTGAGAGGAATGACATGATCTTGGTTGAGCACCGCTTTGGTCACATCAAAAGACTACTCAGAGTCAAACATAATACGTAGATTCGGACCAGAGGACAGATTGTTAATGTTGCTAGTGCAGGGGCCAATTGATTAATCTGTAAAAAAAAAAAAAAAACATCAAATACAGTGTAAATTGGCCATCAATCAAAAGACTGATGAAGAGTCCATACCCTGTACTAATGCTACTGTTTCAAGGTCAGCAGTGAACTTCCATGCTCGATGTTACCACACTCCCATGAAGGCAGCTCATTTTTAGTTTTAGTAAGTTAGAACCAGCAGAATGTGTATTTTTTTAAAACTCTTCTAAAGAAATGTACTTTCCATCAGCCAGTTTTTCAACTTGTCAGTGGGCAGAGTTTGAGCAAATTTTATGTGGTTTGACACTTTTGTATACGATGCAAATCAGAACTTCAGCAGTCTCTATTAAACTTACATAACCAAGAAACCAGCATCACTACAAGTTAATCTGTAACATCAGTCTTAACTCGGTCAGTTACCCTCTCTGTAACAACGTGTTTAATAAAATGTAGTAGATTTGTGAATTCTGCCTGCCTAAAGTCAATGTGTTCACTGCACATTTGTTAAAGTTTTTGTCTTCTGAAGAGCATGATGTTGGACAACATGGTTGAAGTTCAAAACAATTTATTCAAATACGGTGTATGCAACAAGAGCCATCTGACCACAGCCAGTCAAATCATTTTTTGTCTATATAGCTTTCTGTTCCCTTTATTTGGATAAGCCAGACGGACCTGCAAAAAAAATGCTGTAAGTACAGCGCAGACTGAGGTAGCAGAAGAAAAGCAGAACACCAGCACTGAAAGGCTGAAGGGCACATGTAATAAGTTAAAGAGTTTCAGGCAGAGTGAGGAATGAAAATGTAAAAACAGTTAATATTTTACTTCCTGTCTTGCCCCTTTCCTCCTTTCCTTTTCCCCATCAGTCCAGTGTTGCAATGAGGATTACCAGAGTTCAGCTCTGAGGGCTCAGAGGGATGAACTCGGTTTCCCCAAGTGCAGCTCAGTACGTCGGGGGAGTCATGCAGGATGAGCTGGTGGACAGTCGGAGGCAGCAGCCTCCAGAGCGGCAGAACAGCTTTGGACCCAGGCTGCCTCAAACTCTCGACCCCAGCAGAGAAGCCACCAGAGAGCCGGATGAGATGGACAAACTGAAGGCCAAGATGATGTCAGCATGGAACAACGTCAAATATGGTTTGTAGTCAGTTTCGAAGAAGGACGACTGTGCAGGGGCCTCTGCCATGTGAATAAGTATTTTATGTACGTGCAAGGATTCCTGCTTTGCCAGTCTTTTCTCCAGCGTTTTTTCTTTTTCTCTCCGTAGGTTGGACTGTTAAGTCTAAAACCTCCTTTAACAAGATATCACCAGTTACTGTGCTGGGACATTCTTATCTGCTCAACAGTGAAGGTGAACATCAAATGCATCTGAACAATCGAAACCTTTTCAGCAGATGGTGTATTTCCTCTCTTGAAAGAGAAGCTTTAAGAACAGCAAACCCCAGGTGTTGTAGTGATGTGTGTTCTGGTTTACCACAATACTATAAACCTTTTCCCTATTGAAAGTGTGTCTGGTTTACGTATGAAAACTAAGCAATGGGAGAAAAACATACAAATGCTTTAATTTTTCCCCAAAAAAATATAGTAGATTCTATACACTGTAGATACTATATAAATAGTCTTTATAAGTGAGGCCTTTTGTTTGAAATTACACACAGATTCTTGCTTCAATAAATATTGGCTTCTTTAATTTCCTTTTTTTTCCCTACTGTCTCCTCCTCCATCCCCTCTCAGACGAAGTGGAGCGGTTCCGTCTGGCTTTTGTGTCGAGGATCTGGCTGACCTACAGGAGGGATTTCCCTCAGCTGGAGGGCTCCACCTGGACTACAGACTGTGGCTGGGGCTGCATGCTGCGCAGTGGGCAGATGCTGCTGGCACAGGGGCTCCTTGTCCATTTGATGCCCAGAGGTGTGTGTCTCCATCTGTTACACACATTTTTACATGCATTGGGTGGCATGAGATTACCAGTCAGCACCTTCTAACAGGCTGGCTGATTTTATGCAGCCTAATTAGTCGGGGGAAAAAAAACATTTTTTCTTAAATATGACCCTTGCATGTTGCTTTTGTCTGCACAACTCAAGTACTCCAATGAACAGATGAACTCATAACCAAAAAAATTCCACCCTGTTTCCTTTCATCTTCTCTCTTTGTCCATTGGTCCTTTTTATATCTCTGCTGTCAGCCTTTATTTATCCAGCCTTAGTATATTTAGCTGCTTATCCCTCCTAATTTTCCTTTTGTTTTGTCCCCGTATTTTCTAGGCCTTACTTATTCTGTTTTATTTTGTTCTTTTCTTTTTATGCTGCTGACTGTTTGTCTTCAAAGTCACTTGTGCACTGCGTCTTTCTCCTGCTGTGTCTATTTATAACATGATTTCCTTGTATTTCCATGCTAATTCTTCTGCCTCTCAAAAGAAGCTACACTGAGATTGTTAATGACTGCAGAGTAAAATATAAAGAGGTTCAGCCCTGCTATTCTCGATGACTATATACAAGCCTTTTTGTGTTCTGTAGATTGGGCTTGGCCAGGTGCTCAGCAGCTCACTGATGTGGACTTTGAGGTTTTCCGACCACGTTCCCCAGCTCGGGCTGGAGGGGTCCCCATCCCTTCCTTTGGTTCTCCACGAGGACCCAACACCCCTGAGAAGTCTTTGTCAGGCAGCCAGGCATCCAGATGTAGTCAGAAGAAAAGGCCTGAGTCTGCAAAAGACAGGCAAGCAGAGCCCATCCACCACAAACTTGTTACCTGGTTTGGGGATCAACCCCTGGCGCCTTTTGGCCTTCACCAGCTGGTGGAAATTGGCAAAGGTTCGGGGAAGAAGGCTGGTGATTGGTACGGTCCGTGTATAGTGGCACACATACTACGGTAAGAGTTCCATGTTTGAAGAGGGAATGTTTTTACAAGCTTTACTATTTTCTGAAATCATTTACACAGTTGATATGGTTACAGATGTAGAGACATGAAGTTCTTGTTCTTTTTTTTATTTCAGGAAAGCCGTGGCGAAAACGTCTGTAGCCCAAAACCTGGCTGTTTATGTGGCTCAGGATTGTACAGGTGAGATTTGCAGACGAGACATCTGTTCAGTTTCATGATTTCTTATTGTTAAAGTTGAGTTCAGTTATCCTATATCCATTTCTTTACTGTAATATTTTTTACTTTATGTCTTTGGATTCTAGTGTACAGAGAGGATGTGGTGCGTTTGTGCGATCTGTCACTGAGCCAGACTGTCCCTGATCCGTCCAGCCAAGCCTGGAAGTCTGTCATCATACTGGTGCCTGTCCGGCTGGGAGGGGAGGCCCTCAACCCGTCCTACATCGACTGTGTCAAGGTTGGTATGTTCTGCTTCACACCATCCATCCACCGACCCTCAGAGGGGTGTTATAATTGCTTAACATAATGTCTTTGAACTCGTGTTGAAAACTTTGGTGTTCCTTTTCAGAACATTCTAAAGCTGGATTGTTGTATTGGAATAATTGGAGGAAAACCGAAGCATTCACTTTACTTCATTGGCTTCCAAGGTGAGAACCAGCCTCTTATTCTTGTTCTTGTAAAGAATTAAAGGAAGTCAAGGTTTCTCTGTGTTCCTAAAGGTAAATCAGTGCCTGATTTATTGCGCTAAACATGCAGCATACGACTGCTGTCCTTCAATCTATCATATTTATTTCATTGTCTCAACCCTAAGCAATAGGAGGTATTGGATTGATTCCACTGGTAAGGAAAAAAAAAAACATGAATGTTGTACCTGCTGCTGAGACGGGCTTAAACCTGTCAGGCAAGCAAACACTTACTCAAATAAACTTGTCACTAGTTTCCTCTTTCTGGAACAATGACTCCATAATAGAAGTGAAAACAAGTTTTGAAAGCCAAACTCTGTTAGGGAGTAAGACTTTTCAAAGAGGGAAGTCAGGCTCTTTTTTATTACATGTACAGATTTTTACTGGAACAAGCATCCATGATTATTTAAAGCAAGTGCAGCGTATAGTTTTTTTTTGGCTTTGGCCTCCTTACACTGCCATCAACCACTATGACGGTCAGCAGGGGACTAGCTTTAGGAATAGGGGAAATGTTATGAAGGTAATATATGACAGAGCCATTCTCCTGTTTCTGGTCAGCTGTTAATTGATTGATTTTGTACTCTACCACTGTGATTTAATTCCTCTCTCTGTGTGACAGATGAGCAACTGCTGTATCTGGACCCTCACTACTGCCAGCCGATGATCGATGTCACACAAGTCAGCTTTTCACTGGAGGTTTGTTGGCCTGGCTGCATGTCTGTCTGGCTTTTTATCTCTTTTCTCAGATCGTATTGGACTTCAACCATGTGATTTGCACACTCAGCAGTGTTTTATCTGTACATAGAATTAACGAGTCCATATTATGCACATTTACAAGTGCATAATTCCGTTTTTAGGAGGATATGTTTATATGCTTATTATTCGAAGAACACATTGTTTTCCTCATACGGCTGCTCGCTGGAACTCTTTGGTTTTAGCCCGTCTCTTTTGGGCGCCCCCTCCTGAAAAACTGTGATTGGTCAGATAGTCCAATCAAAGCGAGGCAATGTTGTTCCGTACACACGTGGACAAAATTGTTGGTACCCCTCAGTTAAAGAAGGAAAAACCCACAATTCTCACTGAAATCACTTGAAACTCACAAAAGTAACAATAAATAAAAATTTATTGAAAATTAAATAATCAAAAACAGCCATTACTTTTGAATTGTTGATTAACATAATTATTTAAAAAAACAAACTAATGAAACAGGCCTGGACAAAAATGATGGTACCTCTATAAAAGATTGAAAACTATTTGACCAGAGTGACATGATTAACTCAGGTGTGTCATTTAATTGACATCACAGGTGTTTCCAAACTCATAATCAGTCAGTCTGCCTATTTAAAGGGAGACAAGTAGTCACCCTGCTGTTTGGTGAAAAGGTGTGTACCACACTGAACATGGACAACAGAAAGCGAAGGAGAGAATTGTCCCAGGACATCCGAAAAAAAATTATAGACAAACATCTTAAAGGTAAAGGCTATAAGACCATCTCTAAACAGCTTGAAGTTCCTGTGACAACAGTGGCTCATATTATTCAGAAGTTCAAGACCCACGGGACAGTAGCCAACCTCCCTGGACGTGGCCGCAAGAGGAAAATTGATGACAAATTGAAGAGACGGATCGTTGGAATTGTATCCAAAGAGCCCAGAGCAACCTCCAAAGAAATTAAAGGTGAACTCCAAGGCCAAGGTACATCAGTGTCAGATCGCACCATTCGTCGTTGTTTGAGCCAAAGTTTACTTCATGGGAGACGACCAAGGAGGACACCACTGCTGAAAAAAACTCATAAAAAAGCCAGACTGGAATTTGCAAAAATGCATGTTGACAAGCCACAAAGCTTCTGGGAGAATGTCCTTTGGACAGATGAGACCAAACTGGAGCTTTTTGGTAAGGCACATCAACTCTATGTTCATAGACTCAAAAACCAAGCATACGAAGAAAAGAACACTGTCCCTACGGTGAAACATGGAGGAGGCTCAGTAATGTTTTGGGGCTGCTTTGCTGCATCTGGCACAGGGTGTCTTGAAAGTGTGCAAGGTACGATGAAATCTGAAGACTATCAAGGCATTCTGGAGAGAAATGTGCTGCCTGGTGTCAGAAAGCTTGGTCTCAGTCGCAGGTCATGGGTCTTCCAACAGGACAACGATCCAAAACACACAGCCAAAAACACCCAAGAATGGCTGAGAGAAAAGCGTTGGACTCTTCTAAAGTGGCCTTCTATGAGCCCAGATCTGAATCCCATTGAACATATGTGGAAGGAGCTGAAACATGCCATTTGGAGAAGACACCCATCAAACCTGAGACAACTGGAGCTGTTTGCTCATGAGGAGTGGGCCAAAATACCTGTTGACGGCTGCAGAACGCTCATTGACAAATACAGAAATCGTTTAATTGCAGTGATTGCCTCAAAAGGTTGTGCAACAAAATATTAAGTTATGGGTACCATCATTTTTGTCCAGCCCTATTTCATTAGTTTGTTTTTTTAAATAATTATGTTAATCAACAATTCAAAAGTGATGGCTGATTTTGATTATTTAATTTTCAATACATTTTTTATTTTTTGTTATTTTTGTGAGTTTCAAGTGATTTCAGTGAGAATTGTGGGTTTTTCCTTCTTTAACTGAGGGGTACCAACAATTTTGTCCACGTGTGTATGCATCTCTGAGTATGGTAGATGTCATGAGGATATAATGGCAGAGTGTGAGGCAGCTGTTCATTCTTTGTTTGAAGCGGTGCCAAACCAGCCGCAAGGCAAGCGTTATGTAAATGTGTTGCATTGTGACATAAATGAGGGACATAAGAAATGCCTAGACTTCAAATGAGGCGTTGTAGGAAAGCACAGAGCAGTGTTTTCTGTGGGGAAGAAGAACTTCTTCAGAGAGCTATATAAAACACTAAAAGAAGGGAAAAGCCCTAAAAGCATAATCTGGGCTTTTTAAAGATGACACGGTTGTTGACTTGGTTACACTTGACTCTGTTGACAAACTTCATATCCCCTACTTTCTCTCTGCAGTCATTCCACTGTAGCTCTCCTAAAAAGATGCCCTTCAACCGCATGGATCCAAGCTGCACGATCGGCTTCTACGCCAAGAACAAAAAGGACTTTGAGTCTTTATGTTCTGCTGTTAGCATGGTGAGTTTTACACCCTCCTCCCACTTAAGTGCCTCTAAATTTAACAACAGTGGTTGCCAGAAATGAACAGAAAATTGCAGCTCCTGACTTCTGTTTATGTGTCTGTTCCTGAGTTTAAAGCAAAGTGCTGAAATGATTTTTGCCGTGAATTAATCCTTGAGACCGAAAAGGTTGAAGTTTCTTAAATGTGAGTTTTGTAGTTTTAGGTGAGAAAACATAAGAAATTTGGAGACACCACATTGCGCTCTTGGAAATTACATTTAAAACTGAAACAACCTTTATATTCATCATCCTGCACATACTCTGGAACTATTCTGACATTCCATTATTACAGCTATATTTTAAGTAAAGTGACGAACATGTTCTAAATCATAGAAATCTGTGCATTTGCTGCTTTTCTTTTGGTCATCTACGACAGCAAGCTGTAGTCCTATTTTTGAATCTGTATTTAATATGTATACTTAAGGCTGTAATGCACACTTTCCACTGGTTTTGTTGGAGAAAATTATTTTTGTACAGCTGACTGGAAGAAAAAACAGGTAGTTTGGTGATCTAGGATCATCTGGGGATTTACAAACTCTTTACTGTAGACAAGAAGTCATTAGTTGCAGCTCTATGTACATTTTACAGACTAAACAACACATAAATAGTTGTGAAAATAGGAACTAATTAAAACTGTTATTATTTCACTATCATAATTTTGGCTCAGACAATTGTTTAGAGGATGTATGTTTGTACTCTCCTGGTCTGACATTTTTTCCATTTAATCCAACTACAGTCAGGTCCCTAAATATTTGGACATTAACACAATTTTTAGCATTTCAGTTCTGTACGCCACCACAACGCATTTTTAATGAAACAATCAAGATGTGCTGTAAGTGTAGAATTTCAGCTTTAATTTGAGGGTGTTTACACCCGAATCAGGTGAACAGTGTACGAATTACATCACATTTTATATGTGCCTTCCTCCTTTTAAACGGACCAAAAGTAATTGGACATATTAATATAATCATAAATTTAATTGTCGCTTTTAATATTTGGTTGCAAATCCATTGCATTCAATGACAGCCTGAAGTGTGGAACTCATAGACATCACCAGACGCTGGGTTTGGCTCCTGGTGATGCTCTGCCAGGCCCCTACTGCTGCTGTCTTCACTTCCTGCTTGTTCTTTGTGCATTTTCCCTTCAGTTTTGTCTTCAACAAGTGAAATGCAGCTCAACTGGATTCAGGTTACACCTTGTGGTGAACCCTCTGTATTCACTCTGGTGAAATCTTCTCTTAATTGTTGACTTTCAACTCCTGGAGAATGTTTTTGGTCTGGCCAACTGTTCTGAAGGGGTTTTTCTTGACCAGGGAAAGGATTTTTCTGTCATCCACCACACTTCTGTCATCTTCCAGGTCTTTGGTGTTGCTGAGCTCACCAGAGTGTTCCTTCTTTTTAAGAATGCACCAAACAGTTGATATTTCCACAACTAGTGTTGTTCCTATCTCTCTGATCGGTTTGCTTTGATTTTTCAGCCTAATGATGACTTGATTAATGATAGTGACAGTTCTTTGGACTTCATATTGAAAGTTGACCTCACCAGATCAATTAACTCGAGACCTTTTATGTGCTCCTTGTCAATGAAACGATGAAGAAATAACACACACCTAGTTATGGAACAGCTGAGCAGCCAACTGTCCAGTTGCTTTTGGTCCCTTAAAAAGGTGGAGAGCGCACATAAAACATGTTGTAATTCCTACACCATTCACATGATTTGGATGTAAACGCCCTCCAAAGCTGAAAGTCTGCACTTGAAGCACACCTTCATCGGTTCATTTCACATCCATTGGCCAAAAGACAAAAATTGTATCAATGTTCAAGTATTTATGGACCTGACTGTACATATATGATATATTCTGTGGTGTTTTGAGGCCTTCTGTTTGACTTCCTTTGTTCTCCTGCCAGGCTCTGTCATCATCCGAGGAGAAATACCCCATCTTTACCTTCGTAGAGGGCCAGGGTCAGGACTATGGACTTGAGGGTCACAGCAGCAACCACAGTGGACCAGCAGCCCACATTTTGCCTCCGGGTAAACTTGGCAGGAGTAACAACATAAGTAACAGTGATGAGTTTGTGTTCCTTTAAGGCTCTGAGGAAGATGCTCTCCCAGCTCCCACCTGAAGGAGGCACAAATAGACACTTTACTGGACTCTGCAAGTGCAAGTGTTGTTTTTTTCCACTTCATCAAACATCCAAAAGCCTCATAGTCGAGTAAAATTACACTCAGCGGGAGATCTACGTAATATTTAATGAGCTCACTGGTCAGGTGGGGGTCGCCTCGTATAGATCTTGACTTGTATATTATGCCATCTGCTGTACATCATGTTTTTATCTTCCGTTCTTTAAATTTATTTATCAGGTATATGAATGTGTGCTTGCGAATGTGTGAGTGTTGGGTTAGTGTAATTTATTTGTGTCATCTTTAATTGTATAAATGTATTTAGATGTCCACCGCGTTGCACCTCAGAAATGTTTCAGATTCTTCCAGGAGCATCTTGAACGGATGTAAATTTATTATGGTTTGGCCGAAATCACACAGCTGACCCTCGGGCTTCAATCCCAGACACCCCCAGCTATGACTCTTCATTATTTATTAAGAACATGAAACACTGCTGTCACATTGTTCCTGCTGCTTAAAGAATTGCTTGAGATGCCATGTTCTGGTGTGAAGAGAACGATCCCCTTCGAGTGCCGATGGATCTTACATTTTTAACTGTCTCATGAAGCAGGATTACAGTTACTTGGATACATCTGCAGATTAAAACCCAGAATGGCTCTCTTCATTTCAGTACAAATTCTGGGTTTTATTTAGCAAAGTTATACAGCCATAGTCAATAAGAGTGACTTCAGCTCAATAGAGATCAATCTTTAAACTTCAGTTGCAATGTAAGCATGTTTGGTTTGTCCCTTTTTTTACATGAAGGCTACTACTGCAAGTTGCGCTACTACTGTTATTAAGTTTACTGTCCTGATTAAAGTTCAAACACTGGAATTCCATTTTATTTGTGTGCCATGCTTTGTAGATTTCTTCTTTTGAAGATCTGCACTCTGTTTTGTTCTTTCCTGCTTACTGTAATCTGCGACAGAATGCCAAAATGCAATGGTAGTCTTTGAAATGTGGTTGAATCAGTCGAATGAGTGCATTAAACATCACTTTGTTTTTCAGTTTGTTCCAGTGGTAAGTCACACTGCTGGAAACTAGTCTGCCATAGTTCAGAATTAGAATGAGGCTAATCTGAAATATCTCAGCAAGAATCTAAAAACAGGAACACTAGCATGCTGATACAACAGGAGCAATGTCACTTTTAAGTGTCCGTGATTCAAATTAAAACACCTTACAATAAGTACGATGTTTCTACTTTAAGCTTTAGGGTAATGGTTCTTGTGTAAAAGTAAAAACTAACAAATTTTATTTACTGTATTACACATACAAGGCCCACAATAGACACCCAGTGCAACAAAAATCAGTACATCTTTCATCAGCGACATTTATACCTTAAATTTGATCATTATTTTGTATGTCGACCTTTAGTTACATTTTTTTTGAGAAATATTCTGCTATTCTTCATGGAATATATTATTTTTCACACTATACTTTGCTGGAAAGGGTTGTGCTGTGCTACCTTTTTCTTTAAATTACCCAAAATGTGATTTGTCATTATATTCTGATCGATTCATATTGTATATGTATGAATTGTGTTCTTCTATGTTGTTTTCATTTCTAATGATTTACCGTGTCATTTACTGGCTTAATTTATTTATAATTACTGAGAGATTTAGCAGGTGTAAGTGTAATGTAATCATTAATATTCTTACAGATGTGTGACATTTCACATGACTATTGTGCACTTTCAGACTTAAAGCGCGCTGTGAATAGAGGTTTGCTGTCGCTGCGCACGCATGCGCGCTGCTGCACGGCCGTGACTAGACATTCGGTCATAGGATCGGTGGAGGGGGGCGCTCGAGCCACGTCGGTGAAACAAATCATCGGTTGAAGGCAGATTACAAAGAGGGTGAGTGGACTAATTGCGATAACAGCTGCGTCTTCTTTCATCTCCCCTCAAATATCAGCTCGGGAGCGCAGAAATCCACCCGGGACCGCCTGTCCTGTGGATGCGGGTAGGTCAGTCGCACAAGCACAGTCCGCCATTCCCTTTTTTTTTTAATATTTAACGAGACACCCTTTCGTGGTCTTAGGGAATTCTCAGCAGTATGTGCATAATTTACTGTATATGCCATCTGCAGCTCCGGATCAGCGGTGCAGCCGGCATCCAGTGTGATTGCATGTGCGCGCAACGGGTGATTTGGTGCAGCGCAGTAGGAGAATGGAGATTCAACACCTGATAGCGTTGGACAAAATTCAACATTAACAGCAAAAAAATGTGCACCCACATCCCTTATCAGAAAAAGCACAGCTGAAGTCAGATACTCAGCGTCACTGCAATGTTTTTTTTAAATTATTCCTTTCTAATTATATCACTTAATAAATTCTTATTCAGATAAGTAACTTGTGCATATTGCATTGCCATATTTCTGAGTTTTGCAGATTGTTTTCTCTCCTTTTTCTCAGGTCCCTGCTGCTCAACCAGGAGCAGGAGATCCAGGGCCATGTCAACGCCAGATCCCCCCATGGGAGGCACCCCTCGCCCAGGTCCCTCCCCTGGTCCGGGTCCTTCCCCTGGCACCATGTTGGGCCCCAGCCCTGGTCCCTCTCCAGGCTCCTCTCACAGCATGATGGGCCCCAGCCCTGGTCCTCCGTCCTCTGCACACTCCCAGCCAGGGCCGTCCGGATATGGCCCCGACAACATGCACCCTCTGCACAAAGTAAGGACATTCAAACAGCTGCAGGCCCACTGAGACCCTCAACCTCCTGCTCATTATTCCCGCCCTGTAGAGGTGGCCTTAATCCCATGTACCACTTATTTACTGTGTAAATATATAATATAACAAAGACTTAAAGTTTTCAGTCATTCACAGACAAAAAGTACAGTCTATCATGCAACTGTAGAACACAACATTAAAACCTTGTGTTCTTTGGATGTGCACACAATGAAGATTTGCATATTGCATCATTCCACATTCATTCACTTCAACTTTTTTTTTATTATGCTTTATTTGACTCTTTCTACTTTAAGCTTTACCTGCTATAATCCCACTGCAGTGATTCATTAATAGACATATGTAGTCATTAATGTTTATATCCTGTAACACATAAACTAACCAACACCGACAAAGCTTCTATCTAAATTTAAAAATAAAGTTGTTCAAAGTATGATGGTATAAAAAAAAATCTGATTGTTCTGAATGTTGTTTGCCAGTATTTCTAGAGTATTTTTCCAAGATGTCATATGGCATTCCCTTTATAGCATTTTCACTTTCAATTTTTCAAAATCTACAAAGCCAGAAGAAAATTCTTGCGACTGTGAAACTGGTTTCCCATATTTGCTGCAAAAGATTTACTGTAACATGTTTGAATTGACATTCTCTAACACCTCTTTACTGTACATTATTTTTATCAATAATGTTTTGCTTCTTATTTTAATTTATCCTTCAGTTTGCTATTTTCACAACGAAAAGTATCACTCCAGCAGCTGCAACCGTCTTCTAGTGTTCTAGTCATATACATAGATTTTTTAACTTCAGCACTGTTTGATTTCTCCCACAGCCCATGGAGGGTTTGCACGAGAAGAGCTTGAGTGAAGAGAGTCGCTTCAGTCAGATGAAGGGATTGTCTATGAGACAGGGCGGGCACAGTGGGATGGGCCCCCCGCCCAGCCCTCTGGATCAACACTCACAAGGTAAGCAATGCTACATGAGTTTAAGCAATCTCTTTTTTTCCAGAGTTGTGTAAGATATCTGGTGTGCTTTACAAGGGTGACTTATCTACAGTGGTGTGGTCTTTTGTTCCGACTGGTTCACAGGGAGTGTCTCTACGGTCACAAGCTATGACATGAACTGTGTATGTTTTTATCACGCATTGACATCCTAAAAAATATCTAAATGCTGAGAGTCATACAGTGTCACAGGTCAGTCTCCCTCAAACAAAGACAGTGTTTCCAGTCAGACAACAACTTTGAATTTTGGTCTCTGCATGCTGTTTGCTGTACAGCTTCAAACGGGACAGGCAGACAGACAGGCTGTAGACGATGAATCAGAATTTCAAAAAAATCAAAAACCTTTTGAAATAACAGTCTGGCAGGATTTGATCAGTGTTTGGCAACAATTCAGTGCTTATTTAGCTATGCAATCTGGCATTTGACATCTTGGGAGATACATTTGACTTTCTTTCCAAGAGTTTAATTAGAAAATCAATACCTCTCTCTTGTCTATATGTTAAGTATGAAAATACAGCCAGCAGTTGATTAGCTTAGCTTAGCTTAACTTAGCTTAGCATAAGGACTGGAAACAGGGTAACAGTGCAAATATGACAAGTTGTGGTTTTATGAGGTTGTGTGTGAGAATATTTCTTGACCAGATAAGTGATGTTGTTGTGCTTGGCTTCAGTGTCCAAAAGCACATACAGTATTGATCTTTTCCTTTAAGAACCGCAGGTGTGTGACTCTCTCCATCTGTCTGTCTTTCTGTCAGGATACCACTCTCCTTTAGGTGGCTCTGACCATTCCAGCCCCGTCCCTTCAAATGGTCCTCCCTCTGGACCTCTAATGCCATCATCCTCTTCTTCCTCCTCCTCCGGTGGCCCTGGCTCTGCTTCTACACCTTTAGATGGCCCCAGTGGAGATCAGCACACGTTGGGTCCTAATAACCGGCCTGGCCCTCCAGGCAGTGCTGGACCAGGACCCAGCCCTGGACCCAGTCTTGGCACTAATGTCCCCAGCCTTGGTTCTGGTCTTGAAACCAGTGGCCCTACTGGCCCTACAGGCCCTGGTGGCCCCGGTGGCCCCGGGGGCCCGACTCCCTTCAACCAGAATCAGCTCCACCAACTCAGAGCCCAGATCATGGCTTATAAGATGCTGGCCCGGGGACAGCCCCTGCCAGACCACCTCCAAATGGCCGTCCAAGGAAAGAGACCAATGCCAGGGATGCAGCAGCAGCAGCCTATGCCGAGCCTGGCTCCTGGAGCTGGAGGAGGGCCAGGAGGTGGTCCAGCAGGACCAGGACCAGGGCCTGGACCAATGGCATCAGGCTACAGCCGAGCTCATGGTGAGCATTCGTTGGGAATGTCTGGAATACCAGGCTTTATGCTATTTACCTGATGTCTGAACAAAAGAATACAAAACTAATATATTAACAAGAACACATGATGAACGTTTTTGAGCAAGCTTTAGATGGGTAATTAACAGAAGATACTCATGGGTGTAGTTTACATTCATTCTGCAAATGCTCACAAAGCTCCACATAGCAACAATACAGTATTGTTCTAAGTTTTTAAAATGTCTTTGTTCTGAACACAGTCTGTACTGTTTTGTGTCTTAGGAATGATGGGTCCCAACATGCCTCCTCCAGGCCCATCAGGGACCCCAGCTGGAATGCAGGGGCAGAACCCCAATGGACCTCCTAAGTCCTGGCCTGAGGGTATGTAGTGCTGCTGTCAGACCTTGTGAGACCTGACTTTCTGTTTTGTGAGAACCTTTAGTGAAGTTTACCTCAGACAGCAGCGTAAGAAGGGCTGCATAAGTGCTAACAGAAAATTCTAACCATGTGTTCATATGCCAATGTGTTAGGTCAATGGAGGTACGGACCCGTACCTGTAGCATCTGTACTAGAGGTACGGACCCGTTAAGGTCACTGAAGAGCTGGCGCCAGTTAACTACTATTTGCTGCACATTACAGGCAGTTTATATGAATGACTTTGACGGCGAACATTGTATAATTTAACCAAAAATACACCGTCTCCTCTCACACTTTAGACAATGTAGTTTTTACGCTTTTAGACGCCGTGTCTAAATTGTTTGAAGTCCAGTTCCTATTAATTAGTTTACCGCGTTCAGTGGTGGAAGCGGCTGACGAACTCCATTGCAAATGTTCCCATTTAATTTCGGACACTAATTAACACTCGTGAATGGTGAGGAGCAGCTCTTTAATTCGGCATGAATTAAAAAAAAAACCACTAACTCGATTTACTGTGATATTGTGAGATTTGTTTGTGGTTATGTAACTTAGCCATTCAACAGAGTCCGCTAACATTAAAGTGACTGACGTGCAGTGTCTGTGTTGACAGACGTAGAAAATACGTCAGGGTTTTGTTTAGGTTGTTAATATGTAATAGTCTGTTGCTACTTTTGAAGGTAAAAAAAATACTTGTAGTTTGCTGGCTGTTAGTTCCGCCATTTGTTTTGTTTGCCGTTTGTGCTTTATTAGAACAGGGTCACGTGAATAAAAAGTTTTGCTATTTTTAATAGTAGTGCTGATTTCAACCCCCAAATCGCTGTCAGTGAAAAAGTAAGATAATGATATTTATAAGACATTATGCATGATAGAAAAGAGAACAGCAGATGACTGACATGACAGGCTCGGCACGCAGATTCACCTCGAATCACGGAAGCGCCTTCATCACTCGGATTACCAAGCCGGCTCATTAATATTTATGTACGTCGGATTACCAGCCAATCACAAAGCGCGTTCATCAGCCGGCTCATTAATATTCATGTACGTCTAATTAATATTTATGATAAGGGAAAGTGCCGTATCCGTAGGCCACAGGCTACGGGTACGGGTCCGTATCTGTAGACACTACCTAGGTCAATACTGGTCTTTTATTTAAGTCATAATTCAATTTTCTTACTGTGGCCGTGGTAATAGGCTCACTGTAAGCCTGGTCAAATATGCCTTAATAGTAAAAATATTTACTTTGAATAATGGATCTTTTTCATAGCTGAAGCTTCTACATGCCACAGCAGGAAAATTACTTCGAATTTTCTTTAATAGAGGCTGCATTAAAGTTAGGTGTCACACTTTCAAATTCATTGAAGTAGGCACGCTACCTCCATATCATGACTGACACCCAAGTGGAACAGAGCTGTAAAAATGTTATTAGCTACATCTGTGCTTTTCCTGCTATGTCAAAAAATCTGTGAACCATAAAGTATAATGCCATTATATCCTATTGATTTTTTTCTGTTTCTTACCTCACCTCTTCCCAGGTCCCATGGTGAATGCAGCCGCTCCTTCCAACGCACCCCAAAAACTGATCCCCCCTCAGCCCACTGGCCGGCCCTCTCCTGCTCCCCCTTCAGTTCCCCCAGCTGCCTCCCCTGTAATGCCCCCACAGACCCAGTCCCCAGGCCAGCCGGCACAGCCTACTCCCATGATGCCTTACCACGCCAAGCAGAATCGCATTACCCCCATTCAGAAACCCTGTGGCCTCGACCCAGTGGAGATACTGCAGGAAAGGGAGTACAGGTACTCCAGACCGTTTAGGGAATACACCGTCCTCTATTGCATTTAGTTTAAAGGCAAAGATTATGGATAAATTAAACTGTCTGACTCTTAGGGTGCTTTCACACCTGTTAGTCCGTTAGAGTGGTTCGTTTGGACCTTCCCTGTGCAGGTTGCTACGGAAGCTCCCGTAGACCAAAAAGTCTGCTGCGCCATCAAGCCGGTCCGAATGGAGACAGGTTTGTGTTCTCACCAGGAGCGAAGCGAACTGGAGTTCACATAGAACCGGACCGAGACCACCTTCGGGAGGTGGTCTCGGTCCGGTTCTTTAGTCCGAACCAAAAAAATCTGGTCTGCTTTCACACCAGCCCAAACGAACCGTACTTTCAGGTGCTGCGGACTCCAGTCCGCTTTAAGCAGACCAAAAGGCGTATGTGTGAAAGCACCCTTAAGGACGACAGCACTTAAGCAGTACACAGATTTAGAGCTTCCTTTGTAAGTTAATTATTCTTTTCAGTGTTTAACTTTAGAAAGCAGTTAACATTCACCCCAAACTTTTTCTTGTGCAATACCTACCAATGATATTCAAAACAGCATAATAATAACTCAGTGCTGTTTGCTCCTTCAGGTTACAGGCTCGTATAACCCATCGCATTGCTGAACTGGAGAACCTGCCGGGTTCTCTGGCTGGTGATTTACGTACCAAAGCTACTATAGAGCTCAAAGCCCTCCGACTACTTAACTTCCAGAGACAGGTATTCACTATATTGCTGCACATTTGCACACTTAAACTTACCAATAATCCATCTAGCCATCAGTGTGAGTTGTAGGCGTTTATGGCTTGTCTGTATTTTCAGTGATAGTAGTTCTGCAGATGAGTTTATGTTTCTGTGTGCACTGCAGCTGCGTCAAGAGGTGGTGGTTTGTATGCGTCGGGACACGGCTCTAGAAACGGCTCTTGATGCCAAGGCCTACAAGCGAAGCAAGCGACAGTCTCTCCGAGAGGCCCGCATCACAGAGAAACTGGAAAAACAGCAGAAGATCGAGCAAGAGCGCAAACGTAGACAAAAACATCAGGTAACGGACAAACTGCGAAGTCACCTGTGATGTTATTAAGAGTGGCATTTTTCACTCGTTTCATCTTCCTTTCTGGGTGTTTCTCTTTATTGTCTTTCACCCGATCCAGGAGTACCTCAACAGCATCCTCCAGCATGCCAAAGACTTCAAGGAATACCACCGTTCAATCACAGGCAAACTTCAAAAACTCACCAAAGCTGTGGCCACCTACCACGCCAACACCGAGCGGGAGCAGAAGAAGGAGAATGAGCGTATTGAGAAAGAGAGAATGAGGAGGCTTATGGTAGGAATAAACCTTAATATCACCACACACACACTCAGGGTTACACAAGCACGCACATCACACACTTGCAAGTATACAAACCCTCCTACACAATTTATCTCCATCTGCTATGGCAGGCTGAGGATGAGGAGGGCTACCGAAAACTGATTGACCAGAAGAAGGATAAGCGCCTGGCCTACTTGCTGCAGCAAACCGATGAGTACGTTGCCAACCTCACAGAGCTGGTCAGAGCACACAAAGCTGCACAAGCCCTCAAGGAGAAGAAAAGAAGAAGAAGAAAAAGAAGAAGGTATGGGAAACAGTTCTGGTAAATCTGAGTATCAGCAACCTTTCCTTCTGATAATCTGTTCTGGGCTGCTTAAGTGTTTCAGTGACTCACACACCTGCGACTCGGATGTGGTCTCTTTGTGATTAGTCAACTTCTGCTTGTGTTGCAGTTGGAGAATGCGGAGGGTCAGACTCCTGCCATGGGGCCTGATGGAGAGGTGAGCAGATACAGCAGAGATATAAATTACTGTCTATACATAGGTAGTGTCAGTCTGGCCACCCTCGAAAGGGTTTGTAGATGGCAGACCATATTTCACAGGTGTTATTCAAAGAGATATACACTTTTTCTTTAAAAAAAGCTCGGTCGCCAAACAAACCTGATTCTTTGTATCGTTGCTCTCCGCGGTCTCCATAGAGACGTCAATTCAAAGCGTAGATCAGATTTCACAGAGAGCCTAAAGGGGTAGTGTTCTGCTTTCTATAAAGTTGTCATGGCAAGAGTGGAGACTGCACGCTGTCAATGCAACGCCTCTGTCATAGAAATCTTTGTCAGGCACTAATAGTACTAACAAATGTCACGGTTTATACAGCACATATGGTGTGATTTGCAAAAGGTGACCAAGCATAAAGCCAATTATCAGGCAATGAATCAGTGAATAAATCATCAATCACACATCAACACCTGAAATGTTCCACATGATAGACAGTCAGACCACACACCAAGAAGAGAATACAATATTTGCAATGCAAGAAAACATGGACACAGAGTACATTTTGCTAAATTATAAGTAGATATTTACTTGTGGCTAGACGGGTGTTGAACTGGCTCAGCAGCATCACTGATGTAAAACATCACCTCTATACACACATTTACTATCTGAAGCTCAATCACATTCCCATTAGCCACTAATATATTAAGCTAAGTCATGCCAGCTCAACTTAAAACATAACTTGCCTCCTCCTCCTGTGGCAGCCTCTGGATGAGACGAGTCAGATGAGCGACCTGCCTGTGAAGGTCATCCATGTGGATAGTGGGAACATCCTGACAGGGGTGGACGCGCCCAAAGCCGGACAGCTGGAGACCTGGCTGGAGATGAACCCTGGGTGAGACTGGATGGAAAGGGCAAAAGACTTTTACTTTAAAAAGAGATGATTTCATGACTTTGTAGTAGGGCTAAACCCGTATCCAAATATTCGGTTGTTACAGTGGTATCTGAATATTTATTTTCACATCCACATTTTTGGTATGTGCATGACACCTGTTCGTTAGTTTGCTAATATTTATCAGCATGTAGGCAATCCAGTCTTATGTCACATGCTATCAGTATTCCAGCTAGCTACTTATGTATTAGTTTTACAAGATACATTGCTAAACATCCTTGATGCAAACAGACTTAACAGTATATGTCTGCACCCCACTAGTTGTAAGGATGAAACGGATATTAGGAAGCAGCATGTACGTGAGAAAGACTACATAATGGTCTGGATTTTATTTTATTTTTGTGCATATGTGATTTCAACATTCTTTTATGTCCGTGCAGGTATGAGGTGGCTCCCCGCTCGGACAGTGAAGACAGTGAGGAGGAGGAAGAGGAGGAGGTGGGTTATGTTGTAAGACATGTTTGAAACTACTTTTCAATATCCAGTGGTTCAATGGGAGGAAAAACAACTTTTTACTGACAAGCTGTTCGGCAGGAAGAAGAAGAGGAGCCTCAGCCTTCTGCAGCGCCAGTAGAGGAAAAGAAGAAGATTACAGATCCTGACAGCGAGGATGTGTCAGAGGTGGACGTCCGACACATCATTGAGTGAGTACATATGCAGACTGCACCTGGATTCATTGTAGTCTAATTTGTGAGTCATTTAAACACCAATGCCATGTTAACATGGCATTGTCCTGTATGGTGTCTTTGCGTAAACAATTGAATAAAACTTAATATGTGTTACACACAGGAATGCTAAGCAGGACGTGGATGACGAGTATAGTGGGGCAGCGTTTGCTCGAGGACTCCAGTCGTACTACTCTGTGGCTCACGCTGTCACAGAGAAGGTGGAGAAGCAGTCGAGTCTGTTGATAAATGGACAGCTCAAACAGTATCAGGTAAACATACGCATGCAAAAGAGACATGAAGCAATGAGAAGTTCTCATCCCTGACTAATGATTCCTGCAGTGGTTTTCATTGAAATCCCATTTCATAGTTTTGTTGTGTTATTTGAGCATTTAGAAAAACTAGCAGCCAACTTTAACTGAAGGCTTCTATAAGCGATGAGGCATGTAATGACTGTTTTGGTAAAATGTTTAAAATTGCGATATTATTGCGCCACAGACGCTGAATTTTTTCCTGTTTTCCTTTGTTTTTACCTAAATGTGCTCCATTTAACTCATT
This sequence comes from Acanthochromis polyacanthus, assembly GCF_021347895.1. Lineage (NCBI taxonomy): Eukaryota > Metazoa > Chordata > Actinopteri > Pomacentridae > Acanthochromis > Acanthochromis polyacanthus. The sequence continues at coordinate 21,767,749 of NC_067115.1, read as the reverse complement.
CTGTGCAGCTTGATTGTGCGGTAATGGGACAGCGTAAAGACATCCTGTTTGTCCTTCAGATTAAAGGTCTGGAGTGGCTGGTTTCTCTTTACAACAACAACCTGAACGGGATCCTGGCTGATGAAATGGGTCTGGGCAAAACCATCCAGACCATCGCCCTCATCACATACCTCATGGAGCACAAACGGCTCAACGGACCCTACCTCATCATAGTACCCCTCTCGTGAGCTAATTGTCATTAGCTGTGAAAGTAGCTTAGATGTTCACATTCTCTTTCATCTGTTAGGGTTTATCTAAAGAAATGCTGAAGAAAAGAAAAGTTATTTTAAATGAATTGTTGAATGACATCTGAGCTGCCTCTCATTGACAGAACTCTTTCTAACTGGGTGTATGAGTTTGACAAGTGGGCACCGACAGTTGTGAAAGTGTCCTACAAGGTGAATTTTTCCAGCCACACCATCCGTATTTCATTTTTCTTTCTTGTTGCACGCAAGCACAAAGTATAAAGCTATGTGTGTTTCTTTGATAATGTTGGAGCATTTGCCTTTATCATAAAATGTTGCAGTTTCCTTTATTTTAAAGTCATCTTTCCACATATTTTAGGGGTCTCCTGCTGCTAGAAGAGCCTTTGTACCCCAGCTGCGTAGTGGCAAATTTAACGTTTTACTCACCACTTATGAGTACATCATCAAAGACAAACAAGTGCTGGCCAAGGTAAGATGGAGTGCACGGACAAACGTCAGCACTAGGAAATGCTTAAACACAGCACATTAATCCTTAGTGTAGGTCTTTCCCTCTGCACATGTACACACAACAAAATTTTGCTCCTTTTTGTATTTTTGTTTGTTATTCATTTGCTTTTGCCTGAGGTTTTGGTGTGTTTTTGTTTTTGGCTCCCTGAACCCTCCAAATTATCTAAAAGTATTTGAGTCTGGCCAATCTGACCTCCCCCTGTGCTGCGTCTCAGTGCTCTCTCCTAGGTCCTGCAACACATTGACACGGCCTGTAAACCACGTCTCCCACTGTCCTCTGTGACCATCATGCTGCTATGCACTCATGTAATCATGTAGGGTTCCAGACTGTGCTGACAGGTGGGTATTGTAGTTCAGGCAAACGTTTCCCATGTGCTGGCTCAAGGGTCTGGCTTGGGACAGAGCCAGCTTTAGTCACGAGGACAAAGTGGACAAGAAATTGTCCTTTTAGACACTTTCTGTTTTTGGTTTGGTTGAGCAGAAGCCATAAGGCAGGAGTGTGGTACTGTGGTTTTATCCAGATGTTCTGCTCTCTTCCTCCAGATCCGTTGGAAATATATGATTGTGGATGAAGGCCACCGTATGAAGAACCACCACTGTAAACTGACCCAGGTGCTCAACACCCATTACCTAGCTCCGCGTCGAGTCCTGCTGACAGGAACTCCACTGCAGAACAAACTACCTGAGCTGTGGGCGCTGCTCAATTTCCTTTTGCCCACCATCTTCAAGAGCTGCAGCACTTTCGAGCAGTGGTTTAACGCTCCTTTTGCTATGACTGGAGAGAAGGTGCAGAAGATGTGGCCTGCATTTGTATGACATATCCTTGTAGGTGTCTTTCTCGTCGAATAACTGCATGAAGCTTCTCTTTCTTCTTCCACAGGTGGATCTCAATGAAGAGGAGACAATCTTGATTATTCGTCGTCTCCACAAAGTGCTACGTCCCTTCCTGTTAAGAAGATTAAAGAAGGAGGTGGAGGCACAGCTTCCAGAGAAGGCAAGTCTCACCTTCAGCACCAACATTGATCCAAATGCAGACGGTGGGGAACAAATCCTTTCACTACAGCACCCCTGAAGTTCTGCAGATACATTTTTTTGAAAACATTTTTACATTTCACAACAGAAAAAGGTATTAAAAAAAATAGAGTTAATGATGGCTGAATTTTTCAACTTCAGCTTTATTGTCATTCGGCAATGTACGAAGTACTCAGTTAAACGAAATGACATTTCTCTCATCAATTTCACAGTGCAGAAATAAAAGTGTCAATACTATAAAAATAAGAATAAATATAAGGTAAATTTAAAAACACTAAGCTAAAAAAACACAAGCATATATTAGACATAATCATACTCACCACTGGAGCAACAGTGGGTGAAATTATGGTGACTGCAGTATCCTGTTATCCCCCTGTCAAAAGTTTCGAGACGGGTTCTAATTTATTTGAATGAGAAAGTGTCTCAAAACTTTTGACAGGGGATGTACATGATGTAGAACATAAATATTTGTGATACAGTGTATATAATAAATAATACAGTGCAAGTGTTCATTGACCTTCTCTTTAGCTGCTTCACTTTCAGTGTTCTGATATGGTACTACAAATGAAACTGTTTTAGGATACAGTCTTTGTCAACTTGTCTAACAGGTACAAACTTTTTCTCCTCTCCATCAGGTGGAATACGTGATCAAGTGTGACATGTCGTCTCTTCAGAGGGTGCTGTACCGACACATGCAGGCCAAGGGGGTCCTGCTCACTGATGGATCAGAGAAAGACAAGAAGGTGAACACAGAAATGCATTGATAGTGAAGGTTTTTAGTGTTGGATGTTATTTTAAATGTACTTCATTAAAATGAAAGTCTCTGTCTATTTGATTCTGCACAAGAACAAGTATTAGTGCCTGTTCTGTCAGGACTCGTGTTGCTTTTACATAAAAGGAAAATAGTTATACAAAAACAAGAATTGTTTATTATTGAGATTTGAAATGATCTCAGAATTTTTAATTTAACCTGTACACAATTACTCATACTGCATACCTTACTGCATTCATGATTTGTGCTTTCAGTAGTTTTGTATACGTCTCACTGAACAACCGTGTATAAATATGTCTTGATTTACAGGAATATTTACAATTCCATTCTTTACTTTTATCATGTTGTGTTTTTTCAGGGCAAAGGAGGAACAAAGACACTGATGAACACCATCATGCAGCTGAGGAAGATCTGTAACCATCCTTATATGTTCCAGCAAATAGAGGTAACGCTGACGAATGTGACACTGAAGTATTTTGCCTGCATTATGTTTCATAGAGTTAAAGTTGTGTTTTCAGGACAGTTGGAGCGAGTAGAAATATGAAGAAACAGGTTCACTCTATGATGATGCTATCGAGAAGAAAAAAAATCAAATACAGTTAAACTGAAATGTTTGACTGTGTGACAGAATACATTTTCATTATTTCTGTAGGAATCATTCTCTGAACATTTAGGATTCTCTGGTGGGATCGTCCAGGGGTAAGTACTGATTCCTCTTTAGGTTATGATCTTACACGCTCAAACTGTCCCTCCTTGTGAATATGTGCACCTGCTTTTCCCATCAGTCCTGACCTGTATCGGGCATCGGGAAAGTTTGAGGTGTTGGATCGAATCCTGCCAAAGCTGAGAGCCACAAACCACAAAGTGCTGCTCTTCTGTCAGATGACCTCACTGATGACCATCATGGAGGACTACTTTGCTTACCGCAGCTTCAAGTATCTTCGTCTTGATGGTGAAATGCAAATTTGTTTGAGTGTTCATGCATCTGTCCTTAATTTCTCCATATATATAGACAGATATTGCGTTCTTTTTCCTTTAGTCCCATTTGTTTGATACATTTTATTTGTTTCCCTTCTGTCTGTCTTCTCTGAATTATTTCACTCACCTGTCTTTCTTCTCTTTTCTTACCTTCCATATATCAGGCACTACGAAAGCTGAAGACAGAGGAATGTTGCTGAAGACATTCAATGACCCAGAGTCAGAATACTTTATCTTTCTCCTGAGCACAAGAGCCGGAGGCCTCGGCCTCAACCTACAGTCTGCCGACACTGTGGTTATTTTTGACTCCGACTGGAACCCACATCAGGTCTGATGCTCATTTATTTATTTTCATTTATTTATTTTTTTAAAGCGGCAAAGAAACATTTTGGCACGAAACGAAAAATCTCTTCATATCAGCCTCGAGCAGCTTTCTTTCAGCACTTTGAGGCTAGTTTCTACAGGATACTAAAAAGATGTAAAACAGTATTTCTACAAATACATTGATTACCACTGTTGGAGCCTTTGACTATGTCATAAAATGTTTTGATTTTTCTTCGTCTTTGAAAGTAGCTTGTGTCACAGCATTGGAATTCACAAGGGAGGTACCGCCACAGCAACCAAATGTTCTCATCTGAAGTGATACTGATTCTCTCTCTCCTTCCCCATCTCCTCCACAGGACCTGCAGGCTCAGGATAGAGCCCATCGCATCGGTCAGCAGAACGAGGTGCGAGTGTTGCGCCTCTGTACAGTCAACAGCGTAGAGGAGAAAATCCTGGCAGCAGCTAAATACAAACTGAATGTGGACCAAAAGGTCATTCAGGCCGGCATGTTTGATCAGAAGTCTTCCAGCCATGAGCGCAGGGCTTTCCTGCAGGCCATCCTGGAACACGAGGAGCAAGACGAGGTCTGGGGTCAAGAAGTGTGTCTACGCATGAATGTGTGTGCGTGCACCAGCAACACACAAATTGAAGATTGTGCTTTCTTATGCTCTGCTTGCCAATGTGTGTCTGTTGTATTTAGGAGGAGGATGAGGTGCCAGATGATGAGACGGTGAACCAGATGATTGCCAGGAGTGAAGAGGAGTTTGACCAGTTTATGGTAAGTGTCTGCGTTTTGAGGAGAAATTACAGCTACAGTCCAATTTGAGCCAAAGTTTTCTCCCTGCGACTTTATTTCTTTCCTCTTTATTTTTCTGCTTCTTTCCCCCAGCGTATGGACCTGGACCGGCGTCGTGAGGAGGCCCGCAACCCGCGGCGAAAACCTCGTCTGATGGAGGAGGACGAGCTGCCCACTTGGATCATGAAGGACGACGCTGAGGTTGAACGACTGACTTGTGAAGAGGAGGAGGAGAAAATGTTTGGACGAGGTTCTCGGCAGCGAAAGGAGGTGGACTACAGCGATTCGCTGACCGAGAAGCAGTGGCTCAAGGTTGTTTATGGCAGCACTGAGCGATACATTTCAGAATATAAATTGCAACTGAAGTACAAGCAAAAATTGATTTGCTTTCTAGAGTAGACTGACTAATACTTATTCTTTTTCTTGTGCTTTGTGATTTAAAGCGGTACTTAAATCTCACAGTCTGTCTTTCCCATGCAGGCGATAGAGGAGGGCACCCTGGAGGAGATGGAGGAAGAGGTGCGTCACAAAAAGACGACCCGCAAGAGGAAGAGGGACCGAGACCTGGATCTCCCTGGTCCCTCCTCTTCTTCAGGGGGTCGTGGACGAGGGGACAAAGACGATGATGGGAAAAGGCAGAGGAAGAGGGGACGACCGCCTGCTGAGAAACTCTCCCCAAATCCTCCGGTCCTCACGAAGAAGATGAGGAAGATTGTGGACGCTGTCATCAAGTACAAAGACAGGTAGTGGAAAAGAGCTCAAACTGTAGATTAGAGGAAGTGCGCCTTTAGCGAAACACATTATTAGTTATCGACCCAAAAATAAGTGTGTATTAACTGATTTTAAAAATGTATTAAGATTTTTACGGATTTAAAAATTAGTGCAAATCACTTGATGGCCTGTCACTGATTCAGAAGACAAGATTGCAACAGTTCAGCTCTTGGGAAAGCAAACATGTGCCAAACACAGGCACCAGTTAGAATTGGTTGCAGTGTCACTACAGTATTTCCCGTTAGTACATTTCTTCATTAACTCACTTACTCATTTCTGTAGTTTTCAGTTTGAGGCCAACTTCAGGCTGAAAGAGAAGTAAAGGAAGAAAAAGTCACAGATGAACTAATGTTTCATCCAGTTTTCACAACAGCCTTCACTTCCTTGAATAATTTGGAATTTCCCGCCACAACTGTGAACATAAGGTTGAACTCCTGCTCCGTTCTCACCAAACCTCTGGTGTCCAAATAGTTACTGGGTGTGGTTTTTTTTTTGTTCCTCTTGCATTTTTTTCTCACTGTAGGCTCATTTTTTCACTTCAATATTAAAGGGGAACTTTGTTTTTTTTTCAACCTGGGCTCTGTTTTCACATGTCATTTCATACATGTGAGTGATGGAGAAATGAATTTTTGACATAGCTCCAGTATTTAGCCAGGCAGGCAGCTTAGCAGCTCAGCTAGCAGCTCAGCTAGCGAAAAGTATGGGGCAACTTGCCCCCCCGCGTCAAAGTCCGCCCTGACGTGCGTTTTTTCCCACACTGACCGGCTCGGATAGTCTCAACGAGTGTCCCACAACATACTAGAGATGAGAAGTGAACGAAAACCTCCACATTACCTGGCGATCGGTATTTGTTGTGGTCTGTATCCAAATCTCAGGACGCTAGAAAGCAAATCTCGTTCCGAAATCGCGCGATAGGTTAGTGTGGGAAAAAAAGCACGTTCGGGTGGACTTTGACATACTTTTTGCTAGCTGAGCTGCCTGCCTGGCTAAATACTGGAGCTATGTCGAAAATTCATTTCTCCATCACTCACATGTATGAAAAGACATATGAAAACAGACCCCAGGTTGAAAAAAAACGAAGTTCCCCTTTAAGTCCTGCACCTCCATAGAAACAGAGGTGGTTAGAAGTAAAGAGAACTCGAAATGTCTTTTGTGCTGTATTCCAAGTGTCCACAGATTTTACTAATACTGATAAAAATAGTTAATGTAAATACTATAAGTATTTTAATACTTACTTTTTAACTTTGTGTCTGTATTTTTCTGCTATTAGTGTTAGCACAGCCTGCAGTTCAGCCCAGTTCAATCAGGGAGTTCCAGAAAGAAACACATTTTTTTATTATTATTATTTTTACAGAATCTGCTGCAAACGTTTTATTTCTGACATATTATAAAATTAGACCCATAGAATAAAATGATTTTGATGAAATGTCCCAATTTTTACCATCAGTTTGGTTGGTTTGGAAATGACCTATCCAAAACTGGACATCACAGAAAAGTAGTTCATAAAATTCAAAATCTCTCTGTTTTATAGTTTCTGGGTCTAATGAAGGACAACATTTTGGAAAATTTGAAAATTTTAAACTTGCTGACAAGTTTTACTGTCAACGAAAGTTTTTTTTTTTTTTACATCATAAATCTGTTTTGCACTTTTAAAAAAATGTATAACTCAGCATGTATAAGTATGTATAAGTAAAATAACACACTGAGTTTTAACTCACACATTAAATTACACATTTTCTGAGCGACATCTGCTGCTTCACAAAATCATATCAGAGAACATGACAAATGAGAAGGAGGCACTCTACCCACAGCCAAATAAAAATGTATAGATACTGTGGTAATAACATGATTATGGCTTCTTTTGGTCAGGATCATCACCTAGTACAATTGACAGAGTTTATTGATAGACAGACTTGTGGGGGGCTGATTACACTCAGAGCCAACAGTTAATTCTCTCACATGTTTGTATTTAATGCATCAGCATGCTGGAGTGGGATTAGACGGACCTCTATTGGCCCTATTCAGATGTTGATAAATGTATCTTGTCTCATGCTGATGATGTCATTTCCTGCAGCGCCAGTGGGCGTCAGCTGAGCGAGGTGTTCATCCAGCTGCCGTCTCGAAAAGAGCTGCCAGAGTACTACGAGCTGATCCGTAAGCCGGTGGACTTCAGGAAAATCAAGGTAAGATCAGACAAGATGGTTCCTCTAGGAAACATTTCTTTTTCATTTCTGCAGCACAGTCTGCACGCAAACAACACATTATGGACAAATCTGCAGGTTAACACACAAACTTGGTGTGTTATTCTCTTCTGCATACAAAGAGATGTGCATACTGTATCTTCATTGTAGGAGAGGATTCGAAGCCATCGCTACCGCAGTCTGGGTGACCTGGAGAGAGACGTCATGCTGCTCTTCCAAAACGCTCAGACCTTCAACCTGGAGGGATCGCTGGTGAGGCAGACCATGTTTGATATCCAGTGTTCACCCACGAGTACAAAAAATGTCTTGTGTTTATGTTTTTATTGTATCTTTTACTAGATTTCTTTTTTTACATATAGCAAAAATCAACATCAGAATATTTGTTGCAGTATATTTAAATGTCAAATCTGATGACAGATGCAGGAATGTGTACATTCTCTAACTGGACTATTCTTTTAGACACTAGTTGTCTTTGTCAGAAAAAGGTAAATAAACATGAATATTTTAGACAAAACAGTTGGAGCGTCAGTTCAATTTCGTCAAAGCCCGGGGAAGTTGCGCATCTTGTTGCTGATTGGCCTTGCTGCAGGTTTTAATAGTAGGTGACATGTTTCAGTTTTTCTCATGAGTTCTCCTATTTCATACCATTTCTTAGAAAGCATGCCCTATATGTTGAAGCTGAATGCTGTGCGTTTCTTCTACTGTTACCTGTGAATACATGGTTACATAAGAAGCTGTTTCTGTGGTGTTTGTGTTGTCTGAGCAGATATACGAAGACTCCATCGTGCTCCAGTCAGTGTTCACCAGCTTGAGGCAGAAGATTGAGAAGGAGGAGGAAAGTGAGGGAGAAGAGAGCGAGGAAGAGGAGGAGGAGCAGGACGAAGGATCAGAGTCTGAATGTAAGCGTTAGTCTGTGTAAAGAGATAAAGACCTACTGAGTCACATTTTACTTCTCAGTACAGTCTGGCTACAAATCGACTTTGGATTTTAGTTTGTTCAGCTTTCTTTGGCCTAGTTTGTCAGTGGTGAGAATGTGTCGTGATGTCCAGATAATTTCTGTCTCACGCTGCATGATTACATTGAAATTCTTATTTATACTTCCTGTTAGCTTTAGCTTTGTTTATAATATAAACATGTTCTTTGAATGTGTGTTTGGATCCAGCTCGCTCAGTGAAAGTGAAAATCCGCCTAGGCAGGAAGGATAAAGGGGGTGATCGAGGGAAGGCACGCAGCCGACGAACAGGACGCACCAGAGCCAAACCTGTCGTCAGTGATGATGACTCTGAGGATGAGCAGGAAGAGGTAACTCGGTCTGTGCGTGTGTTTGTGTGTGCATAGATGTAACCTTGAGAGAATGTGATTTAAACTGTGATCTTATTTCTCTTCATTCTTTGTTTGTTTAATTGAATGTTTGTGAACTTCCAGGATATTTCATGAACCTGTTAGCAAATTTTTGTAAAACATGTTTAACAGGAAAAGCACTCAGAGAGCGCAGTACTCTGCCAAGGCTGCTCAGTTGTATCATTTCCAACGGCTGAAATCTTGAAAACATTTGTGGTAGAAATCACGGCACTATAGAATGTGGCTATTTAATATAGATGTACCCACAAACAAAATGACCTTGCGCTGAGCACAGGTATGTGTTGTGCATGTGTACGTTAAGTACGGATACCGAATCGTGTGATGTAAATATATAGCGGGTGGCGGGAATTGATGGGACTCAGAAACACCCCCACAGTTTAATCAATTGTTCCTTGTGTTATTCCTGACAGATAAGTCCTGATAAGTCCACAGTGGTCTATTTGTAGTAGGATCACAATCATGTGATCGTCAGCAGGCAGCTGATGTAGTGTTCACTTGTAGTCATAGTTACAGTGACACCATACCACTATCTGGCAATGATACAGAAATCTTTCATAAGTGGATCCAGACTATAAGCTGCATCACTGCCAAAATCTAGTCAGTTGGTCCTTGTGTCATTTCATACCCTCCAGGAAAATTTCATCTGAATCCGTTGTTCCGTTTTTGAGTAATGTTGCTAACAGACAGACAGACAGACAAAAGTATGACGATCGTCTCATAACTCCACTGTTTTTGTTGTTGCTTTTTTGGTTTTGTTTTGTTTGTTTTTTTAACCTAGAGCACTTGCTTGGCTCAAAATCAATTTACGTATCTGTTTGTATTTTCATTTAATGTAGGCCGAGATGTTGATTAAAAATAATATAATTTTCTCTGTTTTTGTTTCTTCAGGAGCGCTCCCCCAGTGCCACTGATGAGGAGTCCTGAACTGCACTGTGATGTGGGAGAGAAGGAGCATAAAGGGTTATTCCACCAAATCAAGCACCACATATAGAGTAACAAAACCTGCCTTAGTCGGCTCCAAAGGTAAAAAAACAAAAACAGGAAGGAGAGGGAGCTTGCAATACTGTCTGTACAGGTACAAATAATTATGTGGGCATCACGTGAATCCAGTAAAGTATCATAAAATACACATCTGTGTAAAGCTTTGTGTTAAACTTTCTTCTGCTGAGGTTCAGTCTGAAAAAGTGCACAAGGAAATCAAGTGACGTTTTCATTGTTTTCTGCATTTTTAGCAGCTTTCGATCATTGTTATCAAGAATGTTGTGCACAGGTATGAAAGAATACTTAAACTGACCTAATATCTGTTTTTGCATTTGAAGAGAGCGACTTAGAAAAAAATAACAGTGCAGAAGTTAGGACTGAGATATCTATTGTGAAACCCAGAAAGAACCTGCTGTCCACCACACACAACAGAAAATGCACATTTATCACAGGCCAATATGGAAAAAGCTGCTGGATTGTCTTCTGAAAATACCTTCAGTTTTCAAAAGCATGCACTGCTGTCTTAATGTGTCTTCCTCAGACCATCTAAAAATATATTGCGAATATGTTAAGTTGTGTAAATTCAGTTTTTAGAATTGTAACTGCTTCAGTTGACTTTATTTTGAAAGTCCCCCGTTAAGCATTTATAGACACATTTATTGAATGATTAATAACACGATGTAATTGGGTTGTAGACAGCTTTAAAGACACCTTTACGTGAATTTACATTAAGATATAGATTAAAACTTCTCTATCAGCTTATATTGTAATGAACTGTCTGTTTGCATACCAGCATCCAGAGTTATGATTATTGACAAATACATAAATAAATACAACCACATTATAGTGTTATAAATGATTTAATAACAGTTTATTTAGTACTTTTAAATGCTGGGTTGTCGGTTTGCAGTGAAGTGCTGCAAATAGAACAAACCTTATTAATCTTTAGGAGAAATACAAATTCAGTTTCCTAAATTCTAATATATCTGTGTTAACAAATGAAGTTATTTTAAGTTTTTTTCAGTTTCTAGACTCTACTAAGACCTTAACTAACCTGCAGAGTAAAAACTGGCATAAAACAGTAAAGTGAAGTAAACAGGATTGAATGTAAACAGAAAATGTTTTCAGATAGAGCTGCATTTTCACCCTGTGTGAAGCCACCATCTTACCTCACCTCACCTTACATCTAGATATCAACAAACCCAATATTTCACCTCTGCTTCCCTTCGGCTTTGTGTCGTTATGACCGTCAGCCTCTCCAGAGCCGCTGTGAAAACAGAGGTGTGTGTTTACCACGTGTTTGTGACCTGCGCTCACTGTTTGAGTTGGAAATCCAGCCTCCTGTGGGCACAGGGTGTTTCCAGACTTCTCAGAAGCTCTTTAGCAACTAACCACAGTTATTTGACTGAGGTTTTGTGGAGCTGAGGCCGAGTTGCTCTCCAATATTGTATATATGGTACAGCATAAAAACAGCCTACTTTACCTTGCTGCTGCTTACCTGTTACACTTCCAGTACGAGCACTTAAAAACGTCTAAACTGTTGATTGTAGACTTAAAGAATCATGAGGTTGTAATTCATCAATGAGTACTGTAACTTTAATTGCTTCTACTTCAGTTGTTGTGTGGTGATTTTAGGATTTTGGAACTTTCTCTTCAACTTTGGCACTTTTTATGTTTTTGATTTCAAGACAAAGGACCAGAGAGACAGTGGCTCTTCTCTGCTTGTGAATGCCTCATGGCTGTATGGTGTTGGATATACTGTATAGAGTATTTTTTAGAGTATAATGTCGATGCACGTATGTACAGCTTGCAAGTTCAGTACTGTACTTTTCTCATTACGGTAGATAACTAGAGTGAACCAAAGCATCCATGTTTTCTCCACTAAATGATCTGGATCTGTCTTTGTTGTGTTGTGTCACTGTCGCTGGAATTCAGAACAAAACAATAAATCGTTGACGTTGTGTGATGTGGTGCTGTAATTAAACTAACTACAATGAATCGGCAAAGATTTTTTTTGGCAGCTGATGAACACTTTGTCACTTTGCTGGTTCCTAAAGTGATGTATGATAGCAAACTGCATATATTTGGGTACAGTTTTGGACTGTGGCTTAGAGGTTTTAGCCATCAGTATTCGGAGATTATTTCTGTTCTCTTTTTACTTAAAATCCTGCTGCAGAGACGTTCACGTTACTACGAGCCGATTTTCCTTTCAGCCAAATGGTGTTTAAATTTTAGCTCCAAATAAACCTCAGAAAATGCAGACTGTTGTCATTAAGCTGTAGGATGCAATGACCCTGTTTGACCACAGGGAGGAAGTCTCATACAAACACAGAACAAACTTTATTCTGTTGCTGGTAAATCTGTTAATACACTGCTGCAAAGCCTTGCTTTTTAATTTCTGAATTTTCTTTCTCAACATTTCATGATGAAGAATCATACTTCAATGTAAACTCATGCATCTTTCTGGGTGTTGAGTTTTTGCTTTGGCCTGATTTGACCTGATCCCTACCCGAACCAAAGCCTCCAATGTAAAATTAGCATCAGGCCGTAAACCCCCTGGAGTCACTTCTCAGTAAAGTCATACCAATAAATGAAAACAGAAAGTCTTTATGCCGATGACAAACAACATCGCTATACCCCTCATATTTACATTTACTGTGTAAGCAGCATTTCTGGCCCAGAGAGAAATAAGCTGAATGTACAGCTCAGAGGAGGGAACAGGCACATGCTGAGATGTGAGTGCGAGTGGTTTTGAACAGAGCCTCGACAGTGTTGGAGGCTGACGTGTTTTGCTCTGTGTGGAGAAGAGGGGGAAGGGGATAAACTTGATTTCCTGATTTCTAGGAACTCCCACACATCCTCTTCAGTAACTCAAAACTCGCTGTTCACATCCTCCTGGAGAGGAGGGGCAGCAGCTCCTCAGAAGACCTCCAAACAGCTCCTACAGCAGCAAAGGACTCACTGAAACTGAAAAAGATGTCCGCTGTGTGCTGGGATTCTGACATGCTAGAAATTGCTGTTAATTGCTGTCAAAGTCATTTCATCTAGCTCTGCTCTGATCACCTAAACAGTATACATTTTTTATTTCCTCTCATCATCAGAGTTCTCCTAAATTTGCCCTGGATTCCAATGCGGTTTCCTGTTTAACAAAACGTAACATTTACCAGACTTCAAGCAAGAGTTCCTTTTATCTGGATGATCTCTTTGCTACACAAAAACCTTTTTACTTCTGTGTTTCCGCAATAAATCTACAGATGGAAGCTTGATTGAATAATCTATCTTTTAAAGGAAGTTGTGCTGTTTGTAGACAGCAGATATATCAGGAGATATCAGTCAAATGTTTTTGTTTTAAAAAAAGGGATAATTTTTATGAGCTTTGACCGATAGCTTAGTCTTCTGTTTTGCAGAGTTTGTAAAACAAATATATGTACACAGCACAGACAGAAAGACACACCCATGCCCCCATAAAAGTGTGTTTTTACTTGTGTTTGTGTGATCATTTCTGATTTGTTGTTGTAATTTTATAAAATCCTGTTAGTGTGACTACTGTAGTATCACTATCATCAATAACTTATCATCACGTCCTCAGGCTTCATAGATGTGGTTAGGCTTGTACAAACTTATCATATCTGTGGGTCCTCAAAAACTAAACCTGTTTTTTGAACGACTGCACAGATACAGTTTGTCAGTGCCGCTGAGTTTTGTTCTCTGTTTAGTACTGAAACAGATGTGTGTGCCAGTTCAAGGCTGTATGAATCCTATGAAATCTTTTAGATTTACTCCATAGAAACCAGCAGGGATTTATACATGTAGCCTTCTGATATTTTTATGTTTTATTTTATGTTTCTTTTCTTTTCCTTGGAAGCTGGTTCTAAAGCATCTGAGGAATTAAATAACAGTTTGTATTAATATTACTTGTATGGGTGTGATGATATAAACTTGTTCTTTAGTTCTCAATTTAAAACACGGCTTTCATGGTTGAAATGTTATAATAGCAGGGACACTATGCACACACACTGACCTGCAGACAGAAACACTTTGATTAGCTTTCAGATTATCAGTTGACTGGGATTCACAAGTCTACTGGTTTACAAGGACAAACAGCTGCACGGGTCCACACAATACAGCCTGAAAAGGTGTTTAAAAAAACACAACAAGATAGTATATTTGGCTACTTAGTACAAAATACTTTGTTTGCATTACTTACATATTTTACATTTATGTTGGATTTGTTAAGTTACTTTAAAAGAATTCATTTCATCCCCAAAGTCACAAAATGCATAAAGTTGTTCTCAGTGGAAATTTGCATGTCTTCAAATGTGATAGATAGGTAGGTAGGTAGATAGATAGTTAATCCTGAAGGAAATTCAAGGAGGAGTGAGAGATTGTAATACAGCACACTTTTTGTCATATTCAGTGAATGTCTTGTTCGGTCTGCCAGTTGTTTCTTCTGTTTGTGCATTGGAGAAAATCACAACTCTGGCTCTGTTAAATGGGAAACAAATAAAGTAACTCGGGTCAGTTAACGTGACGCTCTTGCAGCTTGTTCTGTGCACAGGTTCTACTCAACTCTAACTTGAAAAATACACTTGTGATAGACTTTACATTTGTGATGACAACCATCCACTACTTCTCTGGCTCACAGTAGCAGCTGCCTAACCAGAGCTGCCCAGATCTCCCTCATCTCAAACTGGAGGGACATCATTTCAGTCCAGCGTGTCCTGGATCATTCTGGAGTCTGCTTCTGGTTGGATGCACATTTACCAAAACAACTGATCTGTGATGGCTATACAAAACCCTGAATCACTTGTCGATATGAGGCAGGAGCGTAATCCAAGGGGTGTACCTCAAGGCTCCATCTTGGGCCTAACTTTGTTTTCCATCTACATAAATGATGTGGCCAAAGTTATTGTTGCTTCCCAGATACACCTCTACTCTGATGACACCATTATTTACTCCACTGGCCTATCACTTTGCTCTGCTGCATCTACCCTTCAACTCAGTCACTATTCAACCGGACAAATAGTGTCTCTCCCTCAAAGATCACCTGTGCAGATGGCTCAGATCTGGAGATCATTAATTCCTACAAATACTTTGGCCTGTGGCTGGATTCTTCACTCTCTTTCATTCCTCACATCAATATTCTACAGGCTAAAATCAAATCCAGACTGGGGTTCCTTTACTGTAATAAGGGCTCCTTTACATACTCTGCCAAAAACACAGTTGTGAAGATGACCATCCGTCTCATGTTCGACTATAAAATGATCCCTAAGTATGCCCTTTACAGGCTTGATGTCCTCTATCGCTCAGCCATCCGTCTCGCTACCAGTGCACCTTTCTCCACCCACCATTGGTACCTTTACAAACTGGTGGGTTGACCCTCCCTTTACACCAGGCGACTCCAACACTGGCTGTTACTTATTTACAAGACCTTATCAGGGAAGACGCCTCAATACCTCTCCAACCTCCCGCACCACTCCCATAACAACTACCACCTGAGGTCCAGTGATCTCTGTAACACTCTCTGTCCCCAAGGTTGGCACTGTCTTTGGCCAGAATTCCTTTCGCTTTGCTGCAGCAATTGATTGGAATTCACTCTAAAAGTCTCTGAAACTGTCATCGCTTCCATCCCCTCACATCTTTCAGCAGAAGTTGCAGCAGACTCTAGCTGACCACTGCACATGCTGACTGTTTTCATTGTATTGCTAGCATTAATTTGGGGGTGTTTTATCTCTGTTTAAACAGTTGTGTGTCCTTTTTGTGTATATGTATTGTTTATTTGTTATCTTTCTTCCTGCTGGGGCCTCTTGTCGGGTCATCATTGTAAATGAGAAATTGAAATTGTTCTCAACTGATCTTACCTGGTAAAATAAAGAAATTAGGACAAAGCAAAGGAGGATTCCTACTCTGGGCTCTCCATGAGTGGCCCAGCTCCTCATTGTTTTGTCTGTATTCGTGATCTTGTTCTTTCAGTCACAGCCACAGCTGTAGGTGAGAGCTGGAACAGCAATCAACTGTGCTTTCTTCCCTACATCAAGGGAAGAAAGTACAGCGGCTTTCACATTCTGACAAATAAAATAATGCATGAATTACTGGACAGGGACACTCATTGTTACTGTTGTAGTAGGAGATATTTTTTCACTGATGTAGTTCTTCATCTTATCTAAAAATGTCTAACTTACCAGTGGATATAAACCAGTATCTACGGCGTAAGTAGGACGATTTCACAGAGGAGACGATCTGAGTGACTCACATGTAAGTCATTTCCGGATGTCAGTGAAGTTGATGTTTCACTAAATGGAGTACAGGTGACAGGTGCAGTTAAAAATGTTTGGTGTGCGCGTTAACGCTGTTTTCTCAGTGGGCGTGCTAACAGTGTGTAGTGACTGTGCGTGTAGCAGAATATGTAATCCAGCTGCTATTTTGACATTCCAGGAATGCCTCCCACAGCTCTGCCCGAGCCAGAGACCCTCCTCCCCTCTCTGAACACACAGAATTCCCTCTTTAAAACTCCAATCTGATTCAGCTCACAGATATTACCGTGGCCGTGTCTCTTGAGCCAAAACTATCTCCACTTCACAGATCTCAGTTTGATTAAAGCAACTGATTCACTCAATACAGCAGATGTTAATTTTACTGTGATCCGAAGTGAACTCTCGCTGTGGTTTGATTGTGTTTAGAAGGCATGAAAAGTGATATGTGTGGGTGCAAGCTGGAGAAGCTCTGACTGGATTTTCCATTCATGTTTCGGGAATTTACATAAACCAGCCCAAAAAGGAGGGATAAGGAGACGGTGACGTACAGAACTGGAATTGATTATCAACTCCAGTGAATTTTCATCCGCTTCCCAGACCTTCATAATAGTTTCCGTAAATTGCAGCTTTTTCGGTGCCGCGCTCCAGAAACCAACAATGATGAGATTTTGCTTTGCTTTGCTTTATTTATTTTAGAAGCCACAGGTCAAATTTAAAACCCATTTACTGAGCTAAAGTGGAGCATTTGGGGGGAAAAAAGTTCAACTGTAAGGATGGACTGAATTATTATCAAGATATATGCATTCGTGTGCTACATCTATAGATAGATAGATACTTTATTAATCCAGAGGGAAATTTAATTCTTTACTGACACTGTGCAATTTTAGTGGTTGTCTGCTCACCTACAAGCTTCAGTTAATGAAGCTGTGCATTTCTTTCGTTTAAAATGCTACTTATTATTTCTTCATGCATCATTTCTGCTTCTCCTGTACACTTTACACCAGATTGATTTGTTCATAAATGTGTCGGTTTCCATAATTTCAATTTAAACACTAAAGTAGGTGAAACACACTATAATAAATGAGGCTGGTGGGGCCAAAAAGGGTATAATAGCATAGATTAAATTGATAATAAAATGACTTGTGTACTTACCCAGAAAGTTATTTAGAATGTTTGTACTTTTAACTTTGTTTTGTGGAAATCTGAGCAACAACCAAAAAGACAGCCTCCACTCCACTCAAAAAAAAAAAAAAAAATCTGTCTATTTGAGTCTCATCACTGTGAGAAACAAAACTATCAGTGAACTTTTATACAACCCCACAGCTACTGAGGGCTCCTCATGTGGTAGCGCATGTTCATATTTGCTCTCATGCACACAGACGTTTTTGTTCTCCCTTTTACAAATTATAAACAAAACAGTGTGGCTGAGGGCTGCACAGTGACGTAGTGGATGGCACTCTCGCCTTGCAGCAAGAAGATCCCCGATTCAAATCCCGGGGTAGGCCTGGGATCTTTCTGCATGGAGTTTGCATGTTCTCCCTGTGCATGCGTGGGTTTTCTCCGGGTACTCCGGCTTCCTCCGATAGTCCAAAAATATGCTGAGGTTAATTGGTTACTCTAAATTGCCCGTAGGTGTGAATGTGAGTGTGCCTGTCCAGGGTGTCCCCTGCCTTCGCCCGAGTCAGCTGGGAGAGGCTCCAGCACCCCCCATGACCCTAGTGAGGATAAAGCGGTGTATAGAGAATGGATGGACAGTGTGGCTGACTGTTCGGTGTGACTGTGGCTTTTAAGATCAATATACAAACTAATATCAATATGAAACTCTCCCAGAATAGATATAATTCTTTCTTAACTGTCACAGTTTCTTAACTGACACATTCTGCCTCTTGCACACAGACACAGAAGAACCCACACCGGTTTAGGAGGAAGAGTTGGGCGGATGGAGGGTGATAGAGTGACTTCGTGATACAGCAACATTTGGCTCCTCCCTCCGGCGGCGCTCACGTCTAATTTCAAACATCACACCACTGCTCTAGCACCGCCCTCCTGTCAGCCGCATAGAAAATGGTCAGAGTGACTGGAACCCCATAATATTCTGCCTCGCGCTCGTCTTTACGCACAGCTGCTGCCTGCGCTCTCCATCTGTACCAGACGTTTTTACGCACGGATCCTGCTGTGTCATCTCTGTCCATACCTGCGCTCACAGCTAATTTCTCTGTAGCTGACTAAATAAGGGGCAAATTAGAGGCAGGGGAAATGTTTGGGATGCGGATGGGACTCGTCGGATGGTCCACATGTTGCTGCCTGCTGATGCTGATTCACTGTTTGGCTGAAACAGGTAAAAATGAATTTCCTGACCACTATCGTTCTTTTTCTACTATTGCGAAGCTGTTTTCTTGTATGTATGTATGTATGCATGTATGTATGTTGTTAAACATATAATTGTCCAACATACTCTGTGCATCAGTGTTTGTCTGGTGGTTTGGCTTTTGGGGCGTTTTCCTGATCCGTATTTAAATTTTTCCAGGAACTCTTGCGCTTAACATGATTAGTGATGATGCTTCGTCATGCATTAATCATTTTTAAAATTGTACTTAAAAGTCTCCAGTAAATTTATTATTTGTAAAAACTACAGTAAAGGAACATATATGGTACTGATATTGGCGATAACGTCACTGTGAGTTTCTATTTCGGCATAAATGAATGGAATTTTACGCACGGCGCTTTGATTGGTGCGTTTCGCTGCACAACGGGACGCAACAGCCAATCGAGTCCGACGGGTCGCCGGCCGGTTTAGGCTTTCAGGTGGGCGGAACAAAGTCAGAAACAGGCGGTTGTCAACGAGAAAGGGAGGAGAGGGCGCGCCTGAAGCTCCAGGACTCCTCCCTGCAGTAAGACTGAGCAAACGAGATGGAGGAAAGTCTGCGTTTGTCTTTTAGCTGCTCAGGCTTATCCAAAATTAAAACTTGTGTGTCTCCTCCCTTTGTCAGCTCACCTTCTTGGCAATAGAACCACACAGTCAGAGAAGTATCTCGGCAGGCCTAGGAAATGAGATTCTAAAGAGTTTCACTGTGTATGGAGTGAATGAATGAATGAATGAATAGAGATAATGAATAGGTTCAGCATCATCCAGATGTTTTCAGTTCAGATACAAGACTGATGTATCACATTCCACAGTAAGATCCCACACCAAACCTCTTTTGGTAACTAAAATTATGACTGAAAGGTACAAAGGAGGTAAAAGCGCCATAGAAAATACTTGATAATGATATGAAACAAGCACAGGAAAAAAGAAAGCCAAATAAATCACTTTTCTAGAGTATTAAATGCTCTATATTGCACATGTAGTGTACAGCCCAAATTACAACTTGGTGATTTATGGAGATCAAGTTTTTATAGTTATAGACACTGAATGGAACAGGTTCCACTTTTGAGCAGATATTCAGTATTTAAAACCTGTGCTGAGTTTCTGAAGCCAAAGGCCGAGTGCCACTTCTTCAACTGATCATAAATTCAATCATTACTTATTGTCACAAGAGCATGAAGTCGGTGAACCTGATGTGCTGCAGCCTCGTTCTGCCAGCCGCTCCAGTAATCCTCCTTTAATCTTCACTCTCCTCCAAAAGCTTTTCAGATTAAACCTTGAGTTTTTTACCAGTTTGTGGTGCTCACTTCCAATCAGCAGATCTCCTAGTGTGTGTGTGTGTGTGTGTGCCCTCTCCTTTTCCTTTGTTTAAAGATCTGTCTCTGGTTTGTTTAATGCATTCTCTTTGTGTTTAACATACTCCTGAAATGAGGCATCGCTGTGCACTGGGTAAAGACGAGTAAAAGTCTTTCCTTCCTCACAGACTAAGCTGCAGTGACTCACCAAGTGAAACACTTTATAGTTTCACTCTTCATATATTCAAAAATACCTCTGTAGTGTGCTATGTATTTAGAGCAATGAAATTAGTCTTGCAGTCAACATATGTCTACAGGGGTAAGATAAAGAAAATGTAGTAAAAGTCACAGGAAACATTTTGCAGATTGCCTCTTTTGTAGATGTTGACCTCATTACTAAGTCTTGCACTTCGTGTGAAGCTCAAACCTCTGAAATTAAGATGTTAGGGGCTCTTAGTTGGTAGAAATCTAACTTAATTTGGCGGCATTGCTGTGCAGCAGCGTTACTTTGTCAGTCAATGAATTCACCTCTATAAAGTGCAGCACTGAATCTACACACACTCAGGTTCAAAGCAGAACTGTGTCCTGATGTGATGAACATGCATCCAGGTTATTTATTAACTCCTGGGTGTGTTTGAATAAATAAATGCTACACTGCATGAAGGTTTTCATTGTGTGTGCTTGTTGCTTGCATGTGCGCTTAAAAGAAAGAATGCATTGTTCGTAACGAGGCATCATGTGATCATAAAAGCATCTGCTGGTTTCTGCTGTCAGACAAGTCTCAGTTTTTATACATTTGGAACTGAATCCCAGCAGCCTGGTATGCGTTTGAGGAGGTACTCGAATGGCCTTACATGGTGGTGTCAGAACAGTGAAGTCTGCCGGTTGTCAGTTTCATTGTGAGTGTAAAAAGTGTCTGAAGGATGCATTCTCTCTGCAGAAGCAAATGGAACAGTTTCCTGTTGACATCCTGTTAAAATAGGTCAGTTTATCTGTAGTCTGGGATCTGTGATGTTATCATGTCATTCAGTCTTCAGTATGATCCCACATCATACTGTTTATCTGTAGGTGTTACTTTCAGAATTTTCATTGTAATGCACAGCTTATTTCTGTCAATTAGTCAACATTGTTGAGGTAGCTACAGGGTCCAAAAATGTGTTAAACAAGATATTTAAAATTTGGTTTTAAGTATTTCCTTTGACTATGCTTGCTGGCATTGAAAATATGAAGTCGATCTTGAACAAATAATTGGAAATGAGTAAAAAAGCTTCTCTCTTCTTCATTCAGAAGGCAGACCCTGCTCTTTTCTACTCAGAAGAGACTTACTGTAAAGAATTAAAAGGAAGCCTCATTTTCCCAAACAGTCTCTTTCAGCAGCTCATGACTCATATGTGGAAATCGTGGGGAAGATTAGCAGTGGAAAATGAGAACACAGTTTACAGTTTCCACCCTCAGAGAAGAGGTCAGTAGTTTGAAGGTCAGGAGGTGCCATTGTTTGGCCTACGTTTATGCTCCTTTTCCTGTCAGTGTAATAAATGGAGGATTCCTAAAAAGGGAAGGAGGTGAGAGTTGCTTGAAATTTTGTTGTAAATTTATCAGCGCGTGTCTTCAGAACAGCTGGAGTCTGCTTTGGAGACTGTAATTCCTGGAACTGCTGCTGGCTGAGCGCCTGGCCTTACCGCCATATGTGAATGGTTTCTGTGAAAGTGCTGGAGCTGCAGAGGAAGACAGTTTATTTCTCCTTAATTAGAGAAACCCAGAAGCAACTTAACATTCTTAAATAAAACACAAAAGAGGAAAGTCAAACTGTCACTTCTGGTTTTCTTCACACTGTATCAGAGGAGCAGGGAGGTTAATGTTGGTGGCGTGCCCGGTGTTGAGAAAGCATCCTCTCTTTACTTTAACAGTCACTCTGCACAGTCACACCTGTCCGGCCTATTTTTAAGCGTCATCATTCACTGACACTGAAGTTGACAGACTTCCTTGTGTTTGGAGCCTCCGCCTTCTTCTGTGGTCACTGTGATGATACTGTTTAGGGGAATGTCACTCCGGGACCAATCAGCAACTGGTGGTGTGATTGTACAACTCCTCCCATGCTATTGTCTTAAAGGGATAGTCTGAGAGTGTCCTCAGGCCTCCAGGTCACAGGAGGGACGAGCAGAGCAAGAAGTGATGGAGGATGAGACACTTTCATTCAGGAGTCTGTGCCGGTGTGTTCGTTCATTTTGCATGTACTCTGAAGTCGGTGCCTTCTTTGATTTGACTTTACTCAGGTGTGGTCGTCTTAAAGGATCAGGATGTCTGAGGCCAGAATGAGCCTCTGGTCACAGAGCTTCAAACTGTTACACCTTAAGCAGAGTTGTGAAGCTGTTGCCATAACGAAATCATACCTGGAATGTGTTGAACTAGTGAGTAACAGAGGTGTGGATTACATGGCTGCTCCTCCTGAGAAGATGAAACATTCAGGACACAAAACAAATGATAAAGGAGATAATAATTAAAGTACATATTGTCTTCGCTGATGAGTGGAGGTATATGTCAGATTATTTCCTCTATTTCATTTTCTTTTTTTGATTACTCTCTAATTATTTTTTTCTATTCATATCTTGGATAGTTTTGTAAAACATGGACCTGCATGTGTGTGTCATGATAGAATGAGGCAGATAAAACTTCTGGGCTTCCTCTGTCCACATACTCCGCATTAAAGTTGCATCACTTCACATCTTATAACACGAGTCAGGGAGCCACACAGTTTGTGGTTGACTAGAATTAGTAATCTCCTCTAAGTTAAGCAATCAGCAGTAAAGAGGTGTGGTTTTCACACTGTCACTTATCTGAACTTCAATGGCCTTCGATTGTAATTTTTTGTCCAGTGTGTAGTTTTCCCTCAAACATTAACTTGACAAGGATGTCGCTTTTTCTTTTGTGTTGACACAAGCTTAAGTTACTACGAAATGCTCTCCATCAGAGAGGTGAAAATTAAGCAGTAAATGGTGATAAAAATAGTCAGAGTAGGTGAGGGTACAGTTTGTCCTCATGTTTCACTAAACTCTGTGATTTTTATCGTTCACAGACGCAGCCATCGCATGCAGCTCCACTCAGTTTAAGTGTGGAAATGGGAGGTGCATCACCCGGAGGTGGGTCTGCGACGGAGGCGACGACTGTGGTGATGGAACTGACGAACTGCCTGCAACCTGCGGTATGTTACAGGATCACTGAGGGCCATGGATCTAAAAATGATGACATAAAAATTAAATCTATTTGAACAGAGCTCCAGAATTCAACTCTTCTTGGTACGAAAAGAAAAAAGTACAAGATAAAGCAACTCAGGTGGAACAAATAAAACGGTAGCAGCCTAAACAGATATTGCACTGTTCTATCAAGATAATATTATCGCACTTAGACAGGATGTTGCATAACGTCTAGTGAGAGTTCAGATATTTTATTGCAAGCAAGAAGTAACGCATCCAACTCTCACATTTGAGAGGCTGGAACAATGAAATGTCTCTACTTTCATCAGAGAAAGAGAAAATGTTAGAATTGTCTGAGTAGTTGGTGATTAATTTTCTGTTTAACTCTACAAGTAAATGTGTGTTGTGTACATTAAATTCTCAAACCTTGATCAAACACGTAAAGAACCACATTTGACCTGTTGCTCTGCTCATTATCATGATTATCATAAACATCAGCACAGCAGTCAATCACAAACACATTAGTGAAGCTACTGTAGAACAGTAGTTCCCATGAGTAAATGATTGTTTGATTTTACAATACTGCAATCGCAAATCGTATCATAGTTAGTCAATCCTCTCGTTTCTTTCCTCAGCGGCCAAAACCTGCCTGGAGTCAGAGTTCAACTGTGGTGCTCCAATGAACCAGTGTATTCCAGGAACCTGGCACTGTGACGGCAAAGCTGACTGTGACAACAGCGCTGACGAGAAAAACTGCAGTAAGTGTTGTACTAGAATAACAAGAAACACTTTAAAAAACAACATCTTAAACAAAAACAGTCATTCAAATGGTTCTTCAAGAATTATTTTTACTTTAAGTTAGGATAAAATAAAGTATTAAAGTCCGTATGGGGAAGTTGTCATGCCATTCTTTATAGGCTACCTGACAGAATAAACTGTTACCTCAATGTGCACTGAGGCGCAAATGATTGCAAACAAGCAGATAAAAGAATTGCAGTGCATTGTTGCAGTATTGGCAAGAAAAAATGTGGTTGTTTACATATATTTATAATCTTATATCAAGTTAATATATCTAAATCTGGTGTTTAGAAGCAAATGTAGGATTATGAGAACAATTAATCTCCCCTGATACATTGCTGTCAGTGCCACTTTGATCCATTTCTAGCTTTACCTAACTCCTTTCTCCTTGTTTGTCTCACCATAGCTGCTAAACAGTGCACAAGTGGTGAGTTCCAGTGTGCCAGTGGCCAGTGTATTTCCACCGCCTTCGTTTGCGACAGCGACAACGACTGTTCCGATGGCTCAGACGAGGCTTCCTGCCCCAAGCCCACCTGCACCTCTCGGTCCTTCCAGTGCAACAACTCGGTGTGCGTCCCAGCTCTGTGGCGCTGTGATGGAGACCAGGACTGCCTGGATGGGTCCGATGAGTGGCCCGAGAACTGTCCGGGGAAAGAGCCGGAGAAACCGACCCGCTGTGGCGTCCACGAGTTCCAATGTGCGAATGGAGAGTGTATTCACAGCAACTGGAGGTGCGACGGAGGCATGGACTGTCAGGATCATTCGGATGAGGTCAACTGCAGTAAGTTAGCCTTCTTAGTAGTGCTTTTCATTGCTATTTTTTATTATTCTATTCACTTTCTCTTCTTATTTCCTCCTGGTAAATTGTCTCTCCCTGCAGCCAGTTCATTCTTGAACATACATCATTTCCAGCTGCTATCCAAAGCCACGTTTACATGATTTGTATTTCCAGATTTGACTTGGCATCAACAGGGATTGTTTTCTCGTCCTTCTCTGTCATTTTATTCTTCTTCCTATTTCTCCCTCTCTGTCTCTTTTCAGTGTTTTCATCCATTTATCGTCTTTTTCTAGGTCGCCCTACTTGCAGCCCAGATGAATTTCAGTGTAGGGACGGCACCTGTATCCCTGGCAGCCGCCAGTGCGACAAAGAGCCCGACTGCAGGGACCTCAGTGATGAGATTGGCTGCCACATAGGTGACTCCCTCAACGATTTAATCTAGTTTCACCCACGCACTTAGTTGTAGAAGGAAGCTGGCATTTTCTTTCTCGAGGTCTGTGTAAAAGTCTCCTGTTATTAGGTCACAGTTCAATTTATAATCCTCTTTTTTGCTCCACAGAAAATGTATGTGAAGGCCCAACCAAGTTCAAGTGCCGCAGTGGGGAGTGCATCAGCATGCACAAAGTGTGCAACAAGCAGAGAGACTGCAGGGATTGGTCTGATGAACCTGTGAGAGAGTGCGGTAAGTGAAGTCCTAGTTAAACATCCTAGACATCTTTATAGCAACCAACCTGCAGTTTTTTTCCACTGTTTTAAAAACATGTGCAGCCACATTTGCTCTTAAAAAACCCAACAGCGAAAGCTTTGCTGGATTGCTGCTGTGTGAAACCATGTTAGAGCCTGGAAAATATGACCAGAAGAGCTAACCAAGCCACCTTGGCTAGCTGGTTTGTGGTTGAAATGAGTGAGTTTCTGGTGGATCTCAGTTAACATTAGGAGTCAGTTGTCATGACTGCCATTTGTTTCCACAGACACCAATGAATGTTTGACTGGAAATGGCGGCTGTTCCCATGACTGCAATGATCTGAAGATTGGCTACAACTGCTCCTGTCCTGCTGGATACATTCTGAAGATGGACAAGAAAACCTGTGAAGGTGAGAGGATCGAGATTTTACGTTTAGTCAGTTTTAGAACCAAGTCATGTATACAATAGAAACTACACTTTGTTTAAGTATTCTTCTCAATGTTGCTTTTTCTTCCTCTGAATTTTGGCCTTTTCCTGCAGACATTGATGAATGTGCTGAGCCAGACACTTGCAGTCAGATCTGCATCAACCTGCCTGGCAGCTACAAGTGTGACTGTGACATGGGCTTTGAGATCGACCCCACAACCAAAGCATGCAAGGCCAAATCAGGTACAATTTAAAAGAAAGTCTGTCTCTATTTAACACTTACTCCTTAGAGAGAATTTGCAGGCTGCATGACCTGTTTAGGTTTCTAATCCTGTCTGAAAACTAAGACTGAAGTGTCCTCTTCTGTCTCCTTTAGGAACTGTGCCCACCTTGTACTTCACCAACAGACATGAGGTGAGGAAGATCACAGTGGACCGCAGCGAGTATAATCGTGTCATCCCTCAGCTGAAAAACGCAGTGGCTCTAGACATGGATATGCCAAACGAGATGATCTTCTGGTCTGATCTGTCTCTAAAGAAAATCTTCAGGTTAGAAAACTTTACTGATCTGTGTCTGCCAAGGAGGTTCATCTGGTTTAATCAAATTCTTACAGTTAGTGCTTCTGCTACACCTGACAGCCTGTATCTGTAACTCTGTGCTGATGCCAATGAAGATGAAAAAACATTTTTCCACTCTGAGTAAGAGACTGATTCAGATAAAGCAAGATCTGTCTCCAAAGTGAATCTTTCCACTCTTGCCTCCTCCCCAACAGCTCCAAGGTAGACGTGGCTGGTAACTCATCTCACCACACTGTGGTAATTGGGAGCGAGATTGTGGCTCCAGAGGGCATTGCGGTCGACTGGATCCATGGCAACATCTACTGGACTGACCGCGTATTGAAGACAATCTCCGTGGCAACCACTGATGGCAGTAAGAGGAAGACCATCATTGGAGAAAACTTGCAGAAGCCGAGAGCCATCACAGTTGACCCAGCGAATAAGTAAGTGAAAGTTTTTACTGTTGTATAAGATTTGCAGACAGTTCTTTTAGTTTGAGATTAAATGGAGCTTTAAGTCTGCAGTATTTGGTTTGTTCTCATTTGTTTTGCTGTGTCCTCTTTAGCTTCATGTACTGGACAGACTGGGGTGAGGAAGCTAAGATCGAGAAGAGTGGGCTCAACGGAGCGGCTCGCGTTGCCTTGGTAACAGACAACATTATGTGGCCCAATGGCATAACCTTAGGTAAGCAGAGCCTCATAAATGCATTTAATGGAAACCAGTCATTGCCATCCACTAATGAGCAATAAGCCACAATAACTAATCTTTCCCTCCGGACAGACATGATGAACCAGCGTCTGTACTGGGTGGACAGCAAGCTCCACACTCTGTCCAGCATTGATGTAAATGGAGGAACCCGCCACAGTGTCATTTTCAGCGAGGAAACGCTCCCCCATCCATTCTCCCTGGATGTCTTTGAGGTGAGTGATGAAGTCAGAGTACTCTCAGATTAAAACGCAGTGAAGATTGAAGGGGTTTGTGTCAAGTATACATAAAAGTATGATTCTTTAATGGTAGTTATTTGATAAAATAGCTGCTTATAATGAATACTTTCGACCAGGAAAGTTCATAGAGTCACAAGAAAAAAGGCAGTTTCTAAACAAAACTTTGTGTACCTTTAAAATTAACCTAATACACTTTACAGCCATATTTCAGTCCAGTCAGTCAGTGATCCAGCTCATGGGTGGTTATCCGGCTGGAATGGTTTAAGCTACAAAGCCAGAGCTTTAACTGCTGAGCGTGCACTTTATTTTTTTATTTTATTTTTTTTAAATTTGGATCAGTGATGGTAATTCTTAATCAGCCTTCATCATTAATCTTTATTTGTGTTGGTAGTGAGTTATGACAGAACTAATCAAGCAATACAATGCTGCCAAAGCACATTAGTCACTTTGCAATTCTGTGTTAAACAGGAGAAAGTATTTTGGACAGACATGACCAACCAAGCAGTTTTCAGTGCCAACCGCCTGACAGGAAAGGACATCACCACACTGGCAACAGACCTACAGCAGCCAGAAGGCATCCTACTGTACCACAACCTCAAGCAGCCAGTTGGTAAAGAAACACGTCTACATCTGAGCGCTGCTATTATAAACCACGAAAACACTACCCCTTTTTCTAAAACTTTCTTTGTTCTTGTTTGTTTATTTAGGTACAAACTGGTGCAGGGAAGGTAACAGTAGGAATGGAGGCTGTGAGTTTCTGTGCCTTCCTGCCCCTCAGATCAACCAGCACTCTCCTAAGTACACCTGCGCCTGTCCTGACAACATGATCTTGGGAGCCGACATGAGGAAATGTGTGACAGGTAGATGTTACTTGTACATATCACTAAGAAAAAGAAACGGATTTTGATTAAATCCTGACATTTACCCCTATATTTTCATTTCCCAGAAGAGCCAGTTGTCCCTTCTGCCAAAAACAAAACTGATGCACCACTTCCAACACAAGCTCCCAGCCAGCCTACAACCAGGCAGCTTGTTACTACAACTACCACAACCACCACCAAAAAACCCACAACTACCTCAACTACCCAGCCTGCAAAGAGCACACTGAAGCCTGCTGCTAGTCCCCAAGGTACAGGGAGGAGTTCAGATACATGTGTCAGCTAAATGACAATGAAACAGTCATAGCCTTGATCTTCTGATCCAAGGAGTTACACAAACAAACATTTCATTCTCTGTACTTTCAGGTAGCAAACTGGCAACCGGGCCTGAAGAAGCCCCTTCATCCCATCCTCTTGCTCTCTACATTGTGGTCCCACTGAGTAAGTTCCACATTTTATCACTCCGTGCTTTCAAGGGCAGTTTAATTTCATTTTCACTTCTTCCTCTGATCTCAGTGAATGACCTTCATCTCTTCTCCACAGTGCTCATGTCCCTGCTGGTGTTTGGAGCCGTGTTGCTATGGAGACGCTGGCGTCTGAAGAACGCCAACACCATCCACTTTGACAACCCTGTCTACCAGAAAACCACAGAGGATGAGGTTCACATCTGCAAGAACAGCTCCGACGGCTACGTGTATCCTCAGGTAACTTGACTCTCAAGTCGCTTATGAGTTAATACTGTCTGGAAAAGTTTCAGTTATGCAAACTTTGCTTATTCAATGTTACTGTTTTCTGCAGACGCAAGTCGTTAGCATGGATGACATGGATATCGCATGACCTGAAGATGAAGAACAACTCTAGCTTTAAAATGAAGTGATTTTCTTTTTCCTGATGGAAACATGAAGGCCATTTTTTCCTGCTGCTGCTGTTTCACAACCCCTCTTTCCTTCCCCCCAGTGACCTCATTTTGTGGCTTGTGTTTCTGACCTCAGCACTGTGCCGTCCAAGTCTGCAAAGAGAACTGGAAAAAAAAAACTATCTTTGAAACTTAAGTGTGGCAAAATACATGAAGCCATTTAGTCAGACCACAAAATAGTTTCAGAATGAAGGAAAACTGATGGTTTCAGAAGATGATGCTCTTAAACCCAGAGCCGTGACTCTTTTGAGGTTGTCTGAAAAGCATCTCTTTAAACACCCTTGCTAAAATGCAGAGAGTCCGCGACCTGCACTTCACCTTAGGGTGCTGTGTATCTAACAGACTTCATGCTCTGGAAGTTTAACATGAAAAGCCTGACCTGTACCGTCTCGTGTGTGCCTTCAAACTGCACTCTGGTAGTTTGCTTTGAAAAGTTTATTGGATGAGCATTAAGTAAATGCCTTATTGATCTTTCAAGCTTCATTACATCTTATTGTGGCCTTCCAGGACGAACCTGGACACAGAGTTGCACCTTTAAATGACTCCCATATCGGAGGCATTTGTCTTCACTATCATCCATTATAGTCTGTTTAAAAAATTACCTTCATTTAATCAGTAGTCTCATGTTATTAACATTTCCCTTTTGTGTCCAATCTCCAAATAAGGTGTGTGAGTGTGGAGAGCCACAGATGGTTTACATTGTAAATACAAAAAAGCTGCAGATTTTTCTGAAGTCACCAATGAAGATAATGTCTGTTTGTTAAATGAAGATAATTACGTAAAAGTGATTGTAGTTGATGACTTATCACTGTAAATAGTTTCTGTACATATTTTGTAAAACACTTGTCAGTTCATTCTGGTGTTGCCTTTTGTAAATTGTAATCAAGAAATATTGTAAATATGCAATAGATTCTTTTATTTATTGATGAAAATACTTGTGAGAAGGTTTTTGATTGTCAACTGGCTGTAAATAGAGCACCTATGATATATTAACACCAAACACAGTGAAGTATTTTGTTCCTCAGAGCTGGTCTAACCTTTACATTGTGCAGCTGTTATTTAACTTACGTCAGTCAAACCTTTTAGACAGCTGCTCTGATTCCTGTGTGAGTCACTGCTGCAGGGAAGAGCTGCACGATGTCCCACTGAGCGCTGAAGAAACTCTCTTAGTTCCTCATACCATGAAATAATTTATTTTGCTTTAGTTTTTTTATTCTTGTTGTTGTTATTTGCCTGTTTATTGTATTTTTTTTTATGGGATCAAATTGAGGCACATACTGTTGTGCAAAGCATGATGTTCTCCTTCACAGTCGAATGTACGTACAAGTCTTTCAGATTGATGCACAGCAGTCTGCGTATTCATGCACACAGCTTTGTTCAGTTTTGGTTGTGCTGCTTTTTTGTTAAATAAAAGAAAAAATATTTACCTGCCTCTCTCGCTAATGTCTTCATACTACTATACGATAGAAAATATAAAAAATTTAATGTGCTGTTCTCCTACAATGCAATGCAACAAACTACAGATGCTCCACATGACTGAAACTTGAAAATGAATTAAATTTTGCACAGTTGTTCTGCTCAGTCATTTCTAATTGGCCTGGAAATTTTAAAGCATAAAATATGGATACTTATGAAGACAGCTGTGATATTTTAACAGAGTATATCAACTATTTTCCTAGATTATTTTAAATAATCATTTCTGTGAAAGTAGAAGTGGCCGAGCAAAATACCCAATGTTTTGAGATGGAATATTCCTCATAAATGTTAGTTTTTGTATTCAAAAAGCAAAATGTGTATTCCGTGAACATTCACATAGCACATGCTGTTTACATATTTTTGTAGCTTTGAAATAAAGTATTTTACAGTTCAGTTGTCATGGCTGATAATAGTAAAATATGAGATTTAAACTGAATATTTTCACAGAGCTCTCCACCTACCCAAAACACGCCTTCCTTCTAGCTGAGTCATTTTGAGAATGATTTTCTGTGTTGAGTTGGGCACTACCAGCTCAAAAGCTCACTTGATGTCTCTCGCATGAGTCACTGCCATCCTAGTGACATAATGTCTTCATTATGTTTACTGCAGACGGTTTTGCCTGATTTATATTTGGAGGATGAAGACCGCCGTTCTTCACCATTTTTTAATATGAACATCTTTCCTGGAGTAATATGAATAGCATTTTCCTCATTTGGTTCATAATCAGAATTATCAGACTCAGAATTGACCTCAAGATGGTCTTCATCTTCAAACATACCCTCATGTGTGTGTGTGTGTGGTGTGAGTGATTGGGATGAAATATGTCTCAGTTGCAAGGTAACAAATAATAATTGACACTTCTGACTCCTTTTAGCCTCCACTTTGACTGTCGGTCAACCTGAACCCAATCTACGTAATATAAACATGCAAGGGTGGTGATAGTTTCATTTTATAAGTTTCATCCTGAAAAAATACTTATAACAATTTCTTTTAGATCTTTAAACAGTAAAAAAGGCAATTTGACCCAAGGCATAACAGGAGGGCTAAACCAATCACCATAATGCTCTTCCTCACTTTCCCTTTCCAAAGAGCAGATTTGTTATCGCATGGAGGGAATTTTATGTTCTCAAGCCAACATAAACAAATGCTTTTCATCTCATTTGAATGATCTGCTGGTTTCACCTGCTGGTTTTGTTTGAACAGGAAGGCACTGAGTATCTACAATGTCTTGATTAATAAATAAACCCTCCCACTGGCTCTCCTCCATTCGTTGCAAGGGGATATTTGGTTCAATTATAGCAGCAAATATGAATGTGTACACTGTAATGCTTATTTTTTCTTGGCTGCCTCAACCAAAGGGGAACGATTTTGGTCATGAGTTGGTAATTTTTCCTTTCATTTCTTGGACAAGATGTCAACAATGTTTCCTTTGTATTTCTGTTTTCAAAAACCCAGAGTGGAATCTCCTCCTGAACTTTCATCCTGCTTCTTCACAAGATCACGTGACACGAAGCACCGATGGGGAATTTAGTGGAAGATTCGAGAAAGACCGATAGCAGATCATATGAGGGTGAAAATGAAAACTGTCTGTGGAGAACAAGATGTCCTGATGTACACATGAAAGCCAACAGCCAGAAAACATCCTCTCACTAATCTAATAAAGCTCGTACATAATTCATGTCTGATAATGGTTCTTCTCTGTTAAAGCCAAAGCCCAGCTGTTCTCAGTCTGCTATAGTGGTGAGGTGGGGTCACTGAGGAAGCAGCGGTGTGGCATTAACTGAGAAGTGATTTATTGACAAGATAAACAGAAAAAGGAAGATGTATTGCTTTCATGAAGTTCAGTATTTCCAAAACAGTAAATGACAGAGTCTTTATAAGGAGCTAGTAGGTAATAAAAATGAAAACTGGGTTAAAATCATAGTAATGCTCAGATTAGGGCTACAGAAACAGGATCTCCATGCAAGAGGTCATGCTGCAGTTGTCTTTTTCTTGTCTCCTGCCTGAGGAGATAAGGCTTGTACAGTCACTTCTTAAAACCCAGTTTTATAGACTTTCTTTTATGTGAAGTTTACTTTTAACTTTCTTTAGTTCCAGTGATTTATTCTGTATTATGTCCTGTTTATTTTAGATGTTCTCTCTTGATTTATTTTACTTTTAGCTGCCTGGTTCTTTGGTGTCATGTTGTCTCTCTAATTCTTTAATTGTCTCATTTCTTGATTTTTATCTTTAACCTTTGATTTTATTCTTTCATTTTCAATCAAACTAGTTCCCTTGTTTGATTTGCCTACTAGTCTAGCTAATTATTCATTTAAGGTATTGTCATTTTTACTATTTATTTTAATTGACCGCTCTGACTTGTCTCCTATATGTTGTTTGATTGTCTGTGTTGCATGTTTCAACTGTCAAAGCATCTTGTGAACACTGTTAAGGGTACTACAAATAAAAAGTTATTATTATTAATAAATCTAAAGTCTCTCCACTGATGACCCAGATGTTTGTGCAAATGAGTGACATTTGTATTGATCCACTATGTGCACAGTCAGTTATATTGTGCAAACACATCCATGTTCCCTTTCCTCACTTCATAATGACCCTTATACTTCTGTGTTGCAGCAATAAATCTTACAAAATGAAAAAGTGTTTCTTTAAAGCTACGAGTTAACAGCAGCAGCAGATCGACTGTTGGGGAACAATTTTACAAAGAAGCAACTAAATTCATTGAACATGCAGGTGCTTCTGAAAAAAAAAAGTTAACAAAAGTGCAGGGCCTTGAGCTGTGAAAATAGTTGACAGCTAAGATATAAAGGTGTGATGACATTGGGGACAGGCTGTGCTCAGGAACACGCTGCACCATCTTCGTCTTATTTAACTAAGAAGCTTTGGTATGTTGTCAGTCAGGAACTGGGATCCACATTCCAGCATAGATGACTCCACACCCAGCAGTATCACGTCCGATGGAGGACAAATGTCACCACCGGTTTTGTGCAATTGCTTCTCCCCCAGTCTGTGTTTAAAGTTTAAATAAATTGGTTGTTTCATTAACTATTCAGTCAATCTGCATCTACGCTCCTGCTGAAATATAACACCTTTATGTTTCATCACCATAGCAGCGCCACTGTTGATGCTTTGATACAAATGAGCACCATTGTCACCTTAATACCTGCGAGACAACAGATAACCCCCCTGAGGCTCCAGTGACAAATGACACCTGTCCCTTGATATGCTGGCTGTCATCTGTATCCTCTCCCCATCTCACTATTTACATGTACATTGTCTTCTTATTGGCCAGGTGGCGTAAAAAGGGTGGAGTTGCATCTCACACCACTGACTCGTAAGCGGAGGGGAGTGTCTTCGTAAATAGACAGTGGGATGGGAAGGGAGGGGAGGATGGAGGAGAGATATTCCCCTGTCAGGTTACCAAACAGGGCTCCTAGAGTTTTGATGAGAAGGTAATAACAATAGCCTGAGTTGATCTCCGCTTGACAACCTGAGGGCCAAACATGTTGCTCTGCAGGAGGCAGGATGATGATACTTGTGTTGTAAAGAAGAAAACTGTTTCTGTTAATGAAGAGCATCTACTGTATCACTGAAAGGTGGTAAAAAGTCACGAGCTTCTCTGCAGGATGTTCTGCATGAGTTCCAAAACCAGCATTCACAGCTTCTCAAGGCACGTATCAGAGGTAGTTTCTCTAATATCTCTTTCACTCTGTTCCACCACGCTGAGATCAGCTGATCTGATCCTCACAGAACGCTGACCATCCAGCGATATGAAGTTTCCCATGACAGCATGATATTTTATTACAGATGATACTTAGTGAGGTGCTAAGATGTTTTGAGAAACTCAGTTGACCTCATCCAAGTTAAAGGTCTGTGAAGAGAAGCTGTCTGAATTATATTAAAAGCAGTTGATTTGTCACAGAAAAATAAACAAAACTGCATTTCATAATACTTTTTGGGCTGAACAGTGGAATAGTGGTTAGCACTTTCGCCTTGCAGCAAGAAGATCCTCGGTTCAAATCCCGGCCTGGGCCTGGGATCTTTCTGCATGGAGTTTGCATGTTCTCCCTGTGAATGCGTGGGTTTTCTCTGGGCACTCCGGCTTCCTCCCACAGTCCAAAAATATGCTGAGGTTAATTGATGACCCTAAATTTTATGATCACATATTTTAAAAGAACAAATTACATTTGTAAAAATACAGATTTCTGATGTGGACATGTTTGGCCTGGTTTTCTTCCACAATCAACATGCAAATTAATAATAATTAATAAATTAATAGTTTCTTTGTGATTTTACAAGATGCTTTTTGTGATTTGAAAGAACAGTGGAAAATCTGCAAAATATCTAATTGCAAATATCTTTAAACAATCTCATTTTTTTAATGATTTAAGTTGACACATTGTAAAATTATGATTACCATTTGCATGTTTTGACCTTTGATAAAAGATTTATTATTAATATTGCTTTTTTTTTTACTGTCAGCATGTAAAAATATGTTTAGTCTTGTCTTTTCACACACACAAAAAAGAAAATGTAATACCTTTCATAAAACTACAGACTTTTGATACGGACTTTATTCATGATTTTGGCCTGTTTTGAATTTTTGTTGTTTTTTTACTCCCTGTTTTCACTATTAACACTTTAATATACGGCCTATTACCTGAAATAGAACAAAACTGTGAATATCTGGAAATAGCAGGAAAATGTCTCTTTTTAAGCAGTTAAAATGGCTAAAAAACACTTTTATATTTTATAGTGAATGCCACATATCTAATGAGTACAAATGACTGATGTTAGCGCACTAAACAAAGTAAAACCACTTCATGCAGATCTATTTTTTCAAAAGTCTAATTTCTATTGTTATGGGGACAGAACAGTTCAACTTAGTTGTGCACAAAATGGGTTTGGGATGTTTAACTGGTGACAAATTCAATAATCAGGTAGTGCTATCAGGACACAGACTCTCTTTTAACCACTGACTACAAAAGGTCAACTTTAAAACAGCTTTATTTAGTGACACAAAGCCACAAATGAGAACGATGAATGAACTGTTTGCGTGCTGATTGTTGTCTGAAATCTAATCTTGGTGTGAGTTTCTATATATATGGGTTTCATTAACTGGATGCAGGATATTAGCTTCTGGTCAACAAGCTGCCACATTGATGCTTACTCTGTTTTGTTTACTATGATCTCAGTTAATGGCGTGGAGGTGATTTATAATCTATCAGTCAATAGCAGGGTAGCTTTATACAAATTGCCCATCCCTTCTTGCATCCAAAGTACCTTAGTCAAACATTTGTTAATGATATAAAATACAGTTTTAATTAAGTTTATTTCAGATATTTCACATATATCAGATGTGATTAAATGAAATGTATTTAGCATAATTAAAGGCTTTTATACATAATGACATAAAAAAGACAATTTACTTTCACAAATGAGAACTTACGATTTTAAATTTGAATTAATTTTTTTGAGGAAATATCCTTTTTTCTGTTTTGTTTTTTTTTAACCAGAAGCATAGCGAGACACCAAGGGGGGTCCTTGTATATTTTGGTAATTGGATATTTAGTTCTGAAACAGGTATTGAAAAACAAAAATACGAGTGGTTATTTGATTTTCATTTTAAAATATAAAAATTTAAATAGAAATACAAGGCGTTTTTCCTTTTCATGATCAAAAGGGGATATACGAAATTTTTAAAATGCTTTTATTTTCATTTTATATTCAGAATAACAAAAAAATAACGTTAGTAAGAGACAGAAACGAAAAAATGTCTCTTTTTTTCTATTTTCTGAAACCGGAAGTGGTCATCAGCAAGTGTGGATATGGCCAAAACCATAGACATAAAGAGTAGTCGCTGCTCGGGGTGCTGCGCAGCGAGAAGTATGGCCGCCATCTTGGTCCGGTCACCTGCTCCACTCAGCGCATTTAATCCATCTTAACTCTGAATATTAAACTGATTTTCACGTGTTTTTTATTTTTATTTTTTGCTGCAAACGTCATACATGTAGCTATGTGATACAAGACAAATGGTTCGGCATATTTTAATATTCATAGCGGGATTAACATTAATAGAATATTCTGATATTAAGCTCGACTGTAGACAGGTATTTTGCAAACACTGTAAACACACACACACTAATATATGTTAGAGAAACAGATAATGGCAGTAAAGTCAATTATTTTAATAATTTGAAGAAACAATATATGATTACGCTATATATACAAAATACTGACTGATGAAAACATATTTCTATATAAAACAATAGGCTTTATAACATTAAAAAAAGGAAAATCATTAGTTCACATTACAAATTCAGTTCCATGATTTTTGTTTTCACAGAGTAGTTAGCTTTAGCTGAGCCAAAGAACGTGAGACGCTAACCTAGTAAACATTTCAGACTTTTCTCTGTAGGTTCTGAGAAATAATTTACTATTTAATGACAGAGATACACATCTGAATTCAGTCTCATTAAAACAGACTCTAATTCAGTGTCATCCATCCATATTAAAGTGCAGTTACCCAAAATGTTTGCTGCATGAGCTCCAACAAAACCCATCCAGGTAGAAGGCCACTTTGACAAACAGGAAGTGGAAGATTCCAAGCAGATTTATAGAAGGGAGAACTGGACTGTACTAAGTGTGGTCGACTATAGAGGGGTGTTTTGTGGGTTTTTAAGGCTAATAATGATTATTAGTGAGACATCTGGAGTAGATATTCATTTGCAGTAAATTAAAGTATTTAAAATCTTGGAGTTAAACTTAGAAGAACACAAACTCTAACAGAAAACATTGTTGATACATTTTTGTTTTGTTTACAGATGTTAAATTAAAGGAGTTTTATTCGTGACGTACAACCAATCAAATCACTCCAGAAGACAGAGCAACCACAGCTAGATAAAGGTTCAGAGCCAAAGAAGTGCCATTTATAAATTTATTTATTACTGTAAATCAGTAAAAAATAAAATAGTGATAATCAGTAATCAGCCCACAATTACTACAATTCTACAATGTATGTCTCTTTCCTTTGACTTGTTATTTGTACAATATACGATGTATATGATGGCGTTTTTCCATACCAAAGGCTACACTATCATGTTTTCTACAGACATACTATGCTACTCTGTTTGTTCTGGTCCTGGGCCGCTGCACTCCTCCTCTGGTGTTTTCTGGATTGTACTCAGCTGCTTGCCTTCGTCCATCCAGCCTCCGTTGACTCGTCCCGCCTGCCGTCTCTGGAGTTGAAGCTGGATTGGAAGAGACCAAAGTACAGTCCAATCATGATGCCAGCTGCTTCTCAAAAGGCTCCTTCATCTGGCAGTACTTCTTCTGAGGGGAAGTTGAGCTTCAGCAGAACTTTGGAGATGTGTTCCAGTGGTTGGTGGATGTGTGAGGAGATAGAGAGGGACCTTTGAATTGTTCAGAAAGGAAACGAGGGAACCCATTGGTAGTTTTAGCATAGGGTGCTACTGCGGTGTGTTTTGGGGTTTTAAGAGGTGAACATGAAGAGTTTTTTTTCATATTGATCTTTTACTTTGTTCCTGGTTGGAATGCCCATCAATGTCAAGGTGAAGTTCACATTTAGTTCTGTTTATTTATTTTTATTTTACTAACACCCATTTGCTTTTAACCCCCTCACATGTGTTGTTGTAAACTTACTCTTTCAAATAAATACTCGTCTAACCCTCTGGAAACCAGCATGTGGACTGTTTTTGTGTTGCTCCTTACCTACGTCAGACAGCCGGAACATAGCAACGTTTTTGTGGACTAAAGGCTATATCGTTTTTTGGACGACACGCTATACTATGACGTTTTCTGAATGACATGCTATACTATGATGTTTTAAGAGCGACATACTATAATATGACGTTTTCTGAACGACATGCTATAGTATGATGTTTTTAGAGCGACATGTTATACTATGACGTTTTTCAGAGCGACATGCAATACTATGATGTGTTTTGGACCAAAGTCTATACGATGACGTTTTTTGGACGACATGCTATACTATGACGTTTTTTGGACGGCCTGCTACACTATGACGTTTTCTGAGCGACATGCTGTACTCTGATGTTTTCTGAGCGACATGCTATACAATCACATTTTTTGGACGGCATGCTATATTATGACCTTTTTGGACGACAGGCTATACTATGACGTTTTTAGAGCAACATGCTATAATATGATGTTTTCTAAACGACATGCTATACTGTGATGCTTTTAGAGCGACATGCTATACTATGATGTTTCTTCGACGACATGCTATATTATGACATTTTTAGAGTGACATGCTATATGATGACATTTTTTGAACGGCATGCTATACTATGACCGTTTCTGAGCGACATGCTATAATATAACATTTTTTGGACGGCATGCGATATTATGGCGTTTTTTGGACGACATGCTACACTACGACGTTTTTTGGACGACATGCTATAATATAACATTTTTTGGACGACATGCAATAGTATGACATTTTCTGAGCGACATGCTGTACAATCACATTTTTTGGATGGCATGGTATATTATGACATTTTTTGGACGACATGCAATACTATGATGTTTTCAGAGCAACATGCTAAACTATGACGTTTTAAGAGCGACATGTTCTACTATGACGTTTTAAGAGCGACATGCTATAATATAACATTTTTTGGACGGCATGCTACATTATGACATTTTTTGGACGACATGCTATACTACGATGTTTTTAGAGCAACATGCTATACTATGACGTTTTAAGAGCGACATGCTCTACTATGACGTTTTCAGAGCAACATGCTATACTATGACGTTTTTAGAGAGACATGCTATACGATGACGTTTTCAGAGCGACATTCTATACTGTGATGTTTTTAGAGCAACATGCTATACTATGACGTTTCTTCAAAAACATGCTACACTATGACATTTTTAGAGCGACATGCTATACTATGACATTTGTTGGGTGATACACAGTACTATAGGCTTTTTTAATTGACATATGACTTTTCTGGCAACATGCCATACTATGATGATTTTAGAGCAACACGGTATACTATGATGTTGTTAGAGCGACATGCTATACTATTGGCTTTCTTAATTGGCATAATACTATGACTTTTTTGTTTTACTTTTTTGTTGTTTTTTTTAGCAACATATTTTAAGAAATTGAACTGAAAATATAACCTGTCAATTATTTCAGACTGGACTGTAAATCAACTAACCCCGCCCCCTGGCTTCGCAAAACTTTAACCCTCTATAAAAAAAAAATCAGAAACAGTAGTAGAAATCTCCTGTTTGTGTTCCAGTCAGTAAAATACAGGGCAACTCCACTGGCCCTGCAGACATCTTGTTTCCATATGTTTATGTTGGATCTCAGCCACTATAGGGGGAAGCAGCTCTAACTGTACTCCTCATTCTCTCCTGAATAATCCAGATCACATGAACCCATGAGGGAGAGTCAGACACATGGGCCTATAATATATATAGTGCATGCTGCTGAAGCTCAAGGGAGAAAACAACAATGTTTTCACTTAAGTAAAAATACTCTTCTTGTAGCTGCAGATTGATTTGGGCCGTGAGGTTAACACTTAAAATATTTGTGGACCTTGAGACGGAAAATGCAACAAAATTCTGACAAACTGGGAACATGCTGAAATGTCCCTGGGTGTCAAAGAAAGTGCTTTGTTGCGCTCGTTGATCTGTGATATTGTTGCTAAAGGTCACATCCTGTGAGAACTCAACAGGCCTAAGGTGCGGCCGTCCCATTTATGGCACTGATATAGTCACGTTTCATTAAGCAAACAGTGACCAGATAAGGAGACCTGAACCTCTGTGGACAGAAGGAGTGGGATGTTGGAGACGACTGACCTCCATCTGTTCTTGGAGACACACATTCACACGCTCACTCTGGTTTGACTGGTTTGACTGAGTGTTATTCTAAGTTACTGTCTTCCTACACACAGCTGATAAGAAGCAGAGGCTCAGATCTGAATCATAATACCACACAGAGAGGCCCAGAGGGGGTTTATGGCTTAAGAGGTTCTCCAAGCATGTGATCGGTAAATGGTTCTACAACCCTGAAGCCAAAGGCAGCAAGTCATGTTTGCAGATAAAAGCAGAGCAGAAGTGTACCTTGTAGAGAATAACAGATTACAAATACATTAACTCTCACAAGTCAGAGTGGCCTGAGGTCTGTTTTTGACTACTTCTGATTTTACCTTTATATTTCACCTTAAGATAATCTATGTTGCACATCAGTTTTGTGCCTACAGAAGGAGAATTGAAGGCCTACTTTGACTATATCTATTGAACATCTCATATTAATGCAACGTTTCTGCCTACATGACTTTCAGTTTTTCAATATATTTAAACATCAGTCTTTGTTCTTGGCAACAATAAAATGCAGAGATAATAAACAAAAAACAACACTGACATGTTTTAAATCTGTTTTTTGGATGGTCCTTTTGCATCATGCAGCCAAAAAGAAGTTTCTAGTGATGTGAAGATCCTTGTCTGGTTTCCTAGGTACCAACACTGGTCTATAATGTTTGATGCAGGAGCTGGTCTTTGTAGTGGATGAGCATTTTAGGTCTCCAATTTAAATGTTATTTTTTTGCTTGTTTTTCTGCAACTGTGTAAGTTTTCTTCAGATATTTTAGCTATAATGCCGTAAGTCAAGGCCGCCACATGTTGGCTTTACAGCTTTGACAGATAAGTCTTTACAAGGCCTTTGACATAGCCTAGCCGCGCTAGACAACCCACGGCAACAAATTTAATTCTCTGCCAGGGTGGGTCTAGTTACCCTCCATAAGGCTCAAGGCTGGATTCTCCTAAAACTGGCCGGACCAATCACCATGAAGTGTAGAGTCAGAAGGCGGGCGTAACGAAGTGACGACAGAGGCGTGACGATTCTGACAGAAACAACCAGTGCACAATAAACAGTTATCTTTCTACTCGACTTTGGCCACAGCCCTTAAAGATTTTAAGCTAAAATTCAACTTGAAAGATAAACAAAGGACGGCACTTAAGTGTTTCATTGAGAAGAAAGACGTATTTGGACTTATGCCGACGGGATATGGCAAATCCTTAATATACCGGTTGGCTCCGCAGCTCCGCGGCTCCACTGGTTGGGAAGCTAATGGAACTTAGCCACAATCCACCGGTGCTCTAGGAACTACGTCAGCCTATTCGTTGCGTTGATTGGTTGTATACCTACCCAATTGCTGCAGAGGGATTTGATAGACAACCTTTTAGCCCGCCTCCCTCCCTGTCCAGCTTCCCTAGACCCTTGTGCCATCAGAAACATGGGTATAGCATGGCTAGGCTACCTTTGACATGGTTCATAAACAAATGTAACAGCCACAAGTTGAAACACACAAACTACACTAAAGGTCAGTAAAAGGTTCTAGTAGGTGAAAAGTGCAGATGTAAAAGGAGCTCCAAACCAGGACGACAGGTGATTTTGTCTATAACTCTAAAATCACTCTCTGCTGTGACCTGTGACAGTTGGATAGTTGTGATTTCATTTAAAAAATCTACACTTTGGTTGATGTTGTTTAAGGAAACAGAGGTTAGAATAACACACACTAATAAATGCAAATTATAAAATAAAGAGTTTTAATTGGAATGCTGATAGATAGATAGATAGATAGATAGATAGATAGATAGATAGATAGATAGATAGATAGATAGATAGATAGATAGATAGATAGCAATCGGAACTCCACTGCTAAAAATGGGTTTGGCTGAATATCTGAGTACTTTCAGGCTTCCAAGGTCAAAATCTGTTCCAGACCAGACAGCATATAATTATTGTTGCTTCATCAAAAAATGAGCTGAACGAACACACAATGTTCGCAGTGATTAATCAGTGTAGAGAAAATTTTGCAGCGTGTTGTATTAAATTATGATTGGCTGGACTAAAATCTGTTTACCTTGCTGGAAAAGTTCAAAATAAATTCATCCAACCATCTGTGCTGATCTAAATTAAGGACTTTAATGATATTTTATTGGAATTAATAATCACCAAATAACATAAAAGCTCATTTACAAAACCCAATTCACTAACTGAAATTGTTTCTACTCTTTTAAGTACTGAGGGACAGTGGGATGACTGTCATGAGATTTGGTCGTATATATGCAGTAAACGGTCAGCACTTGTGCTATTTAGCATGTTTTTACATAAGTGTTACTAAAAGTGCTTCACTACGGTGGCCGAGACCCGCCATCGCTGCAAATAAAACAAACGCTGCAAATAAAAAGAAACGCTGCTGCAAATAAAACAAACGCTGCAAATAAAAAGAAACGCTGCTGTAAATAAAAAAGAAACGCTGCAAATAAAAAGAAACGCTGCTGCAAATAAAAGAAACACTGCAAAAAAAAAGAAACACCGCTGCAAATAAAAAGAAACGCTGCAAATAAAAAGCCACAACGGAAGTGGATTACTGAGGATTATTTTGCCGATACACCGGTGTGAGAAGAAGAAGACGAAGAAGAAACAAGAACAGGAGTAAGACTTGAAAAACGAACAAGAAAGTAAGTGAAAATGTTAGTGTTTAATGTCACTACGTCTAATTTTTAATGTGTTATCTGGTTAGGCCATGTAGCCCCAGGTTTGAAGGTTTGAAGTTGAACTGGAGGATGCCGGTGTGTTGTTCGCCGTCAGTTGTTTCCACCCGGATGTGTTTTCGTTCCGGACTCATTCATTCTGTCCGCTCGGGCGGACGGGCGCCGGCGGCGAAGGATGGTTCGCCCGGGGCGCAAATCTAGCCAGGACCGAATCTGTGTGTTTTTCTGGGGTAGACACTGCTCTGGAGTGAGAGCGTGCAGTGGTACATGTTACTGTGTTTTGCTGCATATTGGAGTAAAGTTACCAAACTCGATTGTCCTCTCGTTAGCCGAAGCTAACAACACACCGGCATCCTCCAGTTCAACTTCAAACCTTCAAACCTGGGGCTTCATGGCCTAACCAGATAACACATTAAAAACTAGAAAAGCACTCGGAGAGCGCAGACCTCCGCCAAGCCATCTGTCTGTCTGTCTGTCTGTCTGTCTGTCTGTCTGTCTGTCTGTCTGTCTGTCTATCTGTTTACAGCATAACTCAAAAAGTTATGGACGGATTTTCACCATTTTTTTACAGAATGTCCGGAAGAGCAAAAGTAACAATCGATTAGATTTTGGAGGTAATCCGGATCACCGTCTGGATCCAGGA
Organism: Acanthochromis polyacanthus; assembly: GCF_021347895.1. Classification (NCBI taxonomy): domain Eukaryota; kingdom Metazoa; phylum Chordata; class Actinopteri; family Pomacentridae; genus Acanthochromis; species Acanthochromis polyacanthus. The sequence goes on along the minus strand of NC_067115.1, from coordinate 21,724,016 downwards.
TTTTTTTTTGAAGGACTTTGTACAATTGAAGGCCATCTCAATTGAAGGCCATCTCAATTGTACAGAGTCCTTCAAAAAAATCCTGGATCCTGTTCTTGTTTCTTCTTCGTCTTCTTCTCACACCGGTGTATCGGCAAAATAATCCTCAGTAATCCACTTCCGTTGTGGCTTTTTATTTGCAGCGTTTCTTTTTATTTGCAGCGGCGTTTCTTTTTTTTTTGCAGTGTTTCTTTTATTTGCAGCAGCGTTTCTTTTTATTTGCAGCGTTTCTTTTTTATTTACAGTAGCGTTTCTTTTTATTTGCAGCGTTTCTTTTATTTGCAGCAGCGTTTCTTTTTATTTGCAGCGTTTCTTTTTTATTTACAGCAGCGTTTCTTTTTATTTGCAGCGTTTGTTTTATTTGCAGCAGCATTTCTTTTTATTTGCAGCGTTTCTTTTTTATTTACAGCAGCGTTTCTTTTTATTTGCAGCGTTTGTTTTATTTGCAGCAGCGTTTCTTTTTATTTGCGGCAGCGTTTCTTTTTATTTGCAGCGTTTGTTTTATTTGCAGCGATGGCGGGTCTCGGCCACCGTACTTCACACACACAGACACACAGAAGTATTGACAGAATAAAACAGAATAGAATAAAGTTCATTGCACAGTGTACAAAAAATTATGGAGCAATCAGATGACAGTTTAAAAGTAAGAAGTGTGTCATTGTAAATATATAGTAAAACAATAATATGTTGAAGTGTCACCTATTAAAACAGCTGCTTACTGCTATAAAGATATCTTATGAAGTGAGTAAGATCACAATACAAAGTAGTTTATAGAGAAGCCAAACTTTGTTTATGATGTACACCAATATGAAGTATGAAATGCAAAGTAAAGCCAGGGGTTAGGCTATGCAAATTTGACAAATAAGCCACACATTTCAATAAAGCATCAATGGACACAGATGATAAAGCAGCTTTTCTGTCTGCACTGTAAGAAACAACAAATGGGGCAAGTTTTAATTTAATTAACTAACTGGAGCGTTTGTGGATGTAACTGATCTCAGCAGGATCAGACTCACCAGGCTGGACTTCTCTTCACCACATTGGATCCAGAAGCCTCAGAGATCAGGAGGTGGTCTCAGCTGGTGTGTGAGTCTGTGACGCCCCCTGCTGGAGCACCGGAGCAGCGCAGCCTCGTCACCTCCGGCCGCTCAGGTGAATGTTTTACCTGCGTGCTCTGACGTCACGGCACCTTCAGGAAAAGCAGTCGGAGGACCCAGTGGTGTCCGCAGGTTGATGAGTTTCTCTGGCTTTTGATGGAGAAAGTGACTCCGTGTTGGTGAAAAGCTGAGCTGAACTTTGAACTGTTTGCTTTGAGAAGCTGCGGGTTCAAACATTATGTCCGCCTCCGCTATATTTGTGTTGGACCTGAAGGGGAAGGTAAGACCAGAGCTGATTGTTCGCTCTGATTAAAGCTCATTCGGCTGCGACACGACTTCTGAAAACCTAAAACGTATTCCTGCTTTTGGCTGTTCGGGTTTACTGCTTTGAACTGTTGCTTTAACTGTTAAACATTGAAAGCTTCGTTAAAAATTAATGACGTTCTTGCAACAGACTCATTCATTGGCCTCTTTTTTCTTCTTCTTCGTCTTCCGGATACTTGACTGTCAGCCGGAAACAGTGCCAAGTGAAAGTAGCCAGTTTTGCTGTAGCACTTGCAGTCTGAAGTCATTCACATCACTTCAGTGTTCTTGTTTGTAGTAATAATAATGATCTTTATTTATAGAGCACTTTCTGAAGTGCTTCACAAGGAATAAAACCCATGAGCTTTTAAAACACAACAGGGGTGGAAAATCAATGTTGTGTTAAAAGGTATACGTGAGTATTGGTTAAATATATTTATTAAAATTAGTAGTCTTGAAAAATGTACAGAATTATTCCAGTGCCTCGGCTCCCAACGTGATACTTTTAAAAGAACCCCCTTAGTAAAACATAGAGAAGGCAAAACATGACGAATGATCCATCACAGAATTAACAACTTTATCTCCAATATAATATTTCCATAGAACACTTTTTACAGAAGCTACTAGCACAATGAGACACCTAGTTTTTGATAGAAAAAATAGATTGCTAATAAAGAGAACAAATAATGCCAACATTTGAAATGATATGCTTCAAATTACCACACAATGGAACCACAACAATGCAACTGAAATATTGAAAAATCTGTTGCATTTTTATTTCCTTTCTGTTTTTTCTTTTCTTTTTTTTCAATTCAAGCTTGCCTTTCTAAACTATCTTGACCACAGACACCACATAGGCCTACCCATTCATTCATTTACAATATTATTATATATAATATGTATTTAAAATATTATAACAATGCTAGCAGAAGATGAAGAAATAGCAACAACTAAATAGCTGGAGCTTTTATTAGTGCAGTAATACTTCCTGAGTTGCCGTGTTAAAACACATCTATGCTCACTCTTCTTACCTGAATTCCAGCATGCTATCTGATTACATATTTAACCCAATATACACAACAACAACATAACAACATACCACTTTCATTCAGACTGCAGCCAGGAGAGCGTATCCATTCCATAGTCTATGATCCATTCCCCCAATGCCGGTTTCTGCATATTCAGTACATATCTTGGGACCTTTTGTAAGCAGTGGTTTCATAGGAGCGATCGGGACCTAATTATATCTGTTATTATTATAGATAAATTAACAATCTCCACTTATTTTAATCAGGTGAATTTTGTTGCACCAACAGACTAAAACTGAAATACATTTCATTAATAATCACATAAGAGGGAAAAAAGCAGTAAGTCCTCATAACTGCAAAGCTGGAACCAGGAAGTGTTTCTGCTTAAACAGTGACAAACAGTGAAAATCAATAAAGCATTGTCTTCTTTAAATAGAATCCCTGCATTAGTGAAACCTGATGGGAAGAGTGAGATGTACTGTAACTATCAATTATTATTATTGTGAAGAATCTATACTAAAAATTTCATATTTTTCTTGACTGAGAGATGCAGTTAAATTAATTGTTTTTCAATTTTAGTTCCTGTTCCCACAGCCGACTGCATGTCAGACTGTTTGAAATTGTTATTCTTTCGAAATGTTCTTCTATATTTACCAGATTTGCTTGGAACTTCTGTGTTCACTTTATAATCACATTGCATTGGCTCAACATCAATTAGTAAAAGCTGAATCCTAAAAGTCGTGCTGTGCTCTACAAGTATTAACAGCCACATTTTGTTTACTGTGCAGCTTCTTATTACAAGGTGTGGTTATTCTCTCCGCTCAGGTGCTGATTTGCCGGAATTACAAAGGCGATGTGGACATGGCCGAGATCGACCACTTCATGCCTTTGCTCATGCAGCATGAAGAGGAGGGACTTCTCTGCCCTGTGATATCCCACGGCAACGTTCACTTCATGTGGATCAAACACAGCAACCTCTACCGTATCCTCATTCTCAGTGTTGTACTGAATATTACTTTACTGTAAATTACTCATAGTCATAGTCTGAGGAGATGAATCCAGTGAGTTCACCTTAAAATCAAAATGTAATTAAGTGCAGAATAGTCCTTGACCCTAATCTATGTGCAGTTGTGGCCATGACAAACAAGAACTCCAACGCCTCCCTCGTCTACTCATTTCTCTACAAGCTAGTCGAGGTGAGTGAAACCGTGTCATGCAGTTACGTATTTCATTTAAGTCCTTGTTGTCAATATTTGTTGTGGATGCAGTTTCCAAGGAGAGGTTGATGTTTGTGTGGGAATTCAGTGAGAAGTGACAGTGAAACATGGTGATTGTGGAAAGTGAAAATGGGCAGATCAGGATGTCTGTTGTGTGTGTTGTGCAGGTGTTCACAGAGTACTTCAAAGAGCTGGAGGAGGAGAGCATTCAGGATAACTTTGTGGTCGTCTATGAGCTGCTGGATGAGCTAATGGACTTTGGATTCCCTCAGACTACTGACAGCAAGATCCTTCAGGAGTAAGATCCTCGAGATGCACATGGATGCAAGTATTTATCATAAGAAAAGGTCTGCTGTTGCATCGCAGTATTTCACCTCATCTCTTACAGATACATTACTCAGGAAGGTGCCAAGCTCGAGGTGGCAAAGACCAAGGTGCCGACCACCGTCACCAACGCTGTCTCCTGGCGGTCGGAGGGCATCAAATACAAAAAGAACGAGGTCTTCATTGATGTCATCGAGTCCATCAACGTACTGGTAAGATCAAGAATGGAACTGATTTCATTGCTGGCAAAGCAGTTGTTAATGTAGGTTTGTCTTTAGTGTAAAAGTGTTTTCCTTGTAAAAACTGGACGTCTACAGTCGTCCTCAGACAGACAGACAGACAGACAGACAGACAGACAGACAGACAGACACTGTATTGGTAAACCCACATCTAACACTGAACATAGAACATTTCCAGCAAAAAACCTATTTACAAAAGTACTAAAACGTACTGAAGACTAAGAACAAGCTAATAAAATATGCTTTATAGATTGCATTGTTTTAAAGCTATCATGTAAAAAATATACAGTAGGGAAATAATGACTTGCATATGTAAGATCCAGGCGTAAACTAACCGTGACGTCACCCGTTGGTTTCAACGCCGAGAAAATGAAGCCCGGATTTTGCTACTTCCTGGTCGCTGTTTAGGATTTTTTTGAGCCAGTGATGTAAAAAGCGTCATCAAACAGACTGGACCGGAGAGCAACTAGGGGCAGGATTGGCTGAGGACTCTCTTATCCCACCCACATTTTACCGTAGAGGCTTCTGTTGCTGTCTATCAAGTATAGCCACGCCCCCTGGCTCTGCCAAATTTAACGATTTATTTAAAATTCAGTATTGATTTATTTTAAGATCGGCCACCTGATCTCTCATTTTGACCATGAAAACTAACGGGGGGAAAATTCTGAGCTGTAGAAAATCAGTCTATCAAATTTTATTTTTTCCAAAAATGAATTGGGGTCTATGGAGCAAAAGCTTTTTGGAGCCAACCCTAGCGGATGGCGTGATATTGCAAGTTTTTGACACTTCCGGGTTGGCTTCAATTCTGGAGCCAGATGCTACGTCCATCTTTATATACAGACTATGGTAAGATCTCAATATAGCAAAATGGAAAAATATCTATCGAAAGATATGGAACCATCTCTGCATATATAAAACATACTTCTAAAAATAAAATTTATATATGTAATTATATGAAAGTTGTCAGATTGTAATAATAAGCATTTTATGGGTGCATTATACAAACATTTTCTTTACTTGGAGTACAGCAGGGTTAGTTATTTTTCCTGTACAGTAAACAGTCTGATAGTAGATAATAGAAATGACCTCCTGTAAGGGTCAGTCCTTCACCTCAGAGACTGAATAAACCTCCAGAATGTGAAAAGGGTGTGTGGGATTTCTCAGAACTGACCTCATCATCCTCACCCTTGTCACCATCTGAAGAGTGTACATTTCAGTCGTGATGATGGAGCTGGTGTTTCTGATCAGTTTATTAATCCTGTTCTTGTCTGCTGTGCAAACACCATCTCCTCAATAGGCCAAGCTGCAGAACATAACAGTGGCCATTGCCATCTAATAGAAGGTGAAGAAAAGAGGCCTGCAAATGTTAAAAGGGCTCAGCCTTCTTAAAAACTATTAACAGCTTTACCCCTTCTTATATAGTACCTCCCTGTCAGTGGTTCAGTCCAGTTTGTTGTCCTGATGTACTCCTAGATGTCTGTAACTGGAAATAAATGTATTGAATGGAAATGGCAGCTTGATTTTGGGGCCTCTTTTACCTTTCATCTCGTTTTTCTTAATAATGTCAGTAATGTAACTGTACTCCTCCTCACATCCTCCCCAAATACATCCAGCAGCTGCAAAATCCCCAAAGAAAAAGCAACGATCTGATATTCATTGGAAATGTGATGTGTAAAAAGTGAACGGGAATGGAGACAGGACAGCTCAGGAGACACAGTTCTGTAGTTGCACACACTAATGCTGGTATACTTCATACAATGGACTGTCCAGATGGACAAACATTCAATTACTGACTGACAGATTTTAATATCTGCTGTTAGTGAAATGCACTTTTTTATTAGTGTGTGATAATAGCATAATCTGCAGTGTATTCTGTTCTGCAGAATAGACCATAATCAACAAGGTAATGTGAGGTTTTTCTTTAAATGCAATTCATAAAAAAATGTCGCTTTGTAACACTGTCTATTGTGCTTTGTGTGATCGCATAGTATATCCTGTCATCTATTTTGAGCTTTCTTCTGTATTCTGTGTTTTTTCCTCTTTGTTCAGGTGAATGCTAACGGCAGTGTGATGAGCAGCGACATCGTGGGCAGCATCAAGCTGAAAACCATGTTGTCTGGGATGCCTGAGCTGCGGCTGGGCCTCAATGATCGAGTGCTTTTTGCCCTCACAGGACGTACGTATGCAGCCTCTGCCTAATCATACGCATCTGTTACTCCGGAAGGATGTGTAAGTGCTGTAGTCGTCTTTATTCTTATTTGAAATAAACTGATTGTGCTGATTTCTGTTCAGGTGACAAGGGGAAAACGGTGGTGATGGAGGATGTAAAGTTCCATCAGTGTGTCCGGCTGTCACGTTTTGAGAATGATCGTACGATCTCCTTCATTCCTCCAGACGGGGAATCTGAACTCATGTCCTACCGCATCAACACTCATGTACCGTCTCATTCACTGACTTATATTCATACCAAACTGAAATATTTCTCATATTAATTACTTGAATGAAGCATAACTGCATTGGCACTATAAATGTATGTAAAGGTAGTGTAGAAGAGGCCGAGGGTACACCTTTATATTGATTGCTAAATACATAAATAACACTTTTTCTTTAGAGAATTCCAGTATAATGACAGTCTGGAGACTTGAATAGATGCTATTTCAACTGAAACTAAACCAAGCATATAGAAGTTACATTCAACAGCTGCATATCATAGCGCCTTGGGCTAAATTCTTGAGAATTGTGCAAATAAGTAAACAACAAAGCCATGTTCAGCCCGATATTGCTATGCATGTAAACATTACATTCACAGAATTCTATACATATGTAAGTAAATAAAGCACATCGTCTTACTTGTAAAATCATTTGTATGACAAAATACTGTTCTTCATCTCTTACAGGTAAAACCTCTGATTTGGATTGAATCCATCATCGAGAAATTCTCTCACAGTAGAGTGGAGATCATGGTTAAGGTACACTACTTTGTGTGTTTTAGACAAGATTTACATTAAAATCACATGCATTTTTAAAATATTAGCGTCCCTGAAAATACCCACAAACTCTTCAAGCAGTGTTTCTCAAACTGTGTGTGTAGCTAAAGCGGTTCTTCTACCGTTTGAGCTGGTAGAAGAAGAATAAAACAGTGAATCACATGAAACGCTGGAATTAGCATCATCAGTTTTTTTTTCTCAAAGAATGGGTAGAATAAAGCTATGTCCTCTCTTCTATTTTTCATATTTTCATAACATTGTCAGCCTTGATTGAATGCCTCACTCTACCACATGCAACCCTGTTATGCATATTATCAGGAGAAAACAAATTGTTTTTACTTTTTTCTTTACTTTGTTACATCAGTAAGTTTGTCCTCTTGGTCAGCAGTAAAAAGTTTTTGAATTCCTGATTCTGAGTCATGTGTTTTAGTTCATTTAATAATCACTGATAGCCACGTACTGCCGTTAAAGTAACAGTTGAAGCTGTTTTTGCCTTTAAACAACAGCAAAGAGGGCATTCTCACATGATATCCCGCTATGTTGTGCTGTATTTAGGCAAAAGGACAGTTTAAGAAACAGTCTGTGGCAAATAATGTGGAGGTGAGGGTCCCTGTTCCCAGTGATGCCGACTCGCCAAAGTTCAAAACCAGCACGGGCAACGCAAAATATGTGCCTGAGAAGAACCTGGTGGTGTGGACCATCAAGTCTTTCCCTGTAAGAAAATAACATCTGAGTGTGCAAATTACATGAAATTGAAATTATTCTTTTATGAATGTACGTCTTTTTGTCTCTTTGTCTTACTAATGCATTTGTTCTGTATACGTCCATCCATGCAGGGAGGGAAAGAGTTTCTCATGAGAGCCCACTTTGGTTTGCCCAGTGTGGAGAATGATGAGTTGGAGGGTAAACCTCCAATTACTGTCAAATTTGAAATCCCATACTTCACAGTCTCAGGAATACAGGTATGTGTGTATACTAGTTTGTGTGTTATAGAGAGAGTTTCCTTTAATGCCAGATAACCCAAGAATATACCCTGTGGCAGTATGGGTCAAGTTCATCTGCAAAAAAAAAAGCATGTTTATTCTGGATTTGAAAACCGTGAACAGTTTACAGCCTGTGGAGAGTCAAGTCAGGTCATGTAGGAGCTAATTAGTTCACTGTGGGAAGCTGAATTCAGCTTGATTTGACGATGCGTACTTAGACCTCTGGCCTCAACACGCTGCGTCTCTACTCTTTTCCACCAGGTGCGGTATATGAAGATCATAGAAAAAAGTGGATACCAGGCTTTACCCTGGGTCCGCTACATTACACAGAGTGGAGGTATGTTGGTGTTTACCTGTTTTGTTTTGATCATAATATATAGGCTTGTGATCATATGCACAGACATAGATGTACAAAGTGAATCACAATTGACTTTCTTTATATATATATATATATATATATATATATATATATATATATAATTCTCTTTGCATTTGTTTTCTTTTAATTTAGACTACCAGCTGAGGACCAATGTGTAGAGCCTAAGGGGATGTTTTATTATGTATTCCTCATGTCCAGGACTTCCAGAGGAGCATTAATGATCACTTTCACTAGACTAAACGAATGTCTTTAAAATTTCAATGTCAATGATCGTGTTTTATGAAAAACCTGTGTGAAACTTGACTTTAATGTTTCTATTGTGTGCAAATTATTTAAACGCTTAATCACAGTATTCCCTAAATAAAAGTTGTCATCAGTAACATTTGTGTGTTCCTTGTGTTGTATTTCTCCTGACATTGCCACCCCATAAGTGGAGATTTTGAGAGCGTATTGTAGTGACGCATTGCGCAATCACAGTCGCTAAATTCCGCCTAAAACTAAAAACTTGCACCCGCCTTTTTCCCCCACACTTGCCTCTGGAGAAACACAAGCAAAGGTTAGAAATCTGAATGAACTGCCTTTGAAGACATCAACGTATACGAATCGCCCGCTTTCTTCACTGCGTGCTCTGATTGGTCGAGCACTGCTGTTACCACAGTGATACCGTAGTAACAGAGTTGTAACCCCGCCTCTTTTGCCATAAAGGGAAGAACAACACCCTCCTGGCGAGCTGTGATTGGTCAACGTGTGTCCTGTCCAATGTTTGTAAATTGTAGTCTGGAGACACCGCTGTATCGATCTCAGCGCGCAAATGTGTTTTGTAATGTTGACAAACTCCTCTTGTTTGAATTTTATTTAAATATAACCGACCCGTTGAGACATCGGGGTAGAATATCTTCGGCGACACTTTGGAATCTACCGAACCGAACGAGGTACGATTCAACGAGCTGCACCGCTCTCTTTTTTGTGTGTTAGCCGTTAGCCTGGGTGCTAATTGTTTGTCACAATCGGTCGACGTGAAGTTGCTGCTCATCTAGCGGAACAAATATTTGTGGTTGAGCTACTGTGTTTAAGAGGCTGTTAAAAAAGAAAAAACGAGCCGGTGTAACAATACAGCCGGATAACATGGCGTCAGCAGGGGAACTACGGCTTAGTGGAACACTGCGGTGACGTTAGCTAGCTATAGCCGAAGTTAGTCTTTCTTTGCGTTTTCGTTGTTGTTTTCCTGAGGAGCCCGTGGCTGCGTTTCGCTTAAACTCATATCCGTTTGTTGCAGAACAGCCAGAAAGATTGACTATAATGGTCCTGAGTCAGATGGATGCCGGTAAAGCTTTGACGACGGCGGCAGCCAGAGGGAACACCGGCGAGGTGCAGTGGATCCTGGAGGAATGCAGGGTGCATCCCGACACTGTCAATGAATTTGGCAGAACCGCGCTGCAGGTGAGGATCAGCTCAAATACACACGAATCGTATTTACAGGCCAATTAACTGTACGAGTGTTTATCCTGGAGAAATATGTTGTTGCCGCTGTGGTTCTTCGATAACCGAGCCGCCTCCTTCCCTCTGACTACAGCAAAACATCAGTACTCTATGATGTGTTTACATCACCATTGTTCTGTGTTAGAACGCAGTGTCCCAATCCTGGATCATTAGAAGAAAAAAATGAGCCGTATTTTATGATTTGGAGTTGCTGGAAACTCACAGAGAACAGTATCTACACTCAGTTGACCATTTAGAAAAATTAACAGATAGATAATTTATTGATCCAGAGGGAAATACAAGCATCAAGTAGCTTAGAAATACAGATTTAAACAAACTAAGCCCATAGAAAACATAACAAAATGACGAAAATATGGAATATATATAGAAAATTTCTATAAACAAAGGAGAAAGTACCTATTTATATCTGTGCACTGTGTGCTGCTCTTTTTTTGTACTGTTTTGTATTGTATCTGCTGCTTTATCACTGAAAATTTCCCCACTGTGGAATCAATAAAGGATCTATCAATCTATCTATCCATACATATACAGCAAAAAGGTAATTTTGTTATTAGCATGTACAAACATGAAGCAGACTGTAGAATAATGTAGTCCAGTGCAGGACTAAAACTACTTAATATGAGTTATATTGTTGGTGTGTATTTGTTTTTATAGTCATTTTCTAGGCTGTAGCTCGTGGTGCTGTTCAAATGTGATGATTCTGATATTTTGTTCACCCTCTTCTTACACTGACCCTGAATGAGGATCCAGTTAAGAGTTATCTGTCTTTTTTTTTTCAAGTTTTTAAAAATGTTTGGTCGATAAAATAGTGAAAATTGTCCCCCAGAATCTCATAAAACACAAAGATGTTGATCAATTTATCATCAAATAACTAAAAAAAAATCCTCCCACTTTAATAGCGTGGCTCACAAGATGTTTTGAAGTTCTGCTTCATAATAGATTTAAACCATAAAGTGTCATAGTTGTTGCTCCAGTAAATACTAATATCTCTGTTTACAGCAACACAAATGTAGTTGTTGTGTTAGACTGCATGAATTTCATGGAGCTGTATTCCATCAACTGATTGTTAGACTTTCTTCTTCTCACTAGGTTTTTATTTGCTCTCTAAAACTTTGGATATTTACTATTTTTAATTCTTTACCAGGTTTCATTTGGCATGTGCTCTCTAATTATATTGAAAACAGATTGGTAAATTCTGTGGAGAGGCTTGACATAAAACTGTTAGAAAGTCTCTGAGTTCACAGGGTCACAACGTCCCATTGACACTCAAGTGCTGAATTTACAATAGCTCCCTCTTCACCTCTCCTCTAATGTCTCCAACAGGTGATGATGATGGGAAACTCCAAGATCGCCACTCTGTTGTTAGAGAAAGGAGCAGAACCCAACATCCAGGACAAACATGGGATAGCGCCCATCCACGACGCAGCCCGGACAGGGTTCCTCGACACTCTGCAGGTTCTGGTGGAGTACGGCGCTTCGGTAAACATGCCGGACCAGAACGGCACCCTTCCTATCCACATCGCCATCCAGGAAGGCCACCTGGATGTTGTGAAGTTCCTGGCACCACAATCCGACCTGAAGCACGCCAACGTCAGCGGTCAGACAGCGATAGACGTGGCCCGAGCTTCATGTGTGCCCGATATGATTAACTCGCTTTTTGCTCACATTCACAGTTAGTCAGAAGTCAGGGTGTCTTCCTGGTAACCCTCACCTCACATTTCTTTCTTTGCTTCAAACCTGGTGACTTGAATTCATTGCTGTGTAAAGGATTTTTTTTTTCGTTAATAGTGGCTCAGCATTAATATGTGACACAGGACATATTGTCTTGGCAGCTTATTTTCAGTGGTTGGGTGGCTATATACTGTAGACACCTCTTTTGCACAGTGCAATTTAGGCACCTTATATATATTCTTATATATATGTTTTTCCCTAATAATTGGGAGTGCACATTTGTAGATAGTTTCCCCCCAGTGTTTTCTAATTATTGCAATTTTTCTAATGTGTCAGAATCGTAACCGTTGCTACATTGTATGTTTGTTTTTTTTTATTTACAAAACTTGACATGGTGCACCCTGATTGCTTTGCATAGTTGTGTTTCTCTTGATTAGATGTACTTAGACTTTGAATTTACTCTTATTTATTGTTGGAACAGGACTGAATGTTCCTGTGACTTTTGTAAATAGCAACATTTATTGTGATTTGTTGAAATGTTATTTATATAAATACTTTTAAAACAAAAGTGAAATTATTCACTTTACTATTTGAAGAAGAAAGCACAAAATAAAGTGTTGAACTTGAAGATATAAAGTCTTTTTTGCTTCACTGTATATTGAATTTAGCTACTATGAGGTACCACTGGCCTCAGAGGTCCTCTCAGTGTTGTTTTCCTGGAATTTTGGGACATTTTTTGTACTCATTTCTGTTTTTTTTTTATCAACAATCTAAAATGAGATAATTTAGTGGGAGTTTCTGTTGCATGGAATTAATTCTTTGTAATATAGAAATGGTGGTGTATGTACACAGAGACCTGAGGAACCCATGTCACAGTTTCCCCATTTTAGCTCCCGCTGGTCCCAGCTTTGTATGAAATGACATATGAAAACAGACCCCAGGTTGAAAAAAAACGAAGTTCCCCTTTAAAGGGAAGTGTAACTGAAAATCGATGCAAGCTGTTCTGACAATCCCTCCATTCACAGGGCATGAGGCGTCATCATATGCTGTGACCTTTGCAGTCACCAGATCTCAACTGAACCGAACACCTCTAGGAAATTTAGGACTGACATGTCTAACAGCGCTCTCCACATGGTGGCCCCACACCTGACTAAGACACTTCTTGTCATTTTTTCCATTAGTTTGTCACTCATCTGTGTCTTCATGCATCTTTAAGTGTCCAGCGCTTCCCTAAGGTGATTCATGGAGGGCATTTCTAATAACTCCACACTGGAATGCGCACCAGAGTTTTAAAAAAAAACCCTCTTAGAGGTCACAATGATAGCTGCACTGAAACTCCAAATGAATGAAGGCCCTGTTTTGTTGAGGCTTGTAGGTAATGGTGGCACAGTTTGCTGATGTTTGTGCTCAGGGCTCTCATGGTACAATGGGTATTTTGTTTGCTTGTGTGTCGCTGGCCAACTTCTCAAGCCAAGAAGGCAGATACAGTTCAAGGACTGTGTGGAAGCGTGTGATATCAGACAGATCATGTACGTACACTCCCCTCCAAAACTATTAGAACGGTGAGGCCAATTCCTTTATTTTCACTGTAGATTGAAAGTATTTGGGTTTGACATCCAAAGATGAACATGAGACAAGAGATCAACATTTCAGCTTTTATTTCCAGGTATTTACATCTGGATCTGATACACAACTTTGGAGATAGCATTACTTGAAATGGAATACTAACAGGAACAGATAGACTTAAAATAGATTAAAGTGAATAAGACTTCATATTTAGTTGCAATAACAAATGCAATAATGAAGTCTGGAGATTGCCTTGGCCAGTCTAAAACCTTCCACTTCCTGTCCCTGATGAACTCCTTTGTTGTTTTGGCAGTGTGTGTTTTGGGTCATTAACTTAATGCATGATGAAGGACCTCCCCATCAGTTTGGTTGCGTCTTTCTATGAATTGACAGACAAAATGTTTCTGTAGAGTTCTGAGTTCATTTTGCTGCCGCCATCATGTGTCCCATCATCAATGAAGATTAATGAGTCCATCCCAGAAGAAGCCATGCAAGCCCAAGCCATGACATTACCTCCACTGTGATTCACAGATGAGCTTGTAAGTTTAGGATCATGAATAGATCCTTTGTTTCTTCAAACTTCAGTCTTTCCATCACTTTGGAAAAGGTTCATCTTTGTCTCATCAGTCCATAAAACTTAATCCCAGATTTTTGAGGCTCATCTCTGTTTTTTTTTTCCAGCCTGACCTTCCTTTTCTTCTTGTTGATGAGTGGTTTGCATCTCCTGGTGTAGCCTCTTGTTCATGGAGTCTTCTGCCAACAGCACATTGTGATTCCTTCACTCCTGCCCTCTGGAGGTTGTTGCTGATGTCAGTAACAGTTGTTTTGGGGTCTTTCTTTACAGCTCTCACAATGTTTCTGTCATCAACTGCTGCTGTTTTCATTGATCTACCTGTTCGACAGCTGTTACTTAGTACACCAGTGGTTTCTTTCTTCTACAGGATATTCACAGTGGTTGTACTGGTGATGACCAATGTTTGTGCAATGACTGATTGATTTTCCATCTTCTCTCAGCTTAACAATTGCTCGTTTTTCACCCATAGACAGCTCTCTGGTTTTTATGTTGGTTACACTTCATACTATAGTCTATCTGAAACTGAACATAGACATTGAGCGCTATTTATTGTTTGAATAATCAAGGTAATAGGACACAGCAGGGCCACAAAACACACCTGTCAGTCAGATGTTCCAATAATTTTGCTCACATGAAAACTGTCTGAGTTCAAACAAAAAGTGCTACCTTCTGAGGTGTGTATAAGAGCCAGATGTAAATACCTGGAAATAAAAGCTGAAATGTTGATGTCTTGCTTCATGTTCGTTGTTAGATGAATGTTTTCAGTATACAGCAAAAATAAAGGAATTGGCCTCACTGTTCCAATACTTTTTGAGGGGAGTCTATGTTACAGTCAGCAGGTTGACTCAATGCCAGACCTGATAAATTTGGTTGAAAAATACACTTCCATTTAACTTTGTGATTTATACTTAGTGAAAAGTAACTGTAATATACAGTTCTGAGGTTCTTGTGTATTTCTATTTTACGCTACTTTATAATCAAATTTAAAGCTTATTTCACTGACGTACTGCTTGACTGCTATTATCCAGGGTATTTAAAGGAGGATTTCTGCAACTTTTTCTCATAAACCACAGTAGAATCACAGTACTTGACTTCTGGGCAAACTCTACCCTTGCAGCTCCACTTTAAATGCCTCTGTCAAGACAAAAGAGTCATTTACTTTCCCCGCCCATATTTTTGAGTTTTGAAATCTTCCGCTCAGAGGTCCATCTTCTGTGCTACCACACCCTGATCTTGTGTAACAAAGACACTTGACTGTGATTCATGTTGAAGTGTATTTTCTCCCCTGAACAGCTAAATCTCACAACAGAGCGATATTATAGTAACACAGACACACTCAGCCAACCGCTAGGTAGAGCTCAATGACTTCACTGAGCACCAATGTGGGTGTGTAGCACAATGTGCAAGTACTTCCTGATTAAACACTGTTGGTTGTTGGTTTGTTCTACAGGTTGGGAGGTACAGTGACTCTTGCATTTGGCTTGAAGCAGTGGGAGTAGACCAGTAAAACCAGTGTCGACCCACTGCTTCAGTCACAGGGACAAGCCCACGCATACAGATGATGAAAACAATGATGAAGAAAATTAGGTGTTTGATAAGAATACTTTTGTAAGAACAGTTTATGCTTATTTGGGCGATGTTGCAACTTCTTGGCCACATTCTTCAACTCTTCCTCCACAAAGATGCTGCTTTTTAGTCTTGAGTTGCATCAATTGGTTGATCAACAAAAAGTAACTACGAGCAGCTTTTTCAAAAATATTTTAAGGTAATTTCTTGACTCAAATATACCAAATGTTTGGTAGTTTCCCGGCTTTTGGACTGTTAGTCAAACAAAACAAGATATTTGGAATCACTTTGGGCTCTTCTTGCTAAACTTTTTTGTTTTCTAGGACAAAAGGCTTAATTATCAAGAAAATAGTCGTATCAGTGACAATTATTAGTTAGATGCAGCTATAATTCAAACTCAAGATCTACTGTTTAAGTCATTTTTTGGATTGATTTGATAGATTTGATTTTTTATTCTATTTATTGATTTCTCTTTTTATTCACCTATTTACATATTTTAGTCTAATATACAAATTACTTCATTTTTTAAATTTCTTCTTGTTTTTGCCATTTTTGACTTCTATTTCTATCTTTATTGTAATAATAGATGTTTCATCTTATTCATTTATCTATGCAGCCTACTTTATCTTGTATTATTTTATTTTCATGTCATCTGGTGTTTCCTCATGACGTGGTTTACATGATAGCGTTTCCTCAGTTCTTCAGTTCCAGTGTTTTAGAGTCCTTTATTGATAACGTGACTGTAACTACATGAAGTTCTTGTTTATGAACACAGTTTCACATCAGCTAATGGTCAAACAATATGAAGCTTTTCATGAGTTACAAACTTTAACAGTCCTTTATCGAGTGAAAACATACAGTCCAATTACAAATGATGAGTCACTGTAGTCTGCAACATGCTCTGTGAGGCTTTATTAAATTAAATTAACTTCATCAGGTTTCAGAGAATCACAGCCTGCAGGAGCTGAATCTTAACCTGTTTAACTTTGTAATAATTAGAACTTTTATTGCTTTAAGACACTAAATAATCCAGTGTTCCAAACGCAAATCCTGCAACCAGGTCTGACGGCAGACGGTGGCAGCAGGACACTCTCTCACACCTTCAGTCGAACAAATCCCTTCCACCAACTTAAAGCAACATTCTAGCTTTGGTTAATACTGGTGACACACTTGACTGCTACTTCAGGTGAGAGGAAAAGAAACAGGGGAATGATTTACAAAGTATTAAGACATTCAGGTCCTACTGTGCAGCTTCTTCGTTTCAGTTTTTTTTGCAAGGTCTTGATTCTCCTCAGATATAAAACACGAACGCAACAAAAGCACAAGGTTTCCTTTGACGTTTGTACAGGCCAGTGTAAGCCAGAGTATCACAGAGGTATGTCCGTACACTGGCTGACAGGATCCCTTTTGAGAGCCTTGCAAGTCAGAACATGACTGTACTGTAGTTCTGGCTGAGGACAACAGGCTGTTATGTGTGTCTCAGTTTTTATGATACTGGTACAATGAGCAAGAAGGAGGAAAGAAAGAGGGAATGCAGAGAGCAAGCATGCCTTTGTCTGTAAAAGAGGAACACAAATAATTTGCAAGTAAAATGTTTCCAATTCGAAGCATTGCAACGTTTGCTGTACTAAACCCAATAACTACAATGACCTCCAGTTTAGCAAAGGAAAGACAGCAGTAAACTGAAGTCAATTCACTGTTTTGTTTAGCTTGTTTCTGTCTTTTCATTTGCATCAATCTTTTTTATCAACAAAGAAATACTGTGCAATAAAATAAAAGGAGTAAAATATTTTAGGTAAAGTAATGTCTTACTCCTTTAATCATCTGAATGTGACTTAGTTTCGTCCATATTTTATAGTAAATTTTCAATTGTGCTGACAAATGACAAAACTAAAACAAAGACACACGAGGTACATTTTAGGGAGTCTCACATTTGTTGAAGTGTTGAAAGAAAGATGTTACTAATCCAAAAGGCATCTTAAAAACAGTAGTCTTATCTTCTTTCTTGCTGTAAATGAATATCACAATGAGTCTGAGTCATGAAGTCAGATTCACGGAGTCCCTTTTTCCTCCATTTGACTGAATGTGTAAAAAGAGGGATGAGCAGTTTTCATTTAACTACTGAGAGGCTTTTTTCTCAAAAGAACACAACATGAGCCACCACACTGGAGGAAACAGTTTTTCATGCTGCATAAAGCTGTCCAACTTACAGAGCAAAACAAACAAAATATGACTCTGAGTGAAAATGCTCGACTGGAACATTTGAAGGTCAAAGCTTGCTCACTCTGTGCATAGAGCCAAGCCCTTGTTTCACCCACACACACTGGTAGCCTGACTCTAAAGTAAACGTTACTTTACTGTGTGATCTCCACCAGTGAAACCAGCTACATGAAAACACAGTTTTGTAAAAAAGAAAAAAGTGTATTTACAGGACACCTACAGACTTAGTAAAATATTAGTTTTAAAAAAAGTATTTTGGCAAAATGCATAAAAAAATGTCTGATTGTCCTTTCACTGACAGATTTGAACATACATTTCATGGTAACAGTTATGCTTTGCCTTCTTGATCTGCTTCATGTAAAAATTACACCAATTTGCATGTATTAGTATTTTGTAAATAGTTTGTTTTCTCTGGGCAAGCCAGAACACCATCGACCTCCATGCCACAATAAGAGTTAGAAGAGTCTCCCACAAGCCTAAGTTCTACAAACTCAGCTTTGAGTCAACTTGTTTCGTACATCTGTCGGCAGCAGTTCCAGCAGGCTGTCCTCCACTATCAACCCACTGTGACTCAGCAGGGGACAATCCCCGATCTCCAGAGGTAGAGACTCCAGACGGTTTCCTTTAATATCCAGTCGAACCAGCTGGGCCAGATTTGACACTCTAGAGCTAAGGTATGACAGGCAGTTGTTGCCAAGAATCAGTGTTTTTAACCTTTTACAGGAAAACAGCTCCTCTGGCAGTGTCTCGAAGGAGTTGAATGCTGCAGAGAAGAACTGAAGGCCCTGCAGGATGCTGACTTCAGGAGGCAGAGAGGTGAGCTGATTGTGAGAGACGTCGAGGTGTCTGAGTTTAGTGCAGTAGAACAGCCGAGAGGGAAGCTTTCGTAGCTTGTTCCAGCTGATGTCCAGCGTCTCCAGAGTGTGCAGCTTACTGATGTGATCGGGGATGTAAGCGATTTTATTGTGCCACAGTCGGAGCGTTACCAAACGCTGGCAGTGCTGTAAGCTCAGGATTTCCTCCACAGTGCTCAGTTTATTTTCCTTCAGGTCCAACTCCTGCAGGTTATTCAGGCTGAAGACCGCGCTTGGGATGCGCTCCAACTCACAGCCCACTAACTCCAGGGAAACTAGGTTGGTTAGCTTCTTCAGGCTGCTAAAAGCTTGGAGCTTGACACTTTCATTGTGGATGCACAACCGCTGCAGCTGCATCGCAACATCCCCTACGCTGGGTGGGATCTTGGCAAGGTTGGAGCGGAGGGTGAGGACTCTTAAAGATCTCAGTTCTCGGAGTGAGTCCAAGGTGGCACTTTTGTACACCTCATTGGTTAAAGGACCGCTCAGGTGCAGCTCCTCCAGGCCATGTAAGATGTACATCCACACAGGTACCTCCTCTAAACTTTCAAAAGCTAAACGCAGAACCTTTAAATGTTCCTTGAGGTGGTTCAGGGCAGGAAGCTGGAGTTTTGCAGGGGAGTAGATCAGCGACAACTCCTGGAGAGCGTCCAGCTTTGCCACACTGTGTGGGATGGTGACATTGTTAACTTGCTCCAGTTTGAGCGATTCCAGTTCATTTAGTTCAAAGACTGTATCAGGAAGCCCTGGCAGCATCAACAGGTGGAGCTCCAGACGGTTGCTGGAGTTCTTGGTAAGACGGGTCCGCAGTTTTTTGTCGGTCCACTCATAGTTGAGGTTAAGCTGATGGAGGCGACTCTCGCTGACTTCAGAAAGAAAAACAGCAAATCTTTTAGAGTAAAGAGCATCATATTGGTCCACAAGGTGCAGGAGGAAGGCAAAGTCATTCTTCACATCTGGTATGTCATTAATGCCTGTCTCCAGTCTGACCTGGTCGAAGGAGTACTCCTTTAGAGGCCGATGGAAGAGCCAGTAGAGCGTGTAGATGCACAGAATACCGTACACTCCCACAAAGCAGATGTAGCAGTAGGCAAGTTTCGAGAAGAGATGGGCCTTGTTGTGGTTGCAGCAATAGATGTCAAAACCAGTCAGCTCAGGAGGAACATAACAGCGCACAACTATCTGAATGTTCGGTACCAACACTGCAGTGTAAACGATGATTAAAAGGAACTTAAAGACTTTCAGTGATGTCTGTAGCACATACATGTGATACAAGATGTCCGCCTCCTCTACATGAGTTCGAAGCTTCTTCACCTTTTCAAAAAGAGCTTTGGCTTGCTCTCCTTCCTTCTTATCCAACAAAGAGGGGGAAGACTGAGGTTCTGGATTCTTCTTTTCTGGATTAGACTTGACAGAGGAGGAGCGCATAAGAAGCCCGCTGGCCTCCTCTTCATCTGGTCGTCGTTCTGTGGAATCCTTTGACATGGTGTTCCTCCTCCAGCTAACCAGTTTCTCCTCTCCTCTCTCCTCAGAAACTTCACTCAGGGCCCTTGTGGTCCAGGGTGAGTCAAAGCATTTGCCAAGAATAGTGACAAAGAGGTCAATTTTAGAAGATGTGCCAGGGAACTTGAACCAGAAGCTGCTTGCCACCATGAAGATCATAGTGTGGATCACAACCAGGTAGGGGAAGTACTTGGCAAACCAGTGGACAAACCTTTCATAGCAATAATGGTTGACAAACACGTATTGGTGAATGTCCAGGTTGTTCTTACGGCCGAAAACCTCCTGGATGATGGGGCTCCCGAGAGTGACTGGCGTGTAGTGCGCCGTCACGTTCTCCCTGTAGGTCCGGATGTAGCTGCAGTCGATGGCCTCGGGTGTTGGGCTGGTGAAGGGGTTGGGAAGACACGCAATTTTGTCCTGGGTGAGCTGTGGTAAACGAATGAATGAAAGAAGAAATTAGGCGGGAATGAGAAGGATGGAAAATAAAAGAAATGCATGGTGAGACATTTTTCTAAGGCAACCAAGCAATCTGTTGCACTACTTGACAACCAGCACAAATGACATTAATTGTACTATTCAGGTAGAACTGAATAGACAACAGAGACATCTGACTGTATTTATTTAAACTGATATTTACTGTGTACCAACAGGTTACAAAATACAGATAAAATCTCCCTAAATAAGCAGAAAAACAAAACATAAATACACATTTGCTATCATTTACAGCAACAATGTCCATTGTAATTAAGCAAAGTGCAACACTGTGGCTCATTTAAGTGTTCATAATATTTTTAAGACAGTAAAGGCAGAGATGGATTATGAAGTATGTAGTTTATCTGGAGTAGGATTGTATTATTGGTGATTGACAGGAGGAAAAATATAGATTTTCAACGATCATTTGATTCTGAAACAGATTTTCCTGAAATCATATGATCACAATAAACTGTAAATAGGTCTTAGAATTTTTAAAAAGTGATCGTACATCATGATCATACATAACCAAAGAATAAAGGTGCAGTGCAGCTTAGACTCGGATGAGTGGCAGAAAATGTTGGAATGGACAACAGAATCTAAAATGACTGATTCACTCAGGTTAAAGTATATTTTTGCTGAATTACCCATTATGAGACACTGAGCTACATAGCTACTGCATAACTATCATAACAGCATTTGCTAAGCAGGAGATAATATTTAGGACTTTTAACACCTTCTAAAGCTTTTTTTTGGAGGAAACCAGACTCAGTGCTAATGTACTATGATTCATTTATCTATTTTCTTACAGATGTGAACTGCCTCGATCGCTCAGCTTAAATTTTTGGTGATAAAGTTACTTCATCTAAACTTTTACTGTAGTCTGTGTGACTCCTCGAAGCAACAGTTACACTGCTGATTCAGCAGAGCCTGTTGATGGTGTAGCGTTTCAGACAGCTGCTTTGGTTCCAGTTTACTGTTCTGTTCACTGATGTTTTCCTGTTACTCCACCTCTGTTGGCACTATTTACAACTATGCCAAACGTTAGTGCAACTATCATAATATAAGCAGGCAAATTAATTGATTCATTTAGCAATACTTTGAGTACCAACAAAAGAGTCATTGTGGCTGATTACATGTGAAATCCTTTGCTTTTCTTCTGTGCTATTTTAATATGACACAGAAATGATGGAGTGGGACACATTAAGCTGCGAGTTAGTGATCTGAATGTGCAGTAAGTGGGTCAGGAGAGGCAAGTATGACAGTTACGTTGTCTGTGTATTCGCCTGACATGGAGGTCAGATAGTAGAGCTGTTTAATGTAACGTCAGAAAGAGAGGAAGGTGTGTATGAAGCAAAATATTCCCTCAGGTAGAACAACAGCTGGTACAAGTGAAGCATATTAAGTTCTGTTAACATCCAATAAAAAATTATGATCCCACAACGACCTCACCTGCAACGTGCACCCAAAGACTCCGAGCATGAGCATAGCAATGCACAGGTACTCTGAGAAAACATCCCACCACGGTTTCAGGACCCGAAGCTTGGAGTTCTGCTCCGTGCCGAGGTTTCTGAATTCACCCACTGGGATCATCCTGGCTGCCGCTGCAGTCTGATGAAAGAAAAAAAGAGGGGCTTTGAACAGTGAGGCTAAAATAGGCTTTCAACACAGTGCAGCCTCCAGAGAACATCTTGGCAAAGGTTTTAAAGTTGCATGACATAAAAACACACATGTTGTTGCACAGAGCACATGACATTGTGAGGGTAAATACCTGGGTTTGTTAAATAGACTGTGACTACAGGCTAGAGGTATCTGTGGCTTTGAATGAAAGAATGAAGAGTCTCCTCCTGCCCTGAATGTACATTCAAAGTGGATAAACTGGTCTGACAACAAAAAGTGGCTCTGCTCAGGAAGGAGTGGAGGAAAATTTTAACGATATTTCTACCTCTAAAATAGCTACAGAAAATAAACTAAATCCCACAAAGGCTCAGCAAACACGCAAATATTAGCATACATTAGAATTAGTTAATTAAACTATTTATGATGTTGTTTAATAGTGGCGCTCAACAGGTAAACAAAATACACAAACCACTGCAGCAAACTTTGTTTGGGATTCTTCTCCTTTTACTATTTCTTCTACACTGTCTACCTTAACTTTGCGTTTTCCTCGTGATTAAAAGTGTTTCAGCATGTCACCGTAAAAACAGCTGAACTTCGTAAAAAGGTAATCACAGAAACATGAAGACACATGTCCATAAAAACCTACCGTCCATTCACTTTAAAGTTCCTAAAGTAGCTTCGGTTCGTCTCAGTCTGCACAGTGAAGTCAGATCCAGGTGAGTTGAAGCTACCTGCGTGTGAAGGTGATCCGTGGAGTCCGGTGGAAAGTGTTTGTTATCACCTGAGAGCCGCACCGGTTTCAAGGCAACGACAACCGACACGGAACACCCGGAAAAGACTTTCAAAATAAAATCCTCAACAGGCCGGCTTCACACTTCTGAACGCCAACTTTACACACGAATACTAACAGAAGTAGACGTTATTTTCTGCTGCAGTGTTTCTAGTGTCACTAATTAACTCCCATGAAAACTTGTTTTTATAAAACAAAACAAAACAGCACACACATAGAAAAATGTGTCTTGTCTCGTACTATGCTGTCAAAACAAACCAAAAAAAGGAAAATTTTTGTTGTCATTCTAAACTTTATTTAATGTTCTTTTTAAAGATTTCCCTTTTCTCAAATTACAGAAAAAGCACAAAATAACTAAGAAAATCATAGAACATTGAATTAGCAGACCCTCCAGAAAAACGCGGGCTAAAATCCTTGATTATGCAAATAAATATGCGGGGGTTTTATGCCATTTTATGCAGTGAAATTGCAGAAAGTTGCAAAGTATGTGAATAGTTGTGAAATATGCAAAAGATGAGAAATATGTAAGAACTGGGAAAAAAGGTGATTCTTCTCCTACATCCTGTTACTAGGCTACCACTGAATGAAAAAGAGCAATATACGTAAAGATAAACAGACATACTACATGCAAGACACATCACAGTAAGTGCTGCCAATGTTTCATTTATTATCAGCTTAAGCATGACTTAAACATTCCTCAATCACAAAATTCTCAGAAATAAAACATTCTTTCTGCTTAGTTATACTTTGAGGTAGAGCAAACTACCTGCTCCAGTGTTTTCAAACACAGTTTAAACTTAACTGTTGAACATCAACTTTGAACTCTAAAAACAACAGCTCTCAATGAGCCAATACTACTGGTCTAAATATAAGAGCCTTATTGCACTTTGGGGAACCCTGCTCAGTGCAATCATTGAACAATACCATATTGATATGCAACAATGTACAAAACAAGTGCATATATGCAATAACAAAATAAAACAAAGTGCTATCTCTGGTGCATGAAAAAAATTAGGCCACAAAAAATAATGATCCAATCCGATGTCCTGTCCCTTCTCCCTCTCTCCCAAAACAATGCATCAGTTTCTGAAAATTAAATGACAAAAATAGAGAAAACAAAAAATAATAACAATCAGAGTACAGTCAAATCAAAATTATTCATTATCCTCGATCCCCTCTTCCTCAACGTCCAAGCCCTCCCACTCCTCCTCCTCCTCTATCTCCCTCTCTCTTTCGTCCCTCTCAAACGCGCCACTCCAGATGCGTTGGTTGTGGCACAAGAAGACCAATGCCCGGTCTCTGGCTGAAATATTCATAGGTAAATGTGATCTTTGAGCATTCACCATTCTTGTTTTTCGTCTCTGAGTACCGCGCTCCGAATCAGCTCGTGCTTCTAGTGTGTGTGTAAATGCACGAACTGATGATGTCAGGCCGGGCGTCACATAAAACTCACTCGCAACTCCATTTATATAGATAGGTTTCACTGATGTCACACTTCCGGATCAGGAGTAGCTCAGCGCCATTTTCAGTAGTCAACTTTGTTGAGTCCGTGACCGGAGTTTATCTTTTAGCCAAATATTTGTTGGCTATGGCTGCCACTCAGTTGAAAAAGTATATCGACACACTTGATAGCACTTCGAAAGACCGATATCAGAGGAAGTTGGAGTTAATTGATGGAATGGATCCTTATCAAGTTACACAGAAGGACTGGACAAGCACTCACAACGGCCTGCCTGAAGTGAAGTAATTTGAGTAAGTTTCAGTCGTTTGCGCTCATAATATGAGGAAGTAGCACTTCATAACAGACTTTTTTGCCGAGATTTTGAACCCAGTTTGGTGTAGAATTCGTCCAAAAACAGCATTAATTCAGGTCGCCGATTTAACTAGCAATGAACCTAATGATTTTTTCTATTAATTAGCGTATCATTGGTCTATCTAAATTAAATGAACTGAAATAAACAGTGGAGTCTGGCTAGGATCACACTAATGTGAGCTAACCTCCCAGTATGGTGTCCTGTTGGGGCAACGCGAATCCTCGCTTTGAGAAGCAGCTATTTTGAAAGATCTTTAGGTCAAAGCAAATAATAACAGTTGAAACACCTAATTTCCACAATTGTTTAAGTTATACATTTGTTATCTTTCATTAGGCATACATTACAATTCCCGAAATGTATTTTTTTCAATAAAATAATCAAATTTGAGTAAGACTTTTTGGCTGTTTGCGAGATTTCAATCGTGTTTTCAAAGGCAATTCATGCACTAAAACTTTATTTTACCACAATAAGTGTATTTATGGAAGACGAATTGAATGATAGAATACAAAGTAAAAGTGAAAATGACAATTTCTTAATAATACAGGTTAAAAAACAGATACTAATTGCCAAGTGTGGTGCCTCAGCCAGCTGAGTTTCCTTGTCTGTTCACCCTCGGCTCCGTTTAACTGGGCCTTCTGCCCTGTTGTGGCAGCCGTGGACACAACAGACGTGAACCATTCTTGTCCCCAGTCACACTGCAAACTATATTTATCTTGCTCATACTTGGTCTTGGCTCGCTGACTCCTGACCACAACAATTTCAACACTGACCACACAATATGGCGGACCCGGAAGTGTGACGTCATGTGAAACGTCATGTGAAACCTATCTATTGGTTATAGTTTTCTCAATTTTATGCGGAAATTGTGAAATCAAGCGGGACCTGCATATTTCTCTTTTATTTTCGTGGAATTTCGTGAATATGTCGTGGAATGTTGAGATTCTTGCGGGGATTTGCAGCCTTTTGGGAAATAATTGACCCCGCATTTTGGTGATTAATGCGGGAATTCATGCGATTGCATAATCGCGTTTTTCTGGAGGGTCTAAATTACATGTTAATCGTAAAAAACATGCCAATGTTATATAAGACATAAGTCTACACTATTTTTAGTTATTACTGTATTACTTTAAATTACTGTATTACTGTAAATTTGGCCAAGATGTACAGCAGGCATGGCTGATCAAAAGTTATCAAAATGCTCTGCAAAAGTCTGAGGGTGTAGAATGTGACCCATGGAAACTTACAATTCGCCATGAAACAGGAAATGCTGTGTAATTGCCCTGAACATCTCCAATCTCCCTCAAACTTTACATGTATGATCTATGTCCTGCCCTGATCACTTGCTGATTTAAAGCCATAGTTATAGCGGTGCCTGCTGGATGGAAGGAAATTCTATAAACTTAGCCTGTACATGCTCCAATCTGCTTAAATTTTACATGTGTGATCAGAGTCCAACCTTCATCACGTTCTCAGTTCGACATGCATTCTCGGTCGAAACGCCACCTGGTGGACATGCATGAACTCGCCGACCAGCACGGATGCGAGAACCCGTCCAACGCTGCTTGCAGTTTCATTGCTTTTACTTTTTCACTCCATTAAGAGGCTGCTATGTGTTTCAGGAGCCCGGCCATATGTTTATCGGCCCCGGCTCATCACAGCAGTGTCGCTAATGGACTGGAGAGTAAAATAACAACAGCAAGTGTGAGAAAAAGCCCACAGCTGAGCGGCAAGTGTGGAGGTACAGAACACCATGCACAGTGTGGAAAGCAGGAGTTCATAATGCAAACTGCTGTTTTTTTAATCACCTATTGAAAATGTAGAAAAGGCATGACATAAAAATGAACCTCCAAACTTTTGGCCTCACGTTGATCAGGTGTGTTTGTTTACAGTATTTCTAAGCTTCTGTTGAAGAGCAGCGACGGGACTTCGTTCTAAATATTGGTAGCCATCGACCATGTGCTGAAAATAAGGCTGCTGCATTGAGCAGTAAAACCAAGAGCAGGGTCAAGTGCTAAATAAGAGGAAGCTGGCACTGGAGACACCCAGGGGAAGCTTCCTCCTCTGCATCCTCACCCACCCCACCTTCATGCCAAACCTCCATGACCTAGGCCAAGATCAATAACGCAGTTTAAAGAGGATGGACTGTAAGTAGAGATGATGGATCCTGCCGAGGAGGAAGCTTTGATCACTGATGGCCTCCAACTGGAGCGGCAGCATCTGAGGCGAACGTCGATGGCTGTCAGTTTGCTCACGACAGATTTTTAGATTGTGTCGTTGGAACTGTTGTGGAAATCTGGATAAGTCCCAGCAAAAACAGTCGAGGTGCAACAGCATTTGTAGATAGATAGATAGATAGATAGATAGATAGATAGATAGATACTTTATTAATCCCGAGGTAAATTCAACGGAGCTTAAACCTTAACTGGTTTGTATCACTGGCAAGACTGCTGAAAAAAATGCATGTAAAAGAAAAACTGCTGAGCTGAAACACTGATTGAATGGGTGAAGTCTCAGTGTAATCCATTCCTGCAGCGTAAATCTGAGCAAGATTTATATGTTTTTTTGAATGAGGAAACCAACCAGTTTTACACTTTTGTATAAACCACATTAGCAGATAGCATGTTGTCCCCCAAGTCAATATTTCTTTGGTGAAAACAAAAGCATTACTCGCCCACATTCACAAAGCATGCATATCAAACGCAGCACTTGGGGGGAAATGCAGAATGTGTTAGTCATAATTGTGCTTATCTCACATGTGTGACAGATCACATTTTAGTATATAAACCGGCCCATTACCACCTCTGTAAGTTATATGCAACATCAGAATGTGCTGAACCTGGAGCCGGCCAGCTGCTCGTATTAATCAAACAGCCCTTCCCTTCATGACACCAAGCAAATAGTCATAAATGCTCTTATCGGCCATTCTAATAGTGTGGACGTTACAATCAGATTCATGGTGGCAGAAACTATTACATTTCATCTTTATCACATCCAGCGATCACTTCTTTTTCACGGGCCTTGTTTATAACGGCCGGACAGCTTGTCAGGGAGATCTCGCACTCTGTTTACTTATGTTTACATATATTTTGTTTTCCCACTACAGGCAAACAGGCATGATGAATGTACCGCCCTGCTGGGACACAGAGCTGGTCTGAGATCAGGCAACTTACAGGCTCTACTGTAAAGTCTGGAGAGGGAACATTTTATTCCGTTCTATCTCAACGTGACAAATAAAGGCTCTTTTCTTTAAAGTGCAATCTGCAGATGGCAAGAATGTGTTGATTTCTTTACAAAATAAGGTGTTAAAACATGCAAAGTGACAGCTTAGGCTGTGAGCTGTGGCAGGGCTCTCTCCTCCCTCAGCCTTGCTCTCTCTCTCTTTGCAGGTGTGTGCTGTGCTGATGAGGAGTCCAGGTGTGTGTCATCTGTCATTAGCAGATCATGTGCAGGTGGAGGCCAGCTAATCAGGTCTTGGTGTCCTATAAGAACCTATAAGAACAGCCGTCAGTTGCCCCCCCCGAGTATATATTTTTATAATTGTATATTTAATATCTAATTTAAGTTTAAATATCTTTATATCTTTAGATACAGTTAATAAATAATTGAGTGAAGTGTTTGTGATGTCATGTCTTGTCTTTGAGGTGGATTTTTTAGAGTCCGAGCACCGAACGGTGCGAAGACCCTATTGAAACCCTAGGTTTTTTTTAAATTAAAACATATTTTTTAGTCATAAAAGTTTGTCCAAGGTCTTGGCACTTGTCATCAAAGGCGTGTCTGTGGCGGCGCAGCGAATTTCGATGTTTCGCATGAAAATTGAATTATTTATATCTCAGCTGCAAATAGTCCAATCTGGACCATACTTCCTATGATGGACACCAGTCAGGGTCTGAACACATCCACACTCATAAATGTAGAAATGCTCATAGTGCCACCTATTGGCAACAGGAAGTTTTTGTCATTACATTTGCACGTACCATTGCCTGAAACTTTGTAATATCATTCTAGAAATTGGACAGCTCAGTGTTCACATCAGATGCCACAGCGTGAAGATTTTGACAATTCATAAACTGTTTTTGCTGTGGCAACACATTGTTGCCCTGACAAACAAAGTACTTTTGACAGGTTAAAAATGCTCAAATGTAGCCAGAATTACCACACATCAGGACTGCTGAAGAGTTTAATATTTTAGATAAACTGCACATGTGTGTGGAAAATGGCTCCATAGTGCCACCTGGAAAATTGTAAACATTTACATATATGTCACCTACAGGCATGAAATTTGGTAGACATATGTAACTGGTCAAGACACACAAAAATATAATTGACACATGCTCAAAATCAAACAGGAAGTCGTTATTTTAACTTTATGTCATATTTTTTAAGATTTTTGATAATTTTTAGGCATTTTCAAAAGCTATATATTCAAACAGGACAATACAGAGAGAGCTGAAATTATAATAATCAACGGCATTTTGGTGATTAATGCGGGAATTCATGCGATCGCATAATTGCGTTTTCCTGGAGGGTCTAAATTACATGTTAATCGTAAAAAAACATGCCAATATTATATAAGACATAAGTCTACACTATTTTTTAGTTATTACTGTATTACTGTAAATTTGGCCAGGATGTCAGCAGGCACTGGTGATCAAAAGTTATCAAAATGTTCCGCAAAAGTCTGAGGATGTGGAAATGACGACCCTGGAATTTGACGATTCGCCATGAATAAGCAAATGCTGTGTAACTGCCCTGAACATGCTCCAATCTCCCAAACTTACATGTATGATCAGAGTTCTGCCCTGATGACATTCATATGTACATATACAGCCATAGTCATAGCGCCACTGTGGATGAAATGAATCTCGCTCCGATCGGCCTGAAATTTACATGTGTGATCAGAGTCCAGTCCTAATCAAATCCATGGGCCAAAAAACACTCTTCGTAGCAGCGACACCTGCTGGATGGATAGGAAAAGCTCTAAAACTAGCCTGAACATGCTCTGCCTGAAATTTTGCATGTGTGATCAGAGTCCACTCCTGATGGCATCCATAGGCCAAAATACACTCTCGGTCACAGTGCCACCTGGTGGATGTGTGTGGATTCGCCAACCAGCAAGGATGCGAGGACCCGTCCAACGCTGCTTGCAGCTTTATTTTTTTGGACAGGCAGTGTATATTGAAAGTGCTTTTACCCTGTAGGAAATATATGTTACACTTTTTCTCTGTTCAGGGCTGTTGTGGTCTCTCTGTGTTGGACAGGATTAAGTCTTGATACTTTAGTCCACATAATAAGGGAAGTTCTCCTCTTGGATAACATAATAATGGTCTACTTCAACACCTGCTGGATTTAACCAGGAAGTTAGAGGAGCTGGTGGCTGTCATGGGTGGTCGATTAAAGGCACACTAACTACAAGTTTAGACTAAGTGAATTACATATCTGTAACTACATCTACAGTGAACCCTAAACTGGTAAGAGTAATTCAATTTAAATGTATTTAAAAAATTACAAAAGAAAACAGAAGTTTTGTTAAGTAAGAAGGATTTTAGCGCCCTCCAGTGGCCACTGCTGCTTTGGAAACCTGCTGAAGTGCACATTTCTGTAGTAGATGTGATAGAACATCTACTGAACAGAGCAAAATATTGCATCACCATGGCAGTACAATAAACATATACTTTATTTTACAATGTATTATTGTACAGGTTTTTGTTTTTGTTTGTTTTTTGCTGAAAAACATGTACAAAGCAGACTACTGACTGAACAGGAAAAAAGTCCCTTTCAAGGTGAAGCGATGTTTTTTTGTTTTGTTTTTTAGAAACATCCAAAATTAGCATCAACAGGCATTCCTACTTAGTTACGACGCATGCTAGTTACTCAAAAACACTACACCAGAATCCAATTCAGTACAAAGCTGATGTCAGTTTAGAGGAACAAGAAAATCAAAAAGGATCTGAACAAATAAATAAAAAAGTGAGTTCTGAAATTCTGTACAAGACTTCTTAGAATATCAATGTACAAAACATCACTTAAAAACCTTTGTAGCTTAAATTGCTGTTAGAAATACACTTCTTTAAGCAAGTTCTTTTAACATTAGCACAAACATGGTCACTTCTGTTTTTGAGGTCTCGTGGATGTGAAAACGAAAAAAAAAAAAAAACCTACAGGTGGGAGGTTCTCAATTCTGTTCATAATTAGTGTTTTTTATAAAACACATTCAGTGAGATGCTTGAATCCAACTTTTTAAATGCTACAGTGTTCTGTTTGCTCTAACACAATCAAAACTCATTTCTTCATTTTGCTGCTCACCAGACAAGAC
Source organism: Acanthochromis polyacanthus (assembly GCF_021347895.1). Classification (NCBI taxonomy): domain Eukaryota; kingdom Metazoa; phylum Chordata; class Actinopteri; family Pomacentridae; genus Acanthochromis; species Acanthochromis polyacanthus. The sequence goes on along the minus strand of NC_067115.1, from coordinate 21,692,958 downwards.
TCTCCGACAGCATGAGAAGAGGCAACGCGCAATATTCGTTTAACATTTACCAGTTTCTACAGTCCTGCCAGTGACCATTAGTGACAGGACACGTTTGTTACCATGCAGTTAATGAAGAGTCTTGCATCTCTTGTACCAACACTTTGAATCCGAGACAATGGGCCTCATGCATGCAACACCTGTATCAACATATTTGTTCTCATGGGCAACTGTACAAGTAATTTAAGAGTGGTACAGACTGAAATTTCTTAAGATCTAGTTATCAACATCCTCAGCTACACTAAACAGTGCAAGATCACCTACTGCTGAAGGTTTATTATCCGGCACAACTAACTCAAACTAATGCAGTCTGATACAGAAGTCCTGCAATAAAATCCCACTTTTAAGAGGGTTATAAAAAAGCCTGATTTCTGTTGGAACTGCTGTGTGAAGTGAGGATTCAAGTTTAGAGGCTGCAATCTGTGATGTTATTCGTACAGTTACACACACACATATATATACCGGGCTTTGCAAAAGTTCTGTTACACTCAGTTTCATGATCTTTAGAGACGTTTACATGTCGGAGTGAAAAATTCCATTAAATAAACTGAAAGTTCTACCTTATAGGCAGTGTCCTTAATACAATTTTTTTCTCCAGTGAAGTTGTATCAAGATGGAAGTCAAAAGAGTTGAGATATCTGCTCTCCTTTGTGCTGAACATCAGCCGGATGACGTCCACAGAGTCGCAGAAAGGCTAAAGAATGGTGAAGATCTTTCAGGTCTTCACCATTCTTGAAAGATCACTGAAAGTCTTCACCATTCTTGAGCCTCTCCGTGACTCTGTGGACGGTCATCCGGCTGATGTTCAGCTGTTGGCTCTGTCAGACTTGTTGTGGCCATCATGAAGGAGAGCAGATATCTCAACTCTTTTGACTTCCATCTTGATACAACTTCACCGGAGAAAAAAATTGTATTCAGGACACCTGCCTATAAGGTAGAACTTTCAGTTTGTTTAATGGAATTTTTCACTCCGACATGTAAACGTCTCTAAAGATCATGAAACCGTGTAACAGAACTTTTGCAAAGCCCGGTATATATACACATACACTACCGTTCAAAAGTTTGGGGTCACTTAGAAATGTCTGTTTTTTAAGAACAGCATTTTTTCAATGAATGTATCACTAAATTAATCAGAAATACAGTGTAGACATTGGCTGCATTTAATGTGGTAAATGACTATTCTAGCTGGAAACGGCTGATTCTTAATAGAATATCTCCATAGGGGTACAGAGGAACATTTCCAGCAACCATCACTCCTGTGTTCTAATGCTACATTGTGTCAGCTAATGGTGCTGAATGGCTGATTGACGATTAGAAAATCCTTGTAAATTGTGTTAGCACAAATAAAAGTGAGAGTTTTCATGGAAAACGTGAAGTTGCCTGGCTGACCCCAAACTTTTGAACGGTAATGTATACTTATCATTTCGTCCACCCTACTTCTATCAATGAAATTAGGCTAAACAAGAAAAACATTTGCACGTGTACGGTTAGAAAGTACACAGTTTTAACAAAAAAACATTTTAACCATCCTCAAACTAGGATCTATTGCAGAACTGGTTGGATAGACTGTGTTGAGTAGAGCTAAGTGGATCTACCAATATGGCAACTGAATGTCATGTTCCCCTTTCTAGTGCAGAATCCCATTTAGTCACATATGAAAGCAATGTTTTGTTGGTCACTCCTGATTTTGTGAATGACACCTAAAACAAGTGGAAACACATTAACCTGTAAAACCAAACCTCAAAATGACCAAGGGAGGTTTTGGATGATCTTGCATGAGGCCCCATTGTCTTGTATGAGCTTCATCTTGTGGCTTTCTGGGTTACCTTCACCAGCCTCTACACACCACACAGTGACTCAGTCTGTGCCTCTCCAACCACAAGCACCTCAAAACAATATACTGATAATAGTAATGCCCGCCGGCATTGTAATGGCACTTTGAACTTTACTGGCCTATACAGACAAATGCTACTTTTATTTGTCTTGTTTACATAATCTGATTATTTGAAGTATTTTCCTCTCCAATCAGATTTATCTTCTGCTCTTTGAATAAAATAAAGAGCCCCTGATGACTTCCAGTGAGCCAATAAACTGTCCTTTTAGTATGCACCCTTATCTCAACCCTTGTAAATGATGGTCTGACTGAGGGCTTTTAAAATGCAAATCTGAAACACAAACACAGACTGACTTTCAAGATTTGGCTGACAACATCTACTGGAAACTGGACTGTGTGGGGGTCATACTTGATTTGGATAGTTCAGTGCTGATAACTCGGCTCATAGATGAGCATCAACACAGCATTTAAAATAAATACTACTGATACGTTTGATCACTGAGGCAGCAGATGGTGTTTCACCCACTCTGTCTGCTGAGTTACGAGGGTCATTCTCTGATTTGGAAGACAGAGTTGAGGTTTCCTGGGTGCTCGTCAGTGGATGAGTGTGTGATGGGGATCTGCCGTGAGCTTCCGGAACTCCGCTGTGTCTCTTATTGTGGTGAAAGCCAGAGTTTAGCGGACGAGCGGGCGCTGCACTGTTCTCCCCTCCCCGCACCACCCCTCGCACTTGGGACAGATCCTTCTGGCAGGGCCTCCATGGTAAACTGGCCACGCCCACGCCGCTCCGCGCCTGACCCGTCCTGTGCGTCCCTCCGACCAGGTGTCGCTGCCTTCTGGGTCGTAGCACGTCTCGCGCTGTCCAGGAAAGTGGTGCCGATCGTAACCTCTCTGTCAACATGAATGTTGACTATTGACTTTCTAGATTACTCCCTGTACGCCTTGACTTATCAAACCACAGGAAATGATATCATTAATAATGGCTACGGTTCTGTGTGTCCAGTTCCAGGATCATGAGCCGGACTAATGGGACATTTAATAATGATCAACAATAAAGATATGCTTTTTTATAAGGTCAGATTACTCTTTCAAAAGGTCACAAATGAATCCTGCCTTACAGTTTGAAAACGTCTGGCATTCGGGGACACATAATTAAATCAAATTCTAATAAATGTTTTCCATTACAATGCTAGAATCAACTCATGACTCATTTTACGTGCAATATAGGGATGAGCATTTGGAAACTTAACATGATATTAACTATTGTGCCATGCTGACTGACAATTAACTGTGAAAGTAGAAAATTTCTTTGAAAAAAATAAAATATAGAAAAGAGTCTTTTAGGTTTCATAGGTTTTCTTGAGAACTGACTGGCATCAAGAAAAAACTAAAACATCCTTGTTTCATGAGGTACATTTATGTATAAACTGAACTAAAACAAGCAGAAAATGCCCTAAAAACATTTATTTGAACGATATTAGAAACAAATGTTTAACATTAGTTGGGCTAACATTAGTTATTTGGCCACTACCCCATTGACCAAAGCAAATGAGCTGCTTTATGAAACTAGAGATCACCTACATCACAAACCGTGGCAGAAAAATAAATTAAACCTTTGGAATTGGCTGCATTTGAACATAAATGTGTCTAGAAATCTGGTGAGATGTTTACCCAAGCTACAACTATAAAAAGACAATCTGTTTTAACCAATAACTTAGAAATCCTATTTAACATATACCTATGCTACTGGAAACAACAGATAACCCGGGGTTCAATCAATAAACAAGACTGAAGTTAGTGTTTGAGCTATAATGGCTCATCAAATCATTCAAATGTTATTATGTTCATAGATTTTGCATCAACAAGTGTGTCACTCTACTTGTGACAAAAATGAAGATCACATCACTTCGTTTGACCAGTTAAATCAGAAATCCGTGCAATTTGAAAAGGTTTGCATACCCTGATTGTAACTACAATAAAATATGTTCAACAGGAACTTACAGTAACCACAGTCAGTGTAACTTATTCATTACTTTAACTGTGTGCTTCTCCCTCAAAGGTATCCAAGTTACACTACTACTCACCCAGTACATAGATGCGTCCATGTAATGCAGTAACTCCAGAGCACTGCGTCTGTGCCTCATGGAGGCAGCAAAGCTCCACGTATCAGTTTCCACATCGTAGCGCTCCACTGTGTTGAGCTGGTTGGTGCCATCGTATCCCCCATCACAAAGATGTGATTACCCAGTGCACACACACCTACAAAGGGTTAAAAATTTGTTCATTCAAATATTGTATGACTTTATCTAGACATCTATATCACCTCCTTTCCAACCATAGACTGCTTGTGTTTTTAGTTAACCATGTCTCCACCCTGGTCACTACTGTGCAGATCTCCTGACCGCAGCTTACATCATCAGCATAAGATGGCGTTACAATGTCGACATTTTTAGTTTCACTTCTAGGGAGTTGTCTTTAGAGTGATCTTTATCTACAGTCAAAGTGGGTTGGCATAGCAAAAACAGCATAGTTCTTTCTGTTTACTTTTTGGCAAATAGAATTTTTATAAAACAAAACTATGTAACTGTGATTTTACAGTTACAAAACATGTGTCTTAACCATTGTCAGGTTTAAATACCCTACAGATGTTACTAACACAAACTGGACAGCCTGCCGAAAAAGATGAAAGACCTTGCATATATCTTTTAAAATCACAGATGGGAACTTGTTTGACCAGTTGTGTAACTTCCCAAGCTGCTGTCCAGTTTTTTCTTACCAGCTCCGGAGCGTACAGTGTTCATGGAGGCCATGGTCCTCCACTCGTCCCTGTCAGGGTTGTAGCACTCACAGGAGCTGAGCCGGTTGGCCCCGTCGAACCCTCCGACAGCATAAAGCAGCCGGTTGATGACCGCCACACCGACACCGATACGCCGAGTTAACATAGGGGCTACCAGCTGCCACTGGTCCCTTTCTGGATCATACCTGTGGGCGATTGGGATATTTTAACTTTATTTCCACGCTTTTCTCAGCCAACTAGTACAGTTACTCAGTGCTGCCTCAAAGTAAGGAACTCACAAAGCCCCAAGCTAAATGCTGCTGGAAATATGCAGGACAAATTATGTAACGTCTCAAAATCTGTCATTCACAGTTCTGATCTGGTAAGTCACATGTCTTTCATGACGTCAGGGCGTGACCATTCAGACCGGTTTTGGATGTTCCCCTTTCACAGATTTGTGGCTTGTACACTGATGAGGAACAAAGTCACAGTTAAAAATAAAGATCATTTAAATAATTGACTGTATTAAAGGCAGCCTGGCTAGTTAAGGGTTGCGATGCACGTCTATATCTGTGTTAGAGTCATACCTACACAGGATGACATATACGTTAGATGCTTGTTGTGAGATACAATGATGGGCTGGGGGCTTAAAATAGATAGTTTGCTCAGTGTCCATACCAACTGTTAAGAAGCTGACCAAATAATAACACATTTCACAGGAGTGAAATATAAATCTCTGTCAGCTGGGGTAGAAAACATCTTAAAGTTTTCTTCCTAGCAACATTAGACAGAATAAGTAGTAATACTTCTAGATTTTTCCAACACAGCATTAGTGTGTTATTTTCCTCAGGCTAAGGGTGAGAAAATAACAATAAAAAGTAACCTCTCTCAGTTTTAACTCTCACTAACTTTTATATTAATAAAAGGTTTCCTTGTCGATGAAAACATCCTCACAGAACCTTTGTGAGAACTAAAAAAAATTCCAGGAAGTGAAACATAAGAAATTTCCAGGAAGTTATCCGATTCCTAAATCCCTAGTGCAAAACGAAATACAATAAACACACGAGAACAAGACTGTACTGTAACTGTCCTCAGCCAGACTTTGGTCACATGCTACTGAATCAGCACACTTCAGCAAACCACAGAAATGTAAATATACTGACATTCACATCACTTTAGATCAATGGGGTACTATCTACAATCTAAGATCAAACAGGCTGAGGAATCCCCGACGATGCTTAGTAGCAGGAGAAATTCTGCATCAGCTTTAGTCTCCTCAAGGATATTGTTGTAAGCAATAAAAAAATAACAGCAGGATTTAAATGAAATGCCCAATCTGCTTACCTTTCCACACTACTATGATGAATGCACCCATGTGATCCACCAACTGCATATATCATGCCATCGATCACACCAACTCCGATTCGGTTCCTGGGAACGCGCATCGGTGCACACGGCAACCAGCAGTTGTTCATGGGATTGTAGCAGTCCAAAGCATTCGAGTCCATGTTGCCATCCGGCGCATTGTTTCTTCCGCCGACAGCATAGAAAAGTCCACTGATCACACAGGCTGCCAGGCCGCTGCGGGGCACCTGCAGGTCTGCTAGCCTCAGCCAGGCTCCTGTACAGGGGTTGTAGGCCTCCAGGTAGCTGAGAGACTGACGGAAATAACCCCCTGCTGTGTAGATGAGCTGCGGCACCTTGGGAGTTCTGCAAGAAATTACTTTGGTGGGTTTGTGGAGGGTGAGGTCCTGGAAGATCTGGGCCAGGTAGTCTTTACACTGCGGGTCCCAGTCCAGAGACTGGAGCTGGGCCTGCAGGAAGTTGGGGGTGAGGGAATGGCAGCGGACAGCCTGAAGTAAGGCCTGGACATAGGGTCGCCGGTTCTCCCGGTCATAGCGCACCCAGGCCACACATGCCTGGAAGACTTCGGACTCACAGCGCACGTTGAGCTCATCGCGACTGATGAGGGTGACCAGCTGGCAGTGAGACAAGTTGAAGAACTCCTCCTGGGTTGCTACCTGGAAGCAGGAGTAGGAAGTAGGAATAACTATTCATAATACAAGTGCAGAGCTGTAATGAACTGAATATACAGCAGAAAACAAGTGCACACTCATGTGTCTAATCATTAGTTGTGAAATGATGTGGTGTACAGTAAGAATAAACTGGAATTCAAACAACAATGTCAAGGAGACTACACTTTGAAGCATAGCTGCATCTAAAGACTAAGTTTTATGTCAATTAATCTGATAACTCTTCTCTAAATAAACAGATCTTTGGTCGAATGTATAAAATAACAGCAACTAGTAAAATGTAGCACTCACAATTTCTCTAAGCCTAAAGTTTTCAGATTGGTTTGTCTGAATAAAAGTCAAATATTCAAACATTTGTTTAACTATCACAAGATAAATAAGAGCAGAAAAAACACTCGTGATGCTGGAACAAATAAATTGTGGGCATTTTTTGTTAAAAAATATGCGCAGATTCATTTCAATAAATACAGCAACCTGTTAATTATCTATCTTTTGTGTTAGGCTTGTTTTGATCAAAAACATCACTGTCAGGAAACAGTGACTGAAGACTGTTTAAGTAAATCCAGATCCTGCCAAAATGAATCTCTGTATGTGCCACTTTGGTCAAATGTTAAGCTTATTCAGAAGATAATACAGTAGTGAGATAAGGTTTATTTAAACCAAATAGCAAATACCCAGGAGAGTCACAATACCTTTCAAACAATATGTTTGGAGAGGCAAACATTTATCAAACATTATACTATTGTATATTATTCTTCGTTTTAAAAATAGAATGGCCTTTTCATCTGTGTTTACCTATTTCTTTAATAAAAGACAACAGACTGAATCACTGACAGGCATGTGACACATTTCTTCCTACAGTCTGGCCTGTCTTTGTTTGTCTTATCAGCTTATCAAAGATCAATATTAACAGTCCTGTCATTTCTTTTGTGCTGCACTGTATTGTCGTCTTTGCAGCCAGGTATGCTCCAACCACAGTTAAAGCCACACGCAAGTCAGCATGACTCATAGCTTGCATTCTCGTTGCACAAAGCCGCGGGTCTGAGGCGGAAAAGTCAGCCAGCAGAAACCACAATGAAACAAGCGAAACAGCATTCACTTACACCAAGAAACACCACATACCAACGCCTGGACTAAAACCTGCTTTACATATCGAAACTCAGTTATCAGGGTTAGATCTTAACACTAGCCCGTGGCTAGTGCACACATCCACGGGCTACTAGCCCGTGTTGGCTAGTGCAAAACTTTTTAAGTTCACTCTATTTCTATTGCAATGCATTGTTGATGTCATTGTTCATTGACACAGGTAACTGTGTTGCACCATGATAAGTGCTTAACAGAATCTGTAACTTAGGGTAGATGGCAGGGCAGTAAGGTGGGGTGATGTCAGCCATGTTTGAAAAGTTTGTTTGAAATGTGAGTGAGGAGATTTGCAGTGAATTTGCAAGATAGCATAGCTTTTAATGGGCTTATCCAGATGGCCAGTGATTCTGAGCGCAGGGAGCATAACCTGGTGAGTATGGAGATTCAAGAAGTCTCAAAATCTGAAATCCATGTGACTTTCAGATTGTGAAACAGGTGTTCCTTAGTGCTGTGTCAGTTAGTTATGAGCATAGTAGGGCTGGCCCGAATAGTGGTTTCTGGCCTCCGAATAGTCGGGTCCTATTAAAGACTAATATCCGAATATTCGTTCCGCCCCATAACGTCCAACGGGGGGGCTTCAAGTAACGGGCTAGTGCAACATTCTGCGGGCTAGTGCATTTTGCAAGCTACTAGCCCGGGTGGCTAGAGCAGAAAAAAGTTAAGCTCTAACCCTGGTTATGATTATAAATTCATAATCAAATCATAATACTAATTACAGCAGAGAACAGCAAATTAATAGCACCATTACAACATATTTGCAACCAAGTAGCAACTACATTGTTGGAAAGAGTTTCTCTTCCACTTGTGTGCACCTGACTGACGCCCATGCTGTTCATAACAAAAGGCCGCTAGCCAAACTTCTTCTTTTATATTCAATACATAATCTCCATCAGCAGGGCATTTTTACTGCATGTGAAACCCATCTCTTTCTCTCTTACAATACATATGTTTCTAAACCTTTAAAGTTCAAACACAATCACAAAAAAAAATCTAGTAGATGAAGATATAAAAGACCTCATGAGTGTAGACAAAACAGCATTCATTACAAGTGTGCCTCAAGCCTCACCTGGCTGAAGTTCATGTAGATGTATTCTCTGGCCTTCTGTTGAAGCTCAGTGCAACCAATCTGCTCCGCAAAGCTGGCGATGCCAATGGCATTGCTGGGGTCAAGCTGCTGCACGAGGAAATCGCAGCAAGCCTTGACCACGCTGTCTATCTGGTACATGACAGCACCGTTCATCACGTGGATGACACACTTCTCCCCCACAGAGATGCTGGCTGTGTAGGCAAACTCTATCAGCCTGTCCATAACCTGGAAGGGAGGGAAGGATAAAGGATGGGGCAACGAGAACAGAGAGTCAAGGAAAGAGGCGAGGACAGAGTGATTGAATATAGAAAGAACAGTGCACACAAGGGAGAAGTAATGGGAGAGAGAAATTCTACTGCTGCTGTATGTGTGCCTATTAATTTCTTCCAGGAAGGAAACAACAGATTAGCATCTCATAAGCTAACAAGCTGTAGATATGCATGTCCCTGTGTGTGAGCTGGGTAAACACCCAAGGTTAGTAAGTCAGGTCAAACTAAGATTATTCAGTCCTGTACCTTTCACTGTGTTCATTTCTATTTCAGACTAAGGTCTTACTTTTCAAAGAGGCAACTTGTGGTGAAAAAAAAAATTGTCCTGCAGATTTTTACTTTAGTAGATGACTTAAATGTTTTGTTGACAAACTTTCTGCTAAAATAAATGTATCCATTGTGGCAATCATCAGTCTGCGCATACACAGATAGAGAAAAAGTATTACAAAACCATTTACTGCATACCATTATTTTTACACAAACAGCACTGTGTGGTATCATCTGATCAGTCCCAAATTACTTTTGCAGCACGTCAACAACACCAAACACACTGTCAGTCACAGAGAACTGTCAACAGCACCAGGAACACATAGTACTGCTACAGATGGTAAGTCTGGGATTACAGTACATGAAGCAACTGAGACAGCCTTAAAATTTACAGAAGAACTGTGGTAAGTTCTCCAAAACACCTGGAACAATATTACCACCTGGAGCATATTAGCACAATTTTTTTGCAAGAATATCTAAGAGAACTGGTGTTGTACAGGGTCAAGAGTGGTCACGCCAAATATTGATTTCCATTTTTTCTGTTTACTGCACTTTTCATAAAGTTAAATGACAAATAGCATGAAAAGTGCTATACAAATAAATAAAGTTAGTTTAAATGAAAACTATTTCTGGCACTATGTTTCAAAGCATCCTCACTGTACTTGTAGTGCCTCATTGTTCTTTTCCACAGTACTCTGGAGTTTATTTTGATACTGCTGTATAATCTGCGACCGCATCTATCTCATAACTGTAATAATTCAACTTTCTGTATGAAACCAACTTGTTCTTGTTGAAGGATGATGCTGGTTTGTCCTAAAATAGTGATTCTATTCCTGTTTGGTGTGGAAAGCAGCAGTGTAGATGTGCCAGAAAAACCCAGTTTAAATCCAATAAAATTTAATCTTCTTATAATGAAATTATTTGTTTGTATTAAAATGCTACACGAGTACACATAAGTTACGTTTAGAGATCTGCAAGTTGAAAGAAAAACCTTTTGCCTCGAAAAGAAGACATGGGACTAACCCTGGGGTGAATCCCTTCGATGGGCACCAACTCCATGCCACACTCCTTCAGGCCGTTGGTGAACATGGCCCGAAAAACCGGGGACGAGGAGGCCAACACCACCTTGTGAGCCACAAAGTCCACCGCCTCCAGGTCCTTGTAGCGAACTCGTAGTGTGACGTCGCACAGCTGACGCTCCAGACGCAGCTCGTTCATGATGGCGAAGGCAGCAGACGTGTGGCTCTCTAGCGTGTAGCTGAAGACGCGGTGACCGTTGCGCGTGGACGGAGTCACCAGCGCTTTGCATTCTGTCAGGCACTCTGTCATTTCCTACCCTTTCTCCTCCTCCTTAGTCTCTTTCTCAAGAACGGTGGACAGCGTTATGGGGCATCCTTGCACCACATGCAGGCATGGGTAAAATAAAAGAAGAGTTTTCAGTGAGGAGCTCGGCAGACGGCTACACAGAAAGCACCAGGCTCTGCTGGGTATGCCGGATTTTTTGTGAAAGAGCTACGTCCCGATTTATGAAGACATGAGGATTTTCTTGCTCTGTTCAGTACTTGAGTCCAGCCATTCTGCTCATCCTGGCATTACTAGAGACTTGTATTCAAGCTGCCTCTCCTGGCTGGATGTGCTGTTACATGCTGCAGTTCCAACATGATGAAAGTATTTAGTTTAGGATTCCTCTGGCTCTGTCCGAGGGCAAACTTTGTAGAGTTCTAGAACAGTCAAAGAATGTTTCCAAAAGTATGAACTGAATGGGATTCAGTGACGTCTCTCAGTTCAGCTGTGTGTGATCGCAACACAGATGTTTTTCTTTCCACTCTGGAGATGTCAGTGGAAAACCTGTCAATCATTTCTATCAAAACAAACAGAAGTATGTTCTCTCTTGTCTAGGAAATCATCTTTCTTGTGCAGTTTCTGGTTCAAAGTTTATTTCGACTGCTTAAATGACACAAATGAAGCAATTTGTCTGTTCCAAATAAAAAGCACACCATTGCAAGATTCAGCAGTAGTATGGGTCAGTCTTGCAAACAGATTGCTTTAGGCAAATTTATTGCTTCATTATTTAAAGAGGTAATACTTAAAACTCTCCTCTTCTCTACACTTTGGCTGGAAGTTGGAAATTCAGGTAGTGTAGATGAGGCAGTTGAAAGCTTGTTGACTCTGAAAGGGCAAAAAGAAAGGGTCAAGTGCCGAAAGTGTCATAAGCGTAACTTGGAGCCCTTGGGAATGGAGTGTTGGTGGGGGGTGTTCCTCGAGGTTGCTCAGCTGAGGAATTTGTTTACACCGCTGTGTTTACTGTGAAGCAGTTGGTTCACCTGACAACTGGGAAAAGAGAGAGAGAGAGGGAAAGAGAGAGGTTGACTGGTATTGATATATATATATTTGTGCCAGTTTTCCCAGCAGAGCAATGCACTGTAACAAGATCATCAATGTTATTCACTTCACTTGCTGTATAGTTTGACATGCACAACTCACCCAGAAAAATATGCTCAGCCACACCGAAAAAATATTCAGACTCTGACTGAGAAACATGACAAAGAGCCCAAACATCTACATGCTGTTGAACTCCACCCCTGCAACTGTCGACGTTTCATTGACATCATGGGAAACCCAGAGATCCTGTGGCCATGCCAACGGGGATCTACACAATACTAGGCTTTTGTGGCTGATCGTAAATTAAAAAAAAAGGTGGAGCCACACACTGTTTAAAAAGATGGAGATACAGATGTGTACCGAAAGGGTTGCATAAAACAAGTGCATCATAATGAAGTGTTAATGCTGACAGTCATGTCAATAAACTCTGCAGCATAAAGTTGTTAAAAAGTTGTCTTGCAGCCGTCCAGTTGATTGTGTACCACGGTTGTGATGCTCTCTTTGCTTCATGTGCTGCACACAATGCTGACACTATTAGCTCCAATTGTATGCATGTTATAAGAATATATATTTATAAACTCTGCCTTTGTTTAACTCGGTGCTCACAGACATACAGACACATCGTCTTCTGTCACAAATGGCCTTAATGACTTGCACAGTATTGGTAATCAGTGCAAAGAAACACTGTTTCATCATGCCTTGTACAGCCATGGTACACACACACGTACACACACGTACACACACGTACACACACGTACACACACGTACACACACGTACACACACACACACACACACACACACACACACACACACACACACACACACACACACACACACACACACACACACACACACACACACACACACACCTGTGTGCAGTGCACCAGTGATTAGTGTAGGTCTCTGATATGAAGATTCAATCTAATGCTCCATATCATGTGAAAAGAAGCTTATCAAACATGTTACTTCCACCGCTTCTAAACCGAAGACAAAGTCTACAATTCTTGCACAATTCAAGAGTGTTATAATATCAGCAAAAAAAGGACAAATATGGGCATGAAGGCAAGTCAGTGTGTAAGGAATAGGGAGGGAGTGTTTTGAAGGACAATGCAGTGACTTAAATTAGGCTTGATTTTAGCTGGCCAGCATGGCTGAGTGTGTTTTCACTCTGTCCTGTGACTAATCCAGCTGGAAGCTGGAACAGGGGGAACAGTTTGTCCAACAACCAACAAAATCCAAGTGCACTCACAATGAGGTCTTGCACACATGAAGCAACTTAGCAAGTCAGAATGAGAACCATGGGGTACTTTGACTTGAAGAGATCACTGCAGGAGATGATAAAACAAGCAGAAGACAGCTCTGCAGAATGGGCTGGAAATGAATACTTCTACAGGGATTATGTGGGCTCAGGTCCACGGAGAAGAACAATTACACCGTAGCACGACATTAAGCTGACTCGGAGGACGGACTGCCTGTAACAGTAACACAGAATGCAGAGAACAGACAGTATCTGTCTGGTGTTCTCTGATCAGGAAGAGTCAGAGTTACTCAGCAACAATGCTGCTGTGAGTGCACAGTTATATAACAATGCACCCATAGGTTGTGCTCACTCACACATGCTCAGACACACACTAATCCTTAAGTGCTGATAAGAGAGGCCAGTGCACACACCAGGTTATCTTTAATAGTCACAGATGAGGTACATAAAATATTTATTATGTCTGAGCCTTCATAGTCCACATGATAGTGGCACCGTGGAGTTTGTCATAAGGCAGTCAGTCAGTTAAGCACACTGTAATATGAAACACACTGCAATTCCACTCTACTGCTATGCTTTCCTCCCTCCAGGTTTCTGGGTAAATACTTTCACTGGAGAACATATTGCTCAACGCGTTCACTCTCCAAGGCAGTCAGAAACTGCTCACTGACAAACAGGCTCCTCGACTCCAAGCCTGTACCTGCTGCGCATTTCCAATATTTAATCAATAACTAAAAACAGGAAGGTTTCTAATGTAACAAAAACTTACAAGCATACTATACTGCTTATTGTAAACCCAGACTAGCATTATTTATTTTAAACTACACTAAAGGAGGAGATATTTGTAGCTGAATGTGGCTCTGAGCTGAAATCAATACTGGATATGTCAAGTGATGGAAACTCTCTGTATTTTGATTGCATAAGCCAAAGAAAGAAAATGTCACCAAATTTCCTGGCAACTGAAATGTGAAGATTTACTGCTTTGTTTGTCCTATCAGATTGAATGGGCTTGGATTATTTTTTAGTCAAAATCGGTTTCCTGATAGGAGCTAATCTGCAGAATTTTCCTGTATTAAAACAAAAATGTCCATCACAACGTCAGAAAGCCCAAAGTCAAAGATGATAACCATTAGGGGAAAAATAAAAAGACTGTATTCAACATTACAAAAGTAACTTTGTGCCAAGAATTCAATGTAAAATGCATCTTAAAAGAGCATTTCCTATTTCAGTGATAGAAGTCTTGCACAAATATTGACCAAACTATCAAAAATGAATACTGTTTAAGAAGGTTATTCCTCACATTGTGATCTAATTGGCACCCTAGATTCTTCCTCGTCTGACCCACAGAAAACCTACCCAGGAGTTAGTCTGATTCTTAAACGCTGTGAGCATTTACAACCCCATCTTCACTGCAGATCTGGACCAGATACAGCATCTAACCTTTGTTCTAAATCTGCAACGTTTAAAGCCTATGGACTAACTTATTACGCAAAATGCCCGATGAAGAAAAAAGACACATTCAATAACATTCAATTCTAAAAAAAAATGGTGACATGTTGAAATATGTTCTTTTGCCCAACAAGAAAAGCAAGCAGTAAATCCTCAAACATAACTAGCTGGATCAGAAAGAAAATGTCTCAGAGTTTGTTTGTTTTTTTGTCAAAAAGACGACTAAAGCAGTATGATTAATTTTCTGATCCATTATTCGATCTATTAGTTGCTCAGTCAAGCAGCAGATTAATAACAGATGACTGTAATTCCTGTTTGCAACCCTAAATTTGACAGAAATTCAGTGTGAACATCAGTGTCTTCAGTCAAACCCATGACTCACACGTACACAGTCTCACAGTGTGACAATGTTTTCCTGAAGGACCCCTGAGACCCTGTACCCTACTTTAGGAAACACCCTTCAGGCCTGCAGTCCTCGGATGGCTTTCAGCAGCGAAATGCACAACAACTCGATCAACTTCACTGTTTGGTCTGAGCTACACTTACAGCAACTGTCAGCGATTTTAAAGCTACAAAGCCAAGAGCTGAAACCAAACAGAGCTCAGCGTGTTTCATTGGCATTATTTTTTGGCAGGGAGCTTTCCTCGGTGACTCATCGTGAACTCTTCACAGAGCAAACAGTGGAACTGGATGTACCAAAACATGACCCAGAAGTAAGCCAGTCCTTACATAAACCCAGATGGAGTTAGATTTCCGCGCCATCTACCTGACTCGGGCAGCTTTCACACAAAGCTCCGCTCCGGTCACTGTACGGTGACCGTTTTCTGCGCTTGTTTTCATCAAAATACACCACAGAGAGCTGACACAGGAGGGCGAAGCAGACTCGGCTAAATCTTCTACAAGGTCTAGTACGCGTCGTGAACTCGATGGTTCCGCGATAAAACAACCGGAGGTACCGCAAATAACGAGTTAAACGTTTCGAAAATAGAGCTGACAACAAAATAGGCTCCTAATAATAGACAGTAGAGTAACGATCCCCAAACACAAACATGCTAACACAGAGCTAGCGGGACAAATTTCCGCTGCCAGCTTACCTTTTAAAGCTGCCCAGAAGGTCAGTATAAATCATTAGTGACTGCTTAAATCGGAAATAAAAGAAACTCACGTAGTCAGATTCAATTCCTCCATCGGTGTGCGCCACATATGAAGGAGGGGGAAAGCTGTAACTCACCGTGACTAAGCATTGTACAGGCCGCCTCTCGCCTTCACAATAAGAGCCTCCCGTCACTACGCCGTTGACGAACAATGGAGGAGAAACGCGCCCCAAAGGAGGAGGCTTTTATTGCGAAGAAGCACTCAGCGTGAGGACAGAGCGGGGCCGATTGTTGGTAGGGTGCCAAAAGCTGCAGCGTCAATCAAATTTGTTATAAATAAAACTTCTTTTAGACAAGCGTTCAGGTCATGTCTCAATGAGCATCCTGACCACTTTCCCGTAAAACACAGAACAATACTGGCCTCATCAATCTGTCAACGAGACTGCAGTGTTATTCAAACATGGAGCAACATCACATGAACATTTCAGCTCATTTACCCTCATCCACCACAACATGACAAATGATTTACCTGCAGCTTTAAAGAGCAACTCAGTGTGTGATTGTTCACCTGTCTGAAGTCAAAACAAGAACACAGTGCGACTTGCAGTTAGAGCCCAATCTGTCTCAATGTCAAAGATAATTCAGAAAAAGAAATATATTATAAGGTGTTGTTTCACCAGCACAAATACATACACGTGTCTTGCTTTGGAAACATAATTAAGTCAGAGGAAAACCTCCTACAAACATCTGGAAACAGCAAAGTAACTTTCAGCTGCTGTTAATGACCTGTGGGGGAAAACCAGATTACATTCATTAGAGGTGAGTATCCTTATTTTAAGATGTTCTGTCTGTTTTTATCGCAGCACATTTTTATTATGGATGTTTCAGATTGTGGCCTAATAGATGTGACTGCATAGACTGCATAGAGCAAAATGACCAGGAAAGGAAAGTTGTGATTTGGCATATTAATTGTGTTTTTTGCTCTCTGCAATGTTTTCGGACCAACATTAATGCTGAAATGAGGGAACAACTTTCTCAGAATCACTTTACACAACACGTTGCTTGTGCATGTCTTTCCATTAATGTGATGGCGCTTCAGATTTGTGCCATGTTGGAAGTGATACAGAACAGTCAGTCCTCCTGTGGCTCCCTCCATCACTGTGATGTTTGAATGAAGCTCTATCGAACATTTAGATCAGAATATCAGAATGCGGTCGCTCCAACAGACTGATGAATGTATTCCATGTCAACAAAGGACCAAATCCATACCACCTACATGCAAAACCTCTAAAACATATCAATAATTCTTTGCAACAACTTTAAAAAATATATTCCATAAAGTAAAAAATAAATCTTGGAACAAGGAAATAACAAAAGGAATCCAAAAGGAACACTTTAAAGCAGTATGAATAATCATTAGAATCTCAGCAGGAACCCAGCAAAAAGGAAATGTTCCCTGATGGTTAATTTTTGTAGAATTTTACAAGAAAGTTGCAGGTTGTTGACACAGTTTGGATAATAGTAACCTTTAGGGAACATTTCTTGGAAGCTATCTGAATGTTCCTGTTTCTTTTGAAGTTACGGAAAAAAACTATTGTTTAACTATGCTGTAACAGCTGTAATGCCTCCTAAGTAACCCATCACCCAAACTACTGTCTCATTTGTAAGTGCAGCTCACTTTAACTGTCAAGTATCCTTCACCTCTGAAAACGTGTGAATGGCTCCTACAGTAAACAGCTGCATGAGAGGAATCTGCTTGTTCATGGCTTATCTACATTTTTTCCCTTCTTGCAAAATAAGCAGTTTAGGTCAGTTCAGTACACAGCACACACGATTTTGTTTAACAGCCACAAGGTGGCAACAAAAGCCAACTGTGAGACTGCAGGCCTAAAGACTCACTTTACAAGCTAAGATACATCACATACAGTCAGTTGGGTCTCCATTATCCGGAAACGAACTGCCAGTACATATACCACCAAAAATATTTCAGCTTGGTTGCCCTGAGCTAGAATTCAGAGATGATTAAACCTATTCAATCATTCTGAGACAACATTTCTGCTCCTTTAGGCTAAATGAGGGGAAATCCTTGATAGACATGTCAAGCCTTGATTCAACCTGAACTCCCCAGCTGGGCAATTACTCTGCCTTCACTCTTTGTGAAGATTCAGTCAAAGGAATGAGGCGAAGTTAGCCTTGGGGCACCAAATCGGCGCTCCTAGACAACTACAATGACGTCGGAATGCTTTTCATACACCTGGTGTTAGAACTACAGTTGGTGGATATAACTAAAAAATGTAATTGATACTTTTAAAATGACAAATTTTTAATAAATTCTAGGAGAGAACGAGTTTAATTTAAATGTACCTGCTTTACTTTGACTCTAACCACTTCTAACTACACATTTATCAAGGGACACAGGTAATAATTTTAATTTAACACAACAATGAAAAACACATAAAAATATCTGCATGAGATAAATCAGGATAAAGAGATGATCTCATTTTCACATATATATATATATATATATATATATATATATATATATATATATATATATATATATATACTGAGGTTAAATGAAGTTCAGGATCAGTCACCAAACTGGGACCTCACACTGGCCTCCGCATGCATCCCGACTTAAAGTCCATCAACCCTCAGAGCAGGCCACCAGGCATCACATTTATGGAAGACACTGGATCATGGTTTTTTTAGGTGACAAAGTCCATCTCACAAGGATAAGTCCTCACAGGCCGGCAGCCTCCACCAGGAGAGATCTGTGGATGCAGACTAGCTTGCCTCATTTGATCTGTACAGCATCCATGGCTGAGCGATTAAGTGTGAAGGAGCTCTGTTATCAAGGTATGATAGGCTGTTTATGAGGCAGGGAGGGCTCATGTTTGACATTTGTTCATTGAACTGAACTTTGTGTTACCCGAGCATGCTTTCATGGCGGTTAGCATTGAATGCATTTAAATGAAATTATGGAACAATTTTCTTATTGTATTGATGTAATTGTCCATCACCAGCTAGACAAACTATCATTTCATTGCAAAGGCCCGGTTAAAACTGCTCCTATATACTGGTGTTCCAAAATATCATGCTGTTCCTTCATACAGTACACCATGCTCCCTAGTGAACGACATATAGTTGCACATGTTAGAGCTTTCAGTTCTCCCAAAGCTCTGTGTGAGCAAGGAACAGTACCGTGTGTATCTGTACATCTGTGTGTGGTTCAAAGGGCTTGTCCTTGGTGGTGATCATGACAGATGACTTGTGACTTATACCTGTCCAGTTTGTTGCACAGTTTCAGCAGCAGGAAGGAAGCTGGAGGATAGGAGACTCCTCAACTTGTTGACCTCTGTCAGCATGCTGTTGGATACAGCTAACATCTGGAGGAACACCTGCACCTATACAAATCATATCAGAGGTATTCCAGTGTCATATGCTACCAGTTACCCTATTGTAGAGAAATATATGTTTGGGTCACTGAGGGTTAAACTGAAAGTGAAACAACTATATAGTTTGTCAGGATACTACCAGCTCTTGTAGATTTGCTTTTCCATGAGGCTAATGGAGGTACTGAGAACTGGGGGAAGTCTAAACTACATCCCCTGTCAAAAGTTTTGAGACAGGTTCTAATTTACTTGAATTAGAAAGTGTCTCAAAACCTTCAACATGGGGTGTAAATCATATCTTAGAGCTTCATTTTCTCTGATCTCTTTTATTGCAGGACACGATTCTCATCAGCAAAGTAACACAAGTCCACACCTCGAATCTTGTTTTATTGACTCCAGGTTTGCTAACTCCTCATGCCAGCCAGCTTTGATGTGTCATTCGCCTAGGGTTTCACATACTTTTACAGCCCACACTCTGAATGATTCAATGATGTATTTGGTTTGGATGAGAACAATGTAGCAATTTGGGTGTTAATAATTAAAACAAGATGATGTGTTTTCATATTTTACAACCTAAATGAAGAGCTAAGTGTGTTTTAAGGCAATTTTAGATGCAGCCATTTGTGCATGGTTCACTTACTTTATATCACCATTGCAGCTGAATTACAGCTCACTGGGAACAACATTAAAGCCAGCTGGATATGGTTTTCAGCCATGACAGGTGTGGACAGCAGATCGGAGTGTGGCAATGGTTGATCTAACCCACAGGTTGACAGGATAAGGAAAAAGAAATATTGAGTGTTCGTTGTTTAATAAAAGGTGCTTTGTGTGGTACTTGAGCCACTGTGAGACAAGTAGAGCTTGATGTATGTAGGCCAATGCCATTACCAGATGTGAGACAAGGGGGCTGACTTCCTGTAGTACGTTTTCACACAACTTCAGCCACATAAGCAGAAATACACACAGACACACAAAAGAATGTTACAGCGCGCACACAATGATAACAAATCCAAAAGTCCTTAAAGTCATATACAAAAACATTTTATTTTTTATGAAAAGAAAGGTAAAGTGAGCTACCCTTTTGTTGTTACAAAAATAGCTATAATTTACAATACAGATGTGGTAGAAATGTCTTCAAAAACACATAAAGTTCACTACATGAATTTTCAGTACAAAAAAGAATATTAAAAGGAAGATCTGGAAAGAATGCACTTAAAACGTGTATAAAAAGACTGACGTCAAACTCATTTTATAATTAAGATAATCCAGTTCCTTAAACTACACCCAGAAATTTTCATGATGAATAATGAACTGAAGTATTGGCATAGTTGCACTCTGAGTCTGCCATGATTCCACATTTTTTAGCTTTCAAGTGCAGGCACATTCTTGTCCTTAAAACACCTGAAGAATGATGACGATTCACAACATCACAACTTTATTTGTAATTTGATTTATAAATCTTGCAATAATTTACTGGGTCTATACTTAAACATGTGGTGTAATTGCAGCTGTTTTGATCTCAACTGAAGTTAAACTATTAGCCTTTCGCAATGGAAAGACTTATTTGTTGCATCAGTCAGTTAATCACACGATAGATATAGGCATGCTGAAAATTTGGAGTTGTAGCAGCTTCACTGCAGATGCCAGACTGACATTTTAAAAAATCGGACACAAACCACAACAACTTTCCACTTCAACAACAGATATGTAAACCACCTGTCATTTCAAAACTGCTTTTGTTTTTCAAATGCGCACTTTTCCTCCCACCTCTTTGCCACAGCAGTCTTCAGCAAGCACCCTTTGCAAGAAGCTAAGCGGGAGTGTTGCCTCCCTCTTCTTATTATCTGTCTGTGTCCCTGCATCATGTACACAAAAATGTGTTGGGGTTTTCCACATGATTTTGTTTAGACAAATTTTAGTACACCATGGGCCTTCGAACCAGCGAAAACCAGGTGTCTACACATGCACACATTATACACTACAAGTATTAGGAGTATTTGTGCTGTATATTTAAGGCACTTCAATAAGAAACTGCAAAAAAGGGAAAAAGGAAAAAGCCAACTACACCTGTTCACCACGAGTCCAGCAAGTTTGGAAGAGAATGTCAGATTTGCGCTTTTGTATGTCACCACAACAGTCTTTGAGTTCCCTTCTAGGCATCAACACAGACTACAGAACCACAGGAAATTGTATCTAAAGTTGCTTTTCCGTTCATTGTGATACTTCAGTGCAAATTAGTTAAAGGGACTCATCAAAAAAAAGTCTGTTTAAAAAAGTCTGTTCACATTTGAGTGCCATCTATATGGTCTTTGGCTTTGTAATTATGTTGTAATGAAATTTGCTGATGCAGTTATATTGCTGCAACTTTGCCACTTTTGACTTGTCAAAGGAGAGGCATTTGTCTAAACATGAGTCTTTTGTGCCTCTATCACATTTCATGCCGTTCTCCGTTTCTGGCTTGCTCCAGAATCGACAATACTACAACTGCTTCCTCTCTATGGAAGATGTGCTACGCGTGCTCTGTTTAGTGGGAAACCCATTCAGACACTTCTGGACTCAGTCTGCGTTCTTATGACTTGAAGAGTTTGGGATAAAGAGCTTTAATTGGAGATGGAGTGGTGATAATGTTCCCAGAGGAAATGGTTGTTTCCAGTCCCCCCTCTAACTTCTGAGAGGCCACCTCAGTTTTGCTGAAGCTGCACTCCAAGAATGGCATCCCAATCTTCTTCACCTGTCCATCTCTGGTCATCAGACACGGCCGACAGAGCAGCCGCAGGATGGCTCTCCTCATGTCCTTACTCGTCAGAGTATAGATGATGGGATTGAGGAGCGAATTGACCATAGCCACTCCCAGAAAGTAATCAGCCTTGTAGAGGAGGTTGCAGCTGCGGGTGGGGCAGAAAAAATCCAGGAGGAGGAGGAGGAAGAGGGGCAGCCAGCAGGCAATGAAGACACCCAGCACAATGGTGACTGTCTTGAGGAGGGCGATGTACTTCTGTGACTTCCTCGCTAAGCCCTTCCTCATGCTGCCTGACAGACCCAGCCGCTGGCGCTGTGTGTTGGTGCGGACGATGCGGAAAACCCGGGCATAAAGAACCACGATGGCCAGAAGCACTGCACTGAACACAGACACACAGCAAAGGATGTAGCTTTTGGCGTAAAGCGGAAGCACCGTTGAACACTGGTCCAGTCTGTGAATGCAGTTCCATCCCAAAATTGGGAGAACTCCTAAAAACCCTGCCAGGGCCCAACTAGCACCAATTAGTGCCAACATCCGTCCTCGTTTTGCCCCGTGATATGGCCTCATAGTCACCATAGTGACATGACGTTCAATTGCAATGGCCAGCAGACTGATGATAGAGGCAGCCAGAGTGATGAAGACCCCTCCCTCCCTAAGGAACCACAGCAGTGGTGTCAGTTTCAACGTATTAGGTCCTGACATGATGATGTTGGCCATATAGGTAATCCCGGCCAGCAAGTCCGACAGAGTCAGATTTCCCAGCAGGTAATACATGGGCAGGTGGAACTTCTTGTTCTTCCAAATGGCGATGAGAACCACAGCGTTCTCCAGGACGATGAGGAGACACACCACCAGGAATGCAATGCCCTCAGGTTTGAGCCCCTCACGGTAGCGGTCTTTCTGCAGCTTGCCAGTGTAGTTGTAATGCTCCACAATGACAGAATTTTCCTGATATTCCCAGAAGAACTGCAGGTATCCATGAGATGAGGGAGAAGGGGAGGTGGGGGTCATGGATGTGGAAGGGAGAGCCCCTGCATGAGAAGTCACAGCCTCCATGCTTGATGTTGCTTTTCTTCTGTTTCTCCTGCAGTCAGTGGCTATAAAGTCATTTTTGTTTAGTGTTTTGGCAGTAGGAGCTGTGAGAAATATACCAAAAGGTTACACAAAAGCTGTCTTGCGTCAGTAAATGGAGGGATTAGATGAAGTTGTTACAATGTAATCCATCTAAATCCCTACAGATGTTTTCTTTTCTGCCAGAAGACGGTGCTCTTGAGCTCTGCCTGGTTAGAGAGTTCAGACACTGCAGAACGAAAGGAAAGAAACATGAAAATGATGGAAAGAAATGATGCAGAGCCACTGATAGCTGGAACCTTAATTTAAAAAAATGTTTGAAAATATCTCTTTTAAACAAGTTCATACATTTGTGCTAAGTTTCTGTCCAAGTGACATTACGCTGGCCTTTAGCTGCATTAAACGCAACGAGTCAAAATACATGAGTCACAAACCCACAGACAGCAAACGTCTACTCTGATAATGTATTTACTGAAATGGAAAACATTAACCTTTTGCTTTGTCATACACAGCAAAATATGCATTCTCAGATACATTGAATGCATACTCTGTTGAGTGCAAATTGTGATGGTACGAAACTTAAACATAGCTATGACCTCATGAGCCTCATTAAAACCAAGACTGAGTAATTATTTCTGTTTGCATTCAGGGGAGCAGGATGTGATACTAAAGGTCGAAGGGACCATTTTAATGTCAAACAAACATTTAGTTTTCCCAATTGTGTTTCAAACATATGTCAGTCACTTTGAGATTGTTAGACAAGAACCATCATAACATGTGCACTTAATTTGGCACACATGCAAGTGATTTTCACAGTATAGAGGACACATGTTTTAACCCCACACACACATGCAAATATAATTTAAACCTTCAGTGTTTTAAAGAGAAACAACTTCTCTGAAGTTTATGCTACTTGCAAACTTTAATCAGGAATACACTGAAGGATTTGCACTGTTAGGTTTAAAATAATAGGGGGTGATTGGGGGCTGCATTCCTTTGAGTCTCTTTCGTGTCAAGGAATGTTTTTCTCTCTTCTTGAGTCATATGTTAACATTTAACAAATGGTCTGGAGACTTTAACCCATTCAATATGCTGTCAAGAATCTGGGAAATAGGTGTAATTTGTTCATATGGACACAAACAGGTGAGGATCAACCCCCTCCATAGTACAGATTGGATCTACAGCATGGATGAAAATATGAATGGAACCATAAATGAGAACCGATATTTAGATGTTAAATTATGCAGGAATTTATTTATTATTTCCATCATTTTTTTTCCAAAAAATTACTGTCTTGACATCTGAAAATGTTGTATTTTAGACTACATTTTGCCTGGAGTGAATTATAGTTCAGAAGGTTCAGGAGCCTGTCTTTTAGGTGTAAATGTAAGTTACAGCAATTTCTTTCTTTCTTTCTTTTTACACAAATTCCCCTCCAAAAATAATACCCTGTAGATAATCACTGTTTCGCCTTACATTCTGTGCTGTATAAATGCTACATAATGGCAAGTGTGTGAAAATATCTAAACCCAGCAGTGGTAATAATAACATAATTTATCACATATTGCATCAAACATGGGAATCCTGAGAAAATTACCTTGGAATTGTTATCGTGTTGCCCTTATCCTGGACTTCATCTGCTGTTCAAGAGAATCCAAACAAGAGTACCAAGTAAGTCACAGTCAAACTGACAAGGCAGAGTGAGTGAAGCGAGACCTTAGTTGAAGCATGCAACAGTTCTGGGGGTTGGTCTAAACTCTAACTCTCTCTCTCCGCCTCACATTCCCTCCTCTTCCTCTCTCACGCTCTTGCATTCACATACATTTCTCTGCATGAACACACAGAAACATGCTGCTGATTAAAGTCTGTTCTCTGACAGATGAGGAGGAGATGGAGTGATCATGATATTTGAATTTTATTGATAGTTGTCACCACAATCAGTAGCTTATTTACAAAACAGTTGTAGCTATTCTTTACTTTTCAAAGTTCATGTTATGTCATTGATAAACAGGTCGAATGAAGATGGGTGATAAACTGAGTCTTCCTGACATCATCATGAGGACTCCCTTTGGAAAAACATGATAACAGCAAAAGAAAAGTAGACAACTTTGCTTACATCCCTGCCACCTCAAATCTACCCCTAAATTAACTGCATGTTATACAGAATGTTCCTGGGTATGAAGATTCCAGATGTTGTTAGCTTAAAAAAATGAAAAAGAAAAATAAGTGCCGACATCAGAAAGTATACGGACAGCAAAAAACTTAAAGGTTAATTTTCAAAAGCTTTTATGCCCTAAATAAGTTTTTGAAAGACATTAAAGATTAGCATTTCCCTGGAAGAACCAGTTTTGAACAATAAAAAAAAAAACAGGTCAGAGAAGTGAAGCGTATCTAATTCACATGGTTCGTGTGGACTGTTTGGTGACATCTCAGTTCCCAGAGTTTGTCAGAGCGATCGCAACAGGCTTTGACACGCTGCTGCGGCTCACCTGCAAAACCTCCCCTGCAGGGCCTGTAGAAGGTTTATCAGGTCACAACAAAGCAGGGGAGAGGTGAGAGGGATGCTGTATAAGCAGGATAAGAAGTTTTTATAGGTTTGTTGTGGGTTTCTAAGTCAGGGTTGCGTTCTTTATTATTCATGTACATACATGATAATGCACATGCAGGAACATACGAAGTGACTGAACCCATCTGAAACAGCTGTGACTCAAACAACCTTCCCCGCCTACAGGATTTTGACAGTTGGGAATCCGGCTCTTTGGTCGGCTACTCCTCTGACATGTTTTAAACTATTCAAACAGAGACTGGCTTCTACTGAACCTGTTTGTTGTGGGATTGGATGAAGGATCCTGTGGTTCCCTTTTGTTCATGGGAGTCTGAATGTGGGCGATACATGCGTATTTCTTTCTTTCTCTGTCATCACGCCTCCTCCATCTTTCACTGACTCTCTGTCTTACACATTGTCATCCAAATTTCATATTTGTGTCCTCACAGGGTCAAGTTTGCTTTCTAGGCTCCTGATAACGTCAGTTAAACGTGACGGTTGCAATAAAGATACACATCAGCACTGCAGTCACCCTGAGGCAACATTTTGAAAAGGCCAGTGTGCTCAGCAAGTCAAACATGAGCTTCTTCTCATCACAAAGGGTAACTATTATCTGTGAATGCAGGAGGTTGCTGTGCGGTTTACTGCATTGCATCTAGTTTATATCGTTCCTGCAAACACTTGAGCATGTACAAAAGGTTTCTAGTGACTACATGTATGTGCATGTCTTGTATTTGCTTGTGTGTTTAGTAAAAACTTTCTTTTGCAGTGTTTAAGTGTGTCTGTGTGTGTCTGTGTTAGCAGTATCAGTCACACTCCCTGCTGTCTGCACCGCTGTGTGTAGGAGGGGAGTCCTATCAGGAGATCATTAAAGTGTAATATCCTGTTGGGGTGAGTGCAGATTCTTCACATCAAAGTCTCAGAGACAGAAATGGGGGTCTGACACTGAGGATAAGATGCCTAACAGACGAACAGGACTTGCTACCGTGCACAGGAAGGAAGAGCTTTCCTCTTTCAACTCTTCTTTTTGATCATTTGAGGGTTTCTCAGCTGGTCTGTGTGTCTTTTTCTTGCTGTCCCTCTTTAACACAGTTGTTTTTTTCATTCTTTCCTGTCAGTTTTCTTCATGTTTCTGTCGTTCACATGATACAGTTTTTTGCACATCAACGCACTGCAATGATCTCCCTCTCTGGTATTCCTGACATATGTTTTTGGCCACACACACTGCTGCGATTCTTTCAGCTGAGCCAGCTCCTCTTGGGTGTGGATGTAATGCTGACCTTGATGGACTAGTTATGTGGCCAACAGGACCTGTTTGTGGTGCACAGGGGTTTATTTTTGGTGGACCACAGCCACAAATTCGATTCTGTGCAACGAGCGATGGCTCCTCCAGGCTGGCAGCATCGGCAGAGTTTCAGCTGCAGTGCTAATATTTTTACATCCTTGATGTTTCGCAGCCTCTGTGGAGAGACGTGGTTGTGAGAAGTCGGTGTACACTGCCATCGGAAATTCTAGGAAAACCAGGACCACCTAGGGTTTGAGAACTGGAAGCATAACTCTTATGGCATCAAAGTATTTATTTCACTTTTTGAAACTGATTTTTGGCCTACACATGAACCTTACCCATACTTCCTCTCAGTGCAATAAGGCTTTAAAATACCCCAGACGTTATTTCACAGCTTCAGCCTTTGCCTGTGAGATATTCGTGAGAGCTGTGGCTTTGATGACTTAAGAGGCAAAGATATGAGCATGGCATATTGGGCTTTAAGACCCCATCTAAATGGTCTTTGCCTGCCAAGTTCTCAACGCTTGAGACCAGGGTCTATGCGAGGCTATCACTCTGCTCACCCTCCTGCAATCTATCACCACTCAGTCTTCAGTCCTAATCCACTGATAAGTCCCTCAAATCAGACCAGCCAGGCCAGGTCTGTGATGATAAGAAAGCATTCCTCAGCTGGTTTTCTGATGCAGACATACACATCTTCTCCTCTCCACATGTCCCTTATAGACTCACTGATGTTTCTTTTCCAGTATCCAATCCCTCGATGCTCTCAGTGCATGACTTAAGACAGTCCAACCCACTCATCAGTGTTTTGTTTGTTTGGATTTTCCAGCCAACTTTCAGCGGCTTGGGGGCCACTCAAAGGTGATTTATGAAGACCTGCGTTCTTTTGAAGGAGCTCACCGGGTACAGTGGAGCTTGAGAAGGAGGGATGAGTTCAGGAATGAGATCAGAGGGAAAAAAAGGTGATTGTGGGAAAGGAATACAGGCGATCTGGTGCTCTTCTGACAACGGTTGAACGGTTCCTGGGAGATACAGTGAGTCACTGCAATTAAGCTGCTTTCTTGCAGGAAATGACCACCTATTGGTCCAATTACAGTGATAACAGCAGATAACACCGTGGATGAAGAGAAACCACTGAAGATCCCTGTTTGTGCTCATGCATACAGCTACACTTGTACTGCATTTACATCTGTTTTCTGTGTGTTTTCTCAGACAGCAGACTTCTGAACCCATCTGCAGTTTTCATTCAGTGGTTTCCATCCTCGACTGTTGGGTGGTTCAGGTCACTGAGCACTCCATTGGTGATCCGGTATTTTTCTCTCGGCTTGGCTGCGTCTCAGTGCTGAAGCTTTGTTGGGTGAATGTGGCTGCTGGCTGGATGTATTCTGTCCAACACTGGCAGGCTATGGGCCTAATGAGATCCAGATTTGAGAACGTTCTGGATGTAGAGTGTGATACTGACACTCCTCATGGCTCCACATGGCTGTAACCGTATCACTCAACCATCAAGATGATGAGTTTGATCCTGCAATGCAAAAATTAACCAAACGAGATTCGTTCCCTGTGGCAGGTTTTACCAGTTAGTATTTGCATTCGCTCAAACTTTCTTGTACATACACACATCTGTCTACACATGAAAGCATAGTAGCTAGTTTTGATGTAACCGCCGCACCCTAAATGATTTATTTCATCTCATCAATACACTGTATGTTTAATCTTTAAATGAAACACTAATGTAAACAGTTTAAATTGCCAACTTATTCATAGCATAGTTATCTTTTCCCAACTTTCCAAAGAAATCATGAAAAATTAATATTTCACTGGGAGTCGGTTATTCCTGATATGTTTTCAAACCAAGATGACATAATCACAAGAATTGGTCTTGAGAGATTTGTCCTTGAAGTATCTATGTCTGAGAGGGAATGTGTTGTTGGATTATGGAATGCAGAACATTTGTTGGGTTACCCAAGATTCAAGGTTCAGGAGTTTTTTATTTGTCGCATGTTCAAAAATGTTTGGGCAGTTTCACAAAACTGTACAATAACGACAAAACATGACAAAATATGCCTTAAAACAGAAGAATGAATAGCTTATAAATGCTGAGAGGTAAAGAGATGTGCAGTTCACATTGTGCAAATGTTGCAGTCGTGTGTGTATGCATACATCTATATGCCATACACATATTCACATTGGGTTAGTGTGCTGTTTGAAAAGAAAAGCTGTGATTTAAGTTCTGATCTGAGCTTTAGTTCTAAAAGTGAAATCTTCAGATATAAACTTATCATAAAATAGAGCGGCTGTAAATAGTACTTTTATATCAAGAGTAAAAAAACAACAACATGAGATGTGCAAAATGGTTCTCATGGCGTCAAATCCAGAAATAATTAATATCCCACTCTGTAGTTTTTCAAAACACTATGGAGCATTTTATCGTCTTTCACTTTATTGGGTAATTTTACTGTTTTGGTTCACACTCACTGCTGCCAATAGCAGCATTTCCAATAAACAGCTGTTTTCAGTGGAAAAAGGAAAGCTAGAAACTCCTGCGGAGTACCTTCACAAACATCAGACAGACTAAAGCCATATTTACATTTCTAGTGTGTTCCAACTCTCACTGCTTCCTCGCACTTACAGATAATTCAGCGGTTAAGCTTGAGGCCGGAGGTGCTTTGAGGAACTGAAATTCAATCCATCCGAAAGCGTCTTGGATGCATTTTTCACTTTTGAACTTGAAGAGTTGTGTGTGCCGCCAAAGATGCGTGAAGTGACGTGATGTGTAAATGTGGTTGTCATTAACAAACTAGCTGGTGAAAACAGTGGAGCTCTTAGCAACCAAAACAACAGATGCTATCTTGAGTTGCAGGAGACCAAAATAGGCTGATATCTAGTGAATATCGGATTCACATTCATAAGGTGATGAGACAAATTGTTTAAAATGAATGAAGGCTGTTCCGTGTGTAAGATTGTTCATCGTACAGCTCGTTATGCTGCACCAAGCGGCTAAAGTCGGATTTTCTTTCCTCCACACATAATAACTGGAGTGGAATTATCTTCCAGACTTTTACAAACACGCTCATACACATCTTTTCAAACACACATGAATGCACACGAATTCTGCCCTCATGGACTTCTCCAGAGACACGATGGTAATCAGAGGAGATGGGCGGACAAAGACTTTAAAACCGCACGGCAGCCATACGGATCCCAGTGGGACGCTCACTCCAGGATTCTGTTGCTTGAACGATTCCTGCTCTGTTTCTTTTTGGCCCATTGAAATTTCATCTTGCTCTGAAGAAAAAAAAGAGCAGGGGAGGCATAAACCAGTAAGAATGTAAATGAATGCCAGATCCCCAAGTTCTGGCCTCTCACTGCATCCCAGAATAATTTGTAAAAACGTGCAGCTGAGATGCTGATAAGGTGAGAGCACGGAGACGGGCACGAGACAAGCTCAGACCTGAAATGCTTTTTCTTTAATTTCTTCCTCTTACTTATTTACTACTATGACCTCTACTCACATCCTTTCACCCTCTTTGTCTATGTCGCCACTGCAAAGGTGTTTTATAAAGAGAAAAGCTTATGCACAATGGGCACTGTACCAACTCAGTCGACCAGACGATAACGTTGGCGTGTCTGGAAGTGATTTGAAACTGAGTCTGGCTTCCCCTTCTTTTTAAATTTTTCGCAGCGTTTTTTCTAGAAGAGTCCACCACTCAAAAATTTGCTGAACTCAGCTGAAGAATCAACCCCTCACATATTCTTCAAACCGAACCAAAGCGAAGCTGACAGCATTAACGGTTCAGAGAGTTTTTCCTGTTATTGCTTCAGTCAGATTCATGTGGTTGTAACAGAATGAATTTGAACCAAGTTTGCCATTGCCAAAAATTCAAACCTAGTAAAAGTAATAGTTGGATATGAAGCTACAACCAGCAGGTGATTACTGCTGGAGACTGGAAGCAGAGTTTTCACTGTGTCCAGTCACTGCACTGTAAAAACCAAGAAGAAATTTCATCAAACTAACTTATGTTTAAGTGTAAATGCATGAGTTGTGCTAATTTATAGCAAAGTGAATATAAAATTCCAATTATTTTATTGCTAGACTATTTTAAAACTTATTATATGAGATCTTATGAGGCACTTTAACATAATTCTTTAATTGATCAGCTCATTAAATTGTATTTTTAATGAAACTATAGGCTTCCCAGAATGCATTTTTAGAGTGTTAAAACTACACAGAGATTCTTGTTTTTGTAGTTTGAGAAAACAGACTTTGTCTTTAAGAAATGTTCAATGAAGTTATAGTTGTTTCTTTGCAATAATCAAAACAGCTCTAACCATGACAAACACTATGACTGAATTCATTCCCTGCATCCACAGCATCACAGTTTGTCTTTGAACTGGCTTTGCTAAAAGAAGAAGAAGAAGTTGAGGCTGTAATTTCTCAATGCTAAATGAAGAAGAATTGAAAAAATGTAAAAGAAAAGCAAATCTGCCTGTAATCATTGTCCATGTGATTAGTTGAGTCAACTTAATAAGTTAAGCTCATTAAACTTATTTTCAGTCATTCAGTTACTTTTACACATTGTGCAACCTGTAAGATGACTTTGGACTGCCCAAGTACAACTCTCATTTGCGTCCAGAAAAAACACACAAGATGCAGCATGTTAGGAAATTTAGTGTTGCAGGCAGCTGTGTTTTTTAAACTTTGGACAGAGTCTCCTGTTTAGCCTATAAGCAGCACAAATCATGTCCAGCAACCTTTAAGGCCCATTTAGCAACTTTTGCTGTAAACAACCTTTGTTATTTCTTCCCTCAGTGTTACGTCTGTATTTTCTTTTGTGATGTTATTAGAAAATAGTGGATATAATGTTTTGACTTCATATCAGTTGCGAAATAGTGTCCTATTGCTCCAATTCATTCTGCATATTGTTGAGATGATAGCGGGAAAATAATAATAGCAAATGATTTTTTCATTCAACTCGGCAAGAAAGCAAATAGTCAATAAATCAAAATGTGAAATATTCATTTAAAAGAACAGATAGTTCTAAGAGTTATTGTGACATCTTACGAGGTCAATCAAAAAAATACATCTGAGATCATTAAAGTCAGAAGTTGGCTGATGGAATTTGTGTAAAAGTTTGATTCCTTGTTCTGTCCTGTTAACACAATTCTGTTCCTGTTTAAAACACCTTGTAAAGTATAAATCTTTATCAGTGCACGCCAAGAGGTTAATTCAAAGCATTGCTGCATCACATATTTGCCAGAATCAGAGCAGCAGAATGCCGTAACAAGCTGAGCATGTGTCCTTTAGCTGAATATATGGATGCATTTGGCATTCTGTCTTCTGATAAATATTACTATGCATACATTATTTTGGCTGCTCTCCCATTTAGGCAGCTACATATTCACATCCTACACTGCTGGTTTGCCAACTGATTCTTGAGACGACAAGAAAATTAGATAAGAGAATGTTAAAAAAATAAATAAAGAGCTCTTCATGCACATTTCTTCAGTCCACAGACTACAAGATTCATGAAGCTTGTGCTGTAGTGTGTGTAAAGCTTCATGTATGATCTGCTTGCCTAGTTTGTTTTGAAGCAGATTCTGGCTCTTTCAGTGAGCCCATTAGTGAAAGTCAGCGCTCTGATGTCATTCAAGTTCTGCAAACAATTACGTGCGGTTCAGAGAAAATTCAAAGGCAGAAACTTAATGTCTTCCTTGGTTTCTGAGCCCCCACGTCGATGTGTCAGTCACTCGTCTCTTTATCCCCCCTGCACCCCACCATCACTGCCACCTCCTCCAGAAACCACATTTCCAAGCTGCTTGTTCCATTGCAAGCAATTAGATGTCAGGTCACCGGCGCACCAGCAGCTGGGTCCTGTTTCAGAGTCCCGCAGCAGAAGTTCAGCACAGGCTTCAGCGAGTCGGGTATCACGAGTACATCAACAGACTGTACACAGATAAAAACCAGCTGGCCTCTTCAGCTAATTTGCTCCGTGGTGCAAAGTGAACGAAAAGCGAAGGGAATTTTAATTTATTTGAAAAGTGTTCCCAATGTGAACTGCAGATTTTCCCTTTCCAACTTGAGGGATTGCAGCAGTGGAGCAGTTGCACACTTCCATAGGCATGTACATACACACACATATCCACTGGGGAAAATTCCTCCAAAGTCATGTTTTTGACATTTTTTTCTTAAAGGCAGCCACCCTCTCTGCCCTCACGATTTACTAGAACAGAAATAGACCCAGCTGACAGCCAGAGGGGACAGCCAAAATCTCCAAAGTTTCCAGTTTTTCAGTCCTCTGCTGAACACCAGTGAGTTTCTTATGTTTTTAACTGTGTCCCAATAAGTCTTGACTTCTGATTAAACAGTTTCCATTTGATTGCGACCCACAACCACTTAAGGAGTCAAATTACTTTGCGGTTCACATCTAGACGAATCCAAATCTCACTGTTGTTTGTTCGTCAGCAGTATGGAGTTGCAGCGAGGGGTTTCAAATCAAGCGGCCGTTCTGGGGTTCACTCGCCTTAACTAAACATCCTGGCACTGAAGAGATTACTCATCAATCCCACAGACTCTTTGGCAGGTCTATCGTAAGCTCTGCTCAAACCCGCAGAACTTGTAAATTCTAGTCAGAACGCCAAAGTTTCCCAAGGTATCAAATAAGCCAGGGGGAATGTGTAGAAAATGATGCAGAGGATATAAAAATTTCAGTCAACATCATTGTAATGAAGCCGCGGTGACATGTTGGAACAAGCAGATGTGTGCGTGATCAAACTCTGTGGAAAACAAGTTTTATCTCATTTTGAAAGTAGTTCTGGGGGAATTCAGGAAGAAATGTTGCGAACCACACAGTTGAAATCCCACATTTAGTGTTTCGTCGGTGCATAGTTGTGTCGGTACCAATCATTGCCGTGGGACAGCAGAGATCAGCGGGTCACTCTGGGCTTCAGCCCCATGTCTTATTTTGGTGTTTTGTTTGGGTGCTTGTCGGGAGGGAGGGTATTTTAGTCTTCCCAGTGACTGATAGGCCTCGTTGTTTACGGAAGCACAATTATACGAGTGACTGGGCAGCACACTGGTAGGCAAAAACGAGTCCCTGTGGACGCCCTAACGGCCACACTATAACTGTGGAGTCTTGGTGAAAGGGTGACTAGTGTCTCTGCAAGCTGCTATAAACCAGTTTTACTGCTGGTTAACACTGCGGACACTGTGCTCAGTCTGTGTTTGCAAGTTCCTCTATGTGTACCATTAGCATTGGAGGCAGAATGCTTCAATGCTAATGGTAGAGACAGAGGTATTTTAACACGTGGTGGAGAAGCTGCAAAAGAAAGCTGGTGGAGATGGATTTCACAAGTTTCCTGATGTGCCTCTGACATTCCCACTGGGACTTGTCATCTGGGACCTTTTTCCTTTTTGGCCCTCTAAAAGGAGGATGTCAGGAGCAATTTAGAGGGACAGAAGAGCAGGAAACAAGGAGGGGGAAGGATAATCAGAGACAAATACAGAGAAAGTCACTGTGAAGAAGGGAGGAGGAGAAAGCTGGACAGAGATAAAAAGGGAAAACACTACTGAAGATGACGATATACTGGTTTAAACATAAACCAGTTGCACATTACTTTACTCCTGCCTCACACATAAAACAGCCCTAATGAAAACATGGGAAAGAGCTGTGACTGCATTTCTCTGCGACTAGCCAGGAATATGCCAGTGCCTGAAGAGAAATGGCACTCTTCTTTCAAGCTTGTTTAGACTAGAGAGCAAAAGATCCACCATAATTCATCACGCTGTCATCTGGTGTCTTTTCTTCCTCTATAACCTAAACCTTCCTCTCTCTCTGATCATCCTCTCCTCAGGTTTTTATTCCATGTTTAGGACTCCGAGGTGAAATGTCACCTCTTGCACATCTGTGCTTATGTGTGGACAGGAAAAACAAAAATCTCCTGCAACACTAATAATTGGTCGAGGAAGCCGATGTTCTGCATCAGCTGGAAGGGTTTAATTGCCTCACAAAAGACTACACAGAACAGGCGCTCACAAAATGTTCATTGGTTTACAGTAGAGTGTGAGTGAGAAGGTTTAGAGGAGAATGGGAATGAATGGGGGATGTACTGCGATGAAATATAGCATGTGGTAGTGTTCAGTATGTGAGTATGGACTCAGCTGGACACGCTGTAGTGCTGTTTCCCCATCAGGATTT
The DNA here is from genome assembly GCF_021347895.1 of Acanthochromis polyacanthus. Lineage (NCBI taxonomy): Eukaryota > Metazoa > Chordata > Actinopteri > Pomacentridae > Acanthochromis > Acanthochromis polyacanthus. Next base: position 21,658,092 of record NC_067115.1, on the reverse strand, counting down.
GGGGGATTGTTTGTTTACTGTATAATCCACTATTCTGTATTTCTGTTCTCACCCCCTCTGTTCCCGTTTTGTCTCTCAGTTTCCTCAAATCCCCCTTCTTTCCCCTGCTCCTCCACCCTTCAACTCTGTTCTTGAGCCCCACTCAACAACAGACCCCCACTCTTTCCTCCAGCTCTCCAGTCCTCTTCAGATTAGTCTTTTCTACCCTTGGCCAATTCTTTGTTCACTCAGCTTGCTCATGAATGCACATGCCAGCATCAACACTGTCTGTGTTCTGAAGGCCTCTGTGTACTTCACACACAGTTCTTGCAAGATCATCAAACAGTGTCTAAAACCCTTTTAACAACACCTTTCTTGCACTGGAATGAAGGGAAGGGGCTGCATTTGGCAATTGTTGTAAATTTCCAAGACAGACAGTTTGGTCAGGTGTGCAGGATTAAGATGCATGAACTGAATTCTCTTCCATCGTTTTTTGTGTGTACAAGCATGTGTAACACTGTGATGAATGCCTTTAATTCAGACTGTAAAGTGCATGATTATTACATCTTCCTTGTTTTTATGGCAGCAGGCGTTTCATCCTGTTTGAGTGTGGCCTTGAAACAACTATAAAGACTTCTGCAGCTTCAGACAAAGTAGTTTATTTCAAACATACCCCAAACTTTATTTCTTGGTAAATGGTTGTATTTATATAGCGCTTTTATCCAAAGCGCTCTACATGATGATATGTCACATTTACCCATTCACACACACATTCACACACTGATGGCGGGAGCTGCCATGCAAGGCGCTAACCACAACCCATCAGGAGCAATTAGGAGTTAGGTGTCTTGCACAGGGACATCTCAACATGAGTACAACAGGCCGAGGATCGAACCGGCAACCTTCCAGTTACAAGACGGCCACTCTACCCACTGAGCCATGCTGCCCCGGTTCTTGACTGCACTGGTCATGTCTTCACATATACTTCTTCCACAATACCTTTCTATTATTTTACAATGTCTACATAAGAATATATATCATTAGTCTTGACATTAGTAGAGAAAATTGTCGGAAAATGGCACATGAATGATACAAAATTAGAAATTGGAAAGTGGGTCAGAAGAAGACTTTCAGAATATGAGCTTGTAGTCAGAAACTGAAGCCTGGTAATGACACATTAAAGGAAATGCAAGAATAATGTGATCATTCTGAAAAGATTTTCCCATGATTACTGCTTCTCCATCCAGTTCAGTGCAAAAATTTAGTTAGTTGGTAATATTTGGACACGAGTGTAATGGAAACAGAATACAGATGGTGACCAAATCTCCTCCGAGGCTTTTGTCCAAAACTCAAGCTTCTCCAAGACAGCTGACAATTTCATGCCCATTTCTGGACAACTCTTTTAGGCTTCACAGAACATCACGATATCCTCCCTCAGTTCAGATGCTGCATTGTAAAGACATCAACTGGGAGAACTTCTATATATTAAAACTCAACATGCATCAGTTCAAAGGGCATTACCAGCTCCTGTTACTCTACATGTCACACCAGCAGGACACGGAAGAGTGATTAAGCGAGCAGAGCAGATTACATCTCCAGGCCATGTTTATATATCTTTCCAATTGGGACTAGTTGTTTGTTTTGGTTCTGGTTCAAGATTTCCCTAATTGTAGATGTGATTTTCCGATGGCTCTTAACTGCTTTATAAAGACATACACTTTGCCATGGGTGACCTTACAAGTTAGTGCAGGAAACTGTGGAAGGGGAGGAGGTTTGCTGATATCTTTGGCCCACATATGGGCATGTGAATTTGCATATGTTAAGGCATGTTCTCCTGCTAGTGTGAGTGGCTTTGTTACTCCCTCGGGCCAGAGAGACAGGTAGAGTCATGGCCTCCAAAAAAACTAAATATTCCCAGGAAGCAAGGTTAAGCAACCGAATATGTCAACCTAAACCTCGGGGTCTGCATGGTGATTCCTGAGCGCTTGTTTTCATTCTTTACATTTACCTCATTCCCCTCCTTCAGCGTCCCACCCTGTCCTGCCACAGCTTACATCTGACCCTTGGGTGTCAGTGTTAATTCTTCTGTTTTCCTCTGTGACCCTCTGCTCTGGCTCTAAAAGAGCCGCATTAACATTAATTTACCCAATTAAGGTAGAATGCGTGAAGAGTTTGCACGTTGCCGTGCTCAAGCCAAATATGTAATTGAGCTAATAGCAGCTGTTCGAGCCGGATCTTATAACACATTCACATGTTCCATTAGGAGCTGTTCTCGCGAGCCAGCGGTGGAGTGACTGGCTCCAGATGTTCTTGAAAAAAAAAAGCCTCACAGGATACAACAGAGGAGATGAGGAGATGTGTTTTCTGTCACAGGAGAAGGATCAAAATGTCCCTGGTGATTTTAAATACCCTAAAAGGAGCTCTATTTTTACCCGCTATGGGTCTATTGGGCTGCGTTTAATCAGACATGTTTCTCTGCCAAATCCTCACGAGTAATCATGCCCTGTGAGCCGTCCAAATGATAACACCTCCGTGATTCTGTTATTATTTTCTGGTTCTGGGAAAGTCTGCTCTCTGGTTGTGCTTAAGCCACGTCTGCAGTGGAAACATGTAAACAGTTCTGGGAGGCTCAGGAACAAAGCTGATCAAGACTCTGCTGTCATTGTGATTGTCCTGCCCAGGCTTTACTGTTCAATCAATCTTTGTGTGTGCTTTTGCCTTGCAACATCCTGAGATGATTACAGCAAAGTTTGTTGGTGCCATTTGTAAAAATTTCCATTGTTTGTGCTGAGAAACTGGCATCTGATTAGCAGCATGTAAACGAGTATGTCAGATTCTACTGCCAGTAATTGTTGTCCAAACCAGACAGCTGTGTTCTCAAGAGAAAGTTATTATTGTTGTCAGTCTCCTCAGGCATGTTCATGTAGAATCTGGCTTTTCAAACTTTACTCTCATGACTCAGGATTGCTCTTTGCCAACATTAATTCAGACTCACTAAACCTGAAGCCAAGAAAAGTTGATTATTCATTATACATTTAATTTGTCATGTTTGGATTAGTAAGTCTGACTTGTCTCTGCAGGATCATTGTCTGATTATGTAAATGGGATCCAGAACACTGCTTCTGTACTTCTGATTTTAGTGAAGCTAAATGAAGCAAATGAATGAAGAAACAAATAAAAGAGCATTTAATGATATTACACAGTAAAAACCCAGGAAGAGACTTGCAGTGATGTGGTGATTTGAGACCATAAAATGTCAATGAAATTCGGAGAGGACATGCAAAGTGATTGTATTTATATAGCACTTTTATCCAAAGCGCTTTACATGATACATCACATTCACCCATTCATGGCAGCAGTTGCCATGCAAGGTGCTGACCATGACCCACCAGGAGCAATTAGGGGTTAGGTGTCTTGCTCAGGGACACCTTGACATGAGCTTGACAGGCCGAGGATCGAACCGGCAACCTTCCAGTTACAAGACGGCCACTCTACCCACTGAGCTATGCCACCCCCATCTATTGGTGACACAAAGTGGGCAAATAAGAATTAAACTCATTTCAATTTTGTGATTGAGCCAGCTACTAATGGGAAGAAACAGTGCTGTTGACTGACTTCCCCAAATGTTTATCATAAGCCAACAACGCACACAGCAAATTGCACAACTGCTTTTCGAACTTAAATAATTACAAAAATCAGAAACATGATGCCTGAGTCTGCATCTCTGAACCCACTGACCTACTGTATAGAAAGTTCATTCTGTGAGCTAGCAAGACATGAAGACCAGACAGAATCTAATTGTTAGGCTGTTAACCTTTTTTACTTCACTTCTGACAGGTGAGCTATCACACACAGCAACTTTTACAGTTATATCATTTGTTACACAGCAACTCTCCTCACATTAAGCACTGAGCTTCACCACAGCTGTCATGACGTTATTTTACTGTTTGTAAGCAACCGATCCATAAACTAAAGTCGACTGTGTGTGAACTAAAAGAAATTAAATGTGGGTGAACTGCCACTGTTGAAGCGTAGATTGGTGGATTTCATCTGGAAACATTAATGGGGAGAAATATACGGCAGGGTTACCTCGGCAACCAGAACCTGGAACGTCCAACGGATGTGTCAGTTTCATTTTAAGAACTCTCCTGTGTACTTGAACAGCTGAAGCAGGCGTAAACTAACCGTAACGTCACCCGCTGGTTTCAACGCCGAGAAAATGAAGCCCGGATTTTGCTACTTCCTGGTCGCCATTTTGGATTTTTTGGAGCCAGTGACGTAAAAAGCGTCATCAAACAGACTGGACCGGAGAGCAACTCGTGGCAGGACCAGTCTATGGGACTGTCAATCAAGTATAGCCACGCCCCCTGGCTCCGCCAACTTCAACGATTTATTTAAAATTCAGTATTGATTTATTTTAAGATCGGCCACCTGATCTCTCATTTTGACCATGAAAACTAACGGGGGAAAAAATCCTGAGCTGTAGAAAATCAGTCTATCAAATTTTATTTTTTCCAAAAATGAATTGGGGTCTATGGAGCAAAAGCTTTTTGGAGCCAACCCTAGCGGACGGTGTGATATTGCAAGTTTTTGACACTTCCGGGTGGGCTTCAATTTTGGAGCCAGATGCTACGTCCATCTAGTCTATGAGCTGAAGTAGGATCCTAACTCACATGTCCATTTATCTGCTGCCCTCCAAAAGTGCAAATTGTGGGACTATTATCATATATTTAAATTACAACCCTTTTTCAACATGTGTGAATATTCATCATAACATACAATGCTTAAAAAAAAACACATTAACCCCAGTGGGAAGTTTTACCCTTGCACTGCTTTTCAGCATCAATAACAACTCAGACTGAGGCATCTCCTCAATACTGATTAAAAACAGATGACTACACATGCAATCACCTATTTTGTATTCTATATTTTTAATTATTGAGATTACTTAGTAAAAATCTGCTTTTTGAGTCTTTAATTCTTGTCAAAAATGCCAGATTATTGACCATGATTTAGTGCTGAAAAGCAATAAAAGTTCTAAAAGAGGTGAGTAACTTTTATAGGCACAGTATTTTCCTTTTGTAAAGTATAGATTAGCTTGGACCAGTCACTCCTTTATAATGCTAATGCATCAAGAACAGTATTCAAATAACATAATATTTTACTACTTTTACTTAGCATATTTATTATACCCACAGGAAAGTTCTGCACCTCGTGATTTATGTTCACTGCCAGAATTCAGTGTCAATGCAGATGTAGTGTGGTGGATGAGTTTATAACACAGCTGACTTTCACACAGGTGTCTAGAGTCTGTGCCGGGACACAAACCTGTGACTAGTGCTTTTATTAACTGTAACCTAAGTTTTTCCATGGCCATAATCAAGAGTTTTAGCTCCATAACTTCAGCTGCACCTGAGCCATGTCCATATTTTATGTGACATTTCTCTGACATAAACCCATAAAGGTTTTCTACGAGCACACATTCTCAATCGTTGGCATTTAGCATGCTTCTCGAACTGTGCAATACTGGCTTTTCCATCTGGTGAAGAGGTTGGCTGCTTATTGTATAGAGTCTAAGTGTCCAGAAAGAGAACATGAACATCTGTGCACTTTGATTCACCTGCATTGTCCGTTTTTGTTGCTGAATCAGACGATGTTTAAGAAATGTCAGAAACTGAGAGGTAGCAAGGCAATGCCGTCAAACCCTCACTGCTGTTAGAGACCATTACACGATGAGTAAGCAATTGTGACCCGCGTATTTTTACTCCCACCCATGTACGTAATAATATATTACAAAAATGAAAGCAAAAGCAAAGAAAGATTCTCTGTCTGAAGGCAAGTCAAGCCAAGTTTATTTGTATATCACAATTCATACCACAAGGCAATTCAAGGTGCTTTACAATGGCAAACAGAACTTTAAAATGAATTATAAATATGATTTAAAGGTAGACATTAAAATCATAGAAATAAAACATATTAATGCAATAAAAGTGCATAAAAAGTGAAGAAAATTGATGGAGCATCTAAGAGAAAGCTGCAGTAGACAATGTGGTTTTCAGGCCTGATTTAAAAGAGCCGACAGTTTGAGCAGGTGTTCATGACGTTTGTTCCACAGGTGAGGAGCATAATAGCTGAATGCTGCTTCATCAGTTGTGGTTTTGGTTCTGGGAACACACAGTAAACCTGTCTCTGATGGCCTGAGGGCTCTGGATGCTTCATATGCAGCTAATAAGTCTAGGATGTGTTTTGGTCCAAGACCATTCAGTGTTTTGCAGATCAGGAGCAAGACTTTCAACTCTATCCTTTGACTAACAGGGAGCCAGTGTAGGGATCTGAGGTCCAGTTTCCTGGTGGTAGTTAGGACTCTGTCAGCAGCATTCTGGATCAACTGCAGCTGCTTGATCAATTTCCTGTTAAGACCTGTAAAGACACCATTACAATAATCTAACCTACTGAAAATAAATGCATAAACAAGTTTCTCTGTGTCTTCTTTAGACATTAAACCCTTTATTCTAGCAATAATCATCAGGTGGTTATAGGCAGATTTAGTTACAGCTTTCAAGTGGTTGTTAAAATTCAGGTCTGAAAGATTGAAATATGTAATCTAGGTTTGCAGTGCAGATCTGCGCCTGAAAACAGTGTTATATGTCTTAAGTATTTCTTCCTATGCAAAACTTATGTGGCAGGATAGAGTGGTTGGTAGTGTTTTAATTAACATGAAAGCAGTGGTAAGTTACCCATCTATGGTAGCTATAGTGAAAATCATGTCTTCCTATTTTTAGTGAGGTAAAATTCTAGAACTATTTGCTGCAAATTGTGCATAAAGTATCAATAATAAAAGTATACACAATGTAGAATGTCTCAGTCTAACATTAGTACAGAAATTAGTATTGAAGTATGTAAAGTGTTACTTTAGCATTGTAATTTGGTCAAAGGGGTGCAAGTTTTAACATCTTCATGTAGTGTTTTTTCTCCATTGAGACATTGTATGCTTCATGGTAATCATGTGTTTTGTAAATAACTAGCAATTACTGGAGTCAGATAAATGTAGGGGTGTAAAAAGTAAAATGTTTTCCTGTGAATTGTAATGTTGTGGAATATATAAAGCATAGTTAATAGTTAATAAAATTACAACACTCAAAACAGCTTAAAGTCAGCCTTATTTCCATGAAACCTTCCGTGAAAGTGTTCAGTAAGCATTTCACAGACACAAAGATAACATGAATATTATACTTTAAATACAAACCAACCCAGGGATTCTGTTTCTACAGAGTGTGAGTGTGGAGGTTTCTCCGATGTCAGGCAATGTGGGTTTTATGAGCCCATCTTCTCATCTGTGCTTAGTTAACACTAGTTGTGTGCTCTTGTGGTATCGGTTTATGTGGCTCAGATCTCGGCAGCTAACTGCTCCTTAAGCAGTCAGATGGACTATAAATCTAAAATTTTAAGCAGATCTTGAATCTAGAGAAGACTTTTGCCACATCATAGCTTAAGCAGCGGGTAATAGGCGTCTGGAGAGTTTTTTAATGACGCAGTCATTGGGGTGGCTTATGTGCTTAACGATGCTAATGTGGTTCACATCTGCTTGCTCTGAGTAAAACACATCTGATGAAGAACTGAATGCAGTGTGTTTCATGTCAACAAGAAGTGAAACGCAAAAACAGCAGCACTCTCTGTGATCATCTTCTTTCCATATCACAATCTCTCACTTGCCACAACACCTTTTATCTGTTCAGACATGTAAACCACAATGTTTCTCAGACAGCACAACACTCAGATGGGCAACATATCTGGAGCACACCAGTAGCAAAGAAATGGCTCCCTTTGTATAAAAGATGGACATTGCCTTTTAGTCTGAAAAGGGAAGGCAGTGCAGGCCAACAGTGGGGTGACTGCTGTGGTTGCAAAATAAGTTAGGCTATGTAGAAGCCTTTAAAAAAATTACCCTACTTCTCACTTGATTTATTATCTCTGTAAACATTTTCCCGAAGAGTTTATAGTCCTAATTGCTACTTTCAGGTCTCCCTCAATACGGCATTATGTTAATTTTGTAAATTATGGTCCCACTGAACCACTTCATTTCCGACAGGCATTCCTTTCCATTAATTGACAACTGAATGTGTTGTCTTCATGTCTGCATGAGCACTCTGGTCACTCTTTCGCAATCTTACTACTTTTGACCCACTAACATTTCTGTAACAGCTTCAACACAGCAAAAGTCTGAACCGAACCATCACATTAACGGATAGCCACACACAAGCAATGCTACTTTGAACTTTGTGAAGTGACGTAGGGAAAGGCTTTCTCCACATTTCAACACCAAAATTGATCCAAAATTGGTCTAAAAAAGCCCAAAAATGTAACAGAGAGCAAGAAACACAGTTTGTGCCCTCCTCTGTCCTTCTCAACCCGCCCGGCCAGCAGGCAGATGGGTCCCCCCTATATTGAGCCGGGTTCTGCTCGAGGTTTCTTCCCTGTTAAAAGGGTGTTTTCCTTGCCACTTTCGCCTTTGGGCTTGCTCTGGGGGTCAGGCATATGGGTTCTGCAAAGCGTCTTGAGACAATTTAACTGTAATTGACACTATATAAATAAAATTGAATTGAATTGAATTGAAAATTGCAACACACCTTTCTCATTCAGTTTGCTCTACAATTTCAAACAAACCACAAACTGAAATGTTCATAATAGTAAGACTTTGATGAAAACAGACAGTAACAGCAAATATTGATGAGACTTACCAATAATGAATGTAATCAGAGTTCAAGATACTAAGAGGACTTCAAATTTAGTTTGCTGTTTCTAGCTGTTTGTAGGAGTCTTTCCTGAGTTAAATACCTGCAGCATCAGACAACAGCAGGATTCATATATGTGTTGTCATAACAAGAGAATAGCACACATTCATGTGCATGGACAAACAGCACAAGTAACTTCACTGCATACTTATATTACAAACGATCTCTGACATGGAGACAGGATCAGTCCAGGTCAGACTCCACCGGCAAGTCACACTGTGTACTTGACTTTATTTCAGACAGGTGAGCTGTCCCACATAGAGTTCACAGTTTATAAACTGCACGCCATATTATTCGTTACATAGCGACAATCCTCACATCCACACATTGACAGAATTTTTAGTGATCAAGGAAATAATAATTGAACTAGCTTGCTACTTGTTGTCACTTTAAAAGATATTACTAGCCTAGCCGCGCTAGACAACCCACGGCAACGAATTTAATTCTCTGCCAGGGTGGGTCTAGTTACCCTTCATAAGGCTCGAGGCTGGATTCTCCTAAAACTGGCCGGACCAATCACCATGAAGTGTAGAGTCAGAAGGCGGGCGTAACTAAGTGACGACAGAGGCGTGACGATTCTGACAGAAACAACCGGCGCACAATAAACAGTTATCTTTCAACTCGGCTTTGGCCACAGCCCTTAAAGATTTGAAGCTAAAATTCAACTTGAAAGATAAACAAAGGACGGCACTTAAGTGTTTCATTGAGAAGAAAGACGTATTTGGACTTATGCCGACGGGATATGGCAAATCCTTAATATACCAGTTGGCTCCGCGGCTCCGCTGGTTGGGAAGCTAATGGGACTTAGCCACAATCTGCCGGTGCTCTCGGAACTACGTCAGCCTATTCGTCAAGGGTGTAGGTTTGCATAGGGACGGTAGGGACATAACACTACCAACTTTTCAATAGGGTCAAATTGTCCCCACCAACTTTTAAGCAACCTTATTTGCATTATATAATGACTTCAGTTATATAGGTAATTTTGATTGTCTTCCCATATGTTGTAAGGATAGAAGTGACCCTACCATTATTAAGTGAATTATTTTCATTATGTTCAGACCAGGTTCAGACTTACATTTACCCCTTTTCACTTGCTGAATGTGCCGGTCCAATCAAACGTGCGTTTGATTGGCTGATGACTTGACCCCCCCCCCCCCCCCCCCCACCACCCACACGCACACTCACACTCACACAGCCCCGACAGAAATACACAAGAAATAAACATGCCGCCTTCTCCGCCCCCTTCGAAGAAGAGGGATATTAGAAGTTTTTTTCGGCCAGCAGCAGCAGCAGACGACACTGTAAGTAATGTAAAAAGACGTCAATGTTGTGGACGTGGGGAACACACCACTAATGTTGCTACTGAAAGTCCGACCTGCATCAGAGTTAGCATAACATTAAACTGTGTGAACTTGCTAACCTGCAAAACTCGAGTAGGAAGCTGCTTAGAGAGAATTGTCCTCCTGTATGTGTTTTCTACTGTTAACGTTAATTAAACTGTGAGAAATGTAGTGAACTCTGCTGGAAAATATAGAACCAGAAAAACGTGAGCAAGAAGCTGCTTAGAGAGAGAGGTCCCAGTCTGTGTTTCACAGGAAAGTGTTGACAGTCAAAAAAAAAAAAAAAACATGCTGCTGCTTTTCTTCTGGTTTAGAAGGAAAGAAGGCTAGAGCATGTTGTGACTTTACACTTTTGAAACCAAATACCTATTAGTGCATTTATTTATTAATTAAAATGTATTTAATTACTATCACCTGAACCAATACACATGAAAGTTAGTATAAGTCAATACAGATTTATTTTGCATTGATCATTTAGCTTATCAATTAATTAGGTTCATATTTGTGAGAAATGTAGCCCTGACCCCCGTTCACCCAATCTGTTTGGTCTTATTAATGTCCCGTCCCCAGCAAAAAGTGTACATGCAGGTTATGCTGTTATATCGTCCCTACCAATGTTGAGACCAAACCTACGCCCTTGCTATTCGTTGCGTTGATTGGTTATATACCTACCCAATTGCTGCAGAGGAATTTGATAGACAACCTTTTAGCCCGCCTCCCTCCCTGTCGAGCTTCCCTAGACCCTTGTGCCATCAGAAACATGGGTGTAGCATGGCTAGGCTAAGATATTACATGTTCCAAGTCTTAAAAGGGCCTTAGAGTAACATAGATGATAAAGCAGTGTCTGTTTTAGAATGGGACTACTTTGGGATTAACAAGCTGTTACCATATAGGTTTTCGTAGTTTCCGCAAGTTCTCAACCAGTCCCATGGATCGCTTGCTACAAAAATATGAGGTAGTCCAGCGCTCGATTTCGACGGTCGCCAGGTCGCCATTTGCGACTAAAAACATTGCAAATCGAGCGCTCCATCGAGCTGCACCGCCTATCAGGTTTTCTTCATGGAGGCAGCCACTTTGTATAATGTCATCAACCTGCCATGATTCCCGGCGCTCAAGGCGACCTGGCGACCGTCTAAATCGAGCGCTGTAGTCTAATTCCAGACTTGGGGCTTCATCACAGTAATCCACAGGCCAATAGGTGACGACACACTGGCTACATCAGACTTTTATATACAGTCTATGGGATTTATATAAACGTACTCCCAGCAGTGCTGCTCTGATACAGTGCAGACAGAAACTGATTTACACTGATGCGAGTCTCATTCACAGCTTCACTCCCTCTAAATGTTTCTTTTCACTCCTTGCAAGAGTAAGCAGATTTTGAAGACAGAGAGTGTGTGGGGAGTGCCACTTGGCTTTAATGACCCTTGACTGTGACTGACATAAAACAAGGGTAAGACACTGTAATAGAGTCACAGGATCCCTGGTTTACATTAACGGCACTTTAAGTAATCCAAATCACTTTGGTGCTGCTTCAGCGACATTGAATTAATGTCAAGTATATAACATGCTAGTCGACAGACAAGCAGCTCCACAGTCTGTAGGTGATGTCACATCCTCTGCTAATGAACCCTTCAGAGGCGCATTAGAGAGCGAGCGAGGGGGAAACATTCCCTGCATTCCTGCTGCAGAGTCAGCTACTCTTCTTGAGGCTTCGGTTAAGTTACATTCCTAATTGCTAAGTCTTATCACTGACAAACTACCAGATCTTTGCTTGAAACCACAGTTATAAATCAAACCAGTAACTCGTTCACAGCGGGACCTACCCTTGACCACAGACCCTCATATTTTAGGGTGTTTGACCAAAAGACCAATTTTAAAGATTTTGGTTGCCTCATTGCACTGTTAATGGGAAAATAAATACAAAGAGAGACTTGATTTTACGACTTGAAAGGTTATTATGCATCCTCTCTGAGTGTTAAATGCAGGTTTTTTTTTTTTTTGCAATGATGCAGAAAGTTCTCTAAGTCCAATTCTCACACATCACATACGTTTGTATTCAAATAGTTACTGGTTGCTGTGCATGAAACAAAACTTCCTTTGTGCAGCTCCACAGTCAGGCTAATGTGGGGTTTCAGAAGTCCGAGGTTAATGGGTAAAATGGGTTTAAAGTGTTTTTAATTCTCTCTTTGTGTTTCCCAAGACTTTCTGAGAAGTTTGAAAAAATAGTTTTGTAGTAGCTGCCTACAGATTTCGTGCTGGGACAAAACACAGAGAATGGACCCACGCATGGCTGCCAGTAAAAAGTTATGTGTAGATTCTCAGCCATCCAGGTCGTGGTAATCCTAAGAGCTTCAATGAAAGGCAGCCGGACTTCTCATGGTAGCTTCAGCTACACTTTATGCCTTCATCACTCCAGCATTTAGAACAACAACACTTTCTGGGAAAACTGTATTATTTTCACTGGAACTGCTACAATCACAACTGTTTTGCAACATTTTGTGGAACTCTGACAAATTTTTGTTGTTCAGTTGCAGTAACATTCAGCACCACTACTTCACTGTGCCACTTTCCAGGGATGTTTTGCTGGTAATTTGGAAACCACAAAATTCATATCGTCATGAGAACAGCAAAACGTCAAAAGACAAGTGAGTCAATCCGTGCTCTCATCGGTGATGCTAATGATGCAAGTTGTGAAGCTAGTCAGTCTCACTACTTTGTGTAAACAAACTGTTTTGTTCAGTCCTCCTCCTAGACAACTGGAGCCATTACCAGCCACCGCAGAAACCCAAGGCTCTCTGCTTATTAAAGATTGTCTTCATCCACAGTTGGTTTCATAAGCCCCTCTCCTTCCTCTCCATCCCTTCCTCCCTTTCTCCTCCGATCTCATTCTTTGTGGCTTTGGGGTTGTTGAGTGCTCAGCGTCACAGAAATGGACGCCAACTCTTTTTCTTTCAAGCTCTCAGTTTTTCCTCTTTCTCAGTCCTCCCCCTCTTTTCCCGCTCTCCTTCCTTCCTTCCTTCACTCCCTTTCTTGAGACTGGGCGTTCACGTTGCTTGGAAGGGAGACCTCGCCAACGCTAATGTCAGAGAGAAACAATGAGGGTTAGTCTGAGAGAAAACACAGGAGAGCCGAGATGTATGGACTCCAACGGGTCTGTGCCCTGGGAAGAGTGTGAGCCAGCCAGAGTGTGGTTTTGTAGGTGCGGCCTGATGGGCTTTCTAACCACGAACAGTGATTTACCTCACAGAGACAGAACCCGCTGAACTGAACAGTGAACACACATACCGCTCACTCATCCGCTTGCCAGAACGATATTACACACATATTAATATTCCAAATCCTCCATTTCCTTTTATTCTCCATGTAAATCTCATCCAGAAAATTCCTGCCTGCTTCCAAGTGTGTGACTTTGGCATGAGACGGATCAGCAGATTGTTAATAGGAACCTGCGGGGACAGATAAGGAGGATTGAAGGGGGCACACACAGATATTTTATGACCAGTGTGTAGGAGTGGGAGGGCAAATAGACTCCTCTAGATGTCTGTAAAAGAGGTCTGAATGGGCCTTTGTTGATAACAGTGATGGATGATGCTCTTATGAAGTGGTAGATGGTATCTGTCTTAAACAGACCTAAAGATGGGTCAGGGAGAGATGGGTAAAGTGCCACACTCTATTTATCATGTGAGGGAAAGAAGAAAGATTTGTAGAGGGAGAAGACAGAAAGGGATACCAGTGTTTTGAACGTTGTTGTTTATGGTGACTCCTGCTCCTTACATGGGGCTTTCCACCAAAGGCCTGTTAACAGAGAAACATGAAACACATTGTGGAAATGGGAGTTGGGACGAGAACAAGAGTAATCATTAGCACAAGAGGAGTCATACAGTCAGGAGGGAGTTCAGTCTGCGTAACTGGCATGCCCTCCCATTCTGCGGTTTCATATGAATCATTAAAAAGAATTTACAGAACAACTTCAATTCTACTTCCCTTGGACTTCTTATGGACGGGACACATCATGTTTTTCTGCTACTCCTGCTTTCATGCTTGGCATTGTAGCTCCTCATCAGATATGTTTTCATCTTGCACAGAGATGGCTGTAGAGGCCGCTAAAACCAAAACCCACAAATTTTCTGTTTTATTCGGAGGACCAAAATGTCCATCATGAAGAATGCAGCATTCAAAAGAAACATCTGTTTGTGTCTCTTTGTACTAGGCTCGATGACTTTGACTGACAGCGAGCCACCTTTGGGTGCCACTGACATTTGACATTTGCACAGGAAAGGTCAGGAGGAAGCGTTTAAGGCTGCAAAGTGCCAACAATCAGGAAACATAATCCAAGACGCCATGTTGCTGAACAAAAGGTCCCTCCTTTTACAGTCTGCCAGTGGTACCAACAGTCCAAAACCTGCTCTGTTTGAGTGAAATAAGCCAGAAATATAACTGAATACATCAATAATACTATTGTTAGCTGGCACACCCTATATTTCCAGTTGTATGAAGACAAGGTGCATTAGTTTGAAGCTAAAAGCAATTTTATGTGACTGCAGTGTGCACATCAAATTACTAATTTACAGACTATTTTGTCAACTAATCAATGAATCTTTTTGTCTGTAAAAAAGTCAGAAAATAATGACAAATGCTGGCTATAATTTTCAACAACTAAAGCTTGATTTGTCCGCCCACATACAGATTCATCATAATATTCCAGATCCCTCTGTTGCTCCACCAGTGTGACACATGCAAAATCTCTGGATAATGGCTGTACAAACTAATGTCATATGGCAAAAAAGGCACAGTTGTTTTTTTTTTGGTGCTACGAAAAAAAAGGTTGAAATTGATATATAAGGAAAGATGAAAAGCAAAACTGCAGCTAATTCACTTTAGTAAGTACTTAAGGTGAGGAAATGCCTAGAGGAAAGAGAAAGAGTTTTTCTATTGAATTCTTTCCATGCAGGGAATTTCCACATTCTGGTGGGTTACTGTTAGACTTGTCTAAATTGTATATCTTCTGTGTCAACAGACTCCCCACCGCCTTCATGATATGGCCCGACTGTGAGAAATAAAACCCTCGTCTATGCATCAGCGTTAATTAAAAATGCTGAATGGATTTTTGCCAAATGACTATGTGACCATAGGTTTGGCAGATCCTCTCTGTGGCTTCCAGTAAACATACAGTCATCCCACTGCATTCTCTAGTTTTTTTTTCATTTGATCGATCTCATATCTTTGTCTGCATTTAAAAGTTGTTAAAGTTACTTGTTTATCCATTGTTATTTTACTTGTATTTTACCTACCTCTCTGCTCCTTTGTAAACGGGCTCTAGAAATAAACAGGATGAGTGTGGTTGTTTGTTTGCATGTGTGTACATGCAGATTTATTTTAGTCTGTATGAAGTAATGTAACCAGGTGCTGCCTTACAGACATGAGAGAAATTGTGAGGTAAGTGTATCAGGGTAATTATAGGAAGCTGTGTATGTTTATGTGTGTGTGGCATTGACTTTGTGTGCTCATATCTGTCTGCGCCTGAATGCTTGTTTGGATGTGTGCAGCATGGGTGTGAGTGTTCACGTCTTGGAATGCGTATGACTAAACCTGCATTGTGCCCCGGACTGGATATTACAGTGACAGACAGATACAGTAGCGTGAGACACACCTGTTCGCGCCACGTCACCTCCTGGACTGTCTGATTTTGGTTCTGCTCTTTTATGAGGGCTCAAAACAGCAGTACTGTATGTCTGTGTGAATTCGACACTATGAGGTTTTTAAGAGGTGTTTACAAAGCACATATGACTCAAAGATCGCCTGGTTGCATTTACAGCGTGAGCATGCATCATACATTTGACAGCAAATGTGTGTGTTTGCCTTGATAGATGTGTGTCTGCGATTGTGTCAGCAGGAAACCCCAGAGTAATAACTCACACATTGTGGTGGCAGTAGCTGCTGCGATGCCCAGTGCAGATACACCACCCCAGCTGAGGCGACGCTGCTCACAGCTGCCCCTTTTTCTCGGAACAAGCCCACCAGACCGTTCAACCGCCACCTGCCAAGCCTTTATCATCAGCTCCCTGTGCTGGACTTGTCGGATAAAGGGTGGTGCAATGTTGCTTCTGGTAGGAGATGAAGCAAAAGGAACCAGTTTAAAGAACTGTGTCATATTCAGAGAGTGTTACGGAAGTGAAGGAAACGCTGGTGGAAGGCAGATGTGTGTGTTGATTTCCATAATGATAGTCATCCAGCCCGTTTATCATCTCCACACAGTGAATACATTCTTGTAATATGATCACAGGTGTAATGTTCATTTTCTTAACAAATGATGCTCTCAGATAAAATAAAAGCTGCTCTGTAGATTACACCTCCTGTAATATAATATGTTTTATATGTCTGGTCTGAAATTGCAATCTAATGAGAGTTTGGTGCCAGTTTGAACTAGATGACTTTCCCTGAGTTCAATTTGACCCAACTGAGCCTTTTCTCCTCCTCTGGTGCACACTCTCCTATCCATCTCCTCATAAATCTGTCTCTTCATAATCCTCCTCTCGCCTGCCGCACAAACCCCGCAGATGTAAAAAGAATGAAGGCTTTGTTTAAGTTTGCTTAGGCGTTGTTAAATCTTAAATCATCACTGCTCTCTCGCAGCTCGGAGAGACTAATCTCCTCACATGTCCTCAACCACAGCAGAGCTTTTGGTACTAACATCGACATCAGAGAGAGACGTAGATTAAATCTGGAGTGCAGGGGAGAAAAATCCTCTACAGCCCGCTCAAGCTCCATCAGCGCAGATTTTATTTCAGGACTGCAAAACAAATTCACTGTTTGTATGTAGAACTTCAAATGATTTTGCACATGTTGAGATTCTCAAACCATTGCAAAACTGATCACCTTGCAGGACAAGGTTCTCCTGTGTTTCAAGAGTCTGTCTAGTTTTCTAGACTTTTTTGCATAATAGTTAAATTTAAATCATCCAGAAGAATCCAGAGAGGAGAAACTGATTAAGAGCTAAAGATGACTTGCATTAATCATGTGGATTACGGGTCATGTGACACATGAGATGATCATGTGAAAGGATTTCCCTACATTAGGCTGTCATAAACAATCTGACTTGAGAATTCACATAAACTCTTAACAGTCTTTTTCAATTCACTGAAGTTACATAAATATCCAATTTTCTCACTTACCTCTAGGGGTAGCTTTTGACAGAATTTGCTCAGGGTTTAAATCATCTGCCCTCTGTTCAATACACAACATTTTAAAAATTCAGCAACAACAGTTCACAGAAAGCTGGCCAACACTTGTCATTAAAACCGTTTCTTAGTTTGAAGATTTATACACTGAGGACAAACATTGCAATGAATCTGTCACGATATGTTTCTGTGTGTGTTTTTCAGAGGTACATTTGGTGGCCAGATCTGACTTTAAACCAGTTATTTGGGGAATAGCAGTGTGCCAATATGAACAGCCAAGTGTGTAATGTGGATGGAGACGCATCCAAGAGTGGCCTACACACCACTTCATGAGTCGTCTCTTATCATCTCTGCTCATGGACGGATTATTAGACAGTGGGACCCTGAGTAGAGACATGTAAAGTCGGAGAAAGACCCTTTTAATAAAACAAGACATAAAATGACTACAAAGAAGACAGATGTGGCTTGTGTGTCTTTGTGGTCCTTTTTAGTTTCTTTGTAGTCATTTTTGCATCTGTTTGTGTTCAGTTTGTGTCTCTTTTTCAACAGCTTGTGTCTGTTTGTGGTCATGCTGACCACTGTAGTTGTAAACCTTTCTTCTCTGTGGCTCTGAAATGATGTTATGTCTCTTTGTAGCTGTTTTGAGAATGTCTTTCTTTTTGGTTTGCATCTCTTTCTAGTCATTGTAATTCCCCCTATAGTTGTATACCTTTCTTTGTGGCTCTTTTGCAGTCATTTTTCTGTCTCTTTGTAGTTATTTTGAGTAATTTTCAATCTATTTAGTCATTTTGATGCCCGTGCAGTTGTTTATCTGGTATCTAACCTCAACCAGTAAAGGCAGAGGGCCGCCTTCCCCGAGTCTGGTTCTGTCTAAGTTTCAAATTTTTGTTCTTCCCTCTTCTCAGTAAAGAGGTTTTTCTTTCTGGTTCCTTCCCACTATCGCAAAGTGCTTGCTCAAAAGGAAACCAAAAGGAAATCTGGATTGTTGGGTTCTCTGATAAAAAATGGTAAGGTCTTCAGCTTACTATGTGAAGTGATACGAGATAGCATTTGTTGTGAATTGGCACAATATAAAAAAAACTGAATTGAATCGAATATGGGCTGCACAGTGAATGGTGGTTAGCACTGTTGCTTTGCAGGTAGAAGATCCCCGGTCTGCTAGGGTTAGGGTTTGGGTTAGGGTTCGGATCGGTGCATGGAGTTTACATGTTCTTCCTGTGCATGCGTGGGTTTTCTCTGGGTACTCCAGTTTTCCCCCCACCGGCCAAAAATATGTTGAGGTTAATTGGTAACTCTAAATTGTTTGTAGATGTGACTGTGAGTGAGATTGTTTGTCTCTATGTGTAGCCCTGTGATAGACTGGTGACTTGTCCAGGTGGGATAGACTCCAGCTCCCCCATGGCCCTAATGATGATTTAGCAGTGTATAAATTACAGATGCCCCTGTGTTATTTCTCCGAGTGTCCCTGGTCCCAGAGCTGGATGCTTCAGATCTGCGGTTGATGTTCCACCAGCTGGTCCAGTCTCCACCATGTCCACTGTGGGATACTGCTGCTTACCTTCCTCCAGCCCTCTGCTTCCAGCTCCCCTTTTCCACCAGTCAACTCTGCATCGCCCTCACTATACTTATTATGCTAATCTACATACTGTTTGAATTTGACTGCTAGCTATATATGTAGTCTATTTAATGTCAGAGCCATACATCATAAGAGTAAACTATGAGTCAGTTTTCAATGTTAGCTTATACTTTGTCTGTGTCACATATCCTGTCATACATGTATCCAAATGTGTGTTGTACTTTCCTTGCTTTCCCACCCTCCCTCTCCTCCCATCCCTCCCCCTTGCCCTCCTCTGTCCCTCTCAACTCGCCCGGCCAGCAGGCAGATGGGTCCCCCCTATATAGAGCCGGGTTCTGCTCGAGGTTTCTTCCCTGTTAAAAGGGTGTTTTTCCTTGCCACTGTCGCCTTTGGGCTTGCTCTGGGATTCAGGCATATGGCTTCTGTAAAGCGTCTTGAGACAATTTGACTGTAATTGACACTATATAAATAAAATTGAATTGAATTGAATAGATGGATGGATGAATTGAATATGTGGCTCTTTGCAGTCATTTTGCATCTCCTTGTTGTGATTGACTTTCAACTAAAGCTCCTGACCTGAGGCTCTTGCACGGTGGGCCGCTTCACTGATCGTGCCATGCCCCTGCTATACAACAATATAAAGATAAAGTCCAGAGATCCAGATAATAGCCCAAGCAGCAGATGATAACCTCAATAATACACACATGGAAAGATAACCATACCACATATCAGATCTAAATAGCTCATCACACCTTTTGGATATAAGATCAGCAATTCAATATACATCATCATAGTTAATATAAAAGTAATCATTAGATGTGGCATCAGGGAAGATCACTATTCAGTGAAAACCAAATTTAGATGCAATGAATGGTCTATCTTTCACTTAAATGCACCCATTTGGTTTTAAATGGTTCCTGCGTACTGTTGGCCTTTTAAGGAAACAAATAAATTTAAAACCTCCTAAATTGGTGTCTTGGCAAACTTAAGAAGCAAAGTTTTTGTGTGCAAACTCTGTTGTCTGCCGCTAAGTTATGCAAACAAAATAGGTCCCTTGTCTCACGGTGCTTCGAGTCGTTTCAGTCTGGAAGCAGCGCTGATAACACTGTTTAGACTGGCTGTTCTGCAGACATGTCTCTCTGATATATAAAAACCAAGAGTTGTGCTTGTGTTTTGTTTTGGTCACGAAGTAGATGAGGGATGGGGGCTGATTTGAGAGACAGAAGTGGATGGGGGGACGTGCAGAAAGAAGAACAGAAGTACTCCAGTAGAAGCAGAAATAGTGTACTGAGGTTTAATATGTTTGACAAACTTTTTGGAGAAGTGTACAGGCAGGAAGAAATTTTAAGCGTAGCTGTCAAATTAAAATAATAATCGGAAAAATCTGGAGCACAGACACTTTTGTGCCTTCAGTTTCCTCATTTTAAAAGTAGAACGTGATCATCAGTTTCTTTGTCAAATGTTTTGTTCCCCTGCACAGAAAAATGTAACTGTAGAATGAAGAGGAATAAATTATTGAACAATGTGACCCACAACCAGACAGATGCAAGTGAGAAAAGTGCTGACGTTTGCTTATCCAAGGCAAGAAAAAAGAAAAAAAGTTGACTTAAAATCCATCTGTGTTGAATGAAGTGGGACATGAAAGCTTCAGGAAATATTACTAAAACTAGATCTGGCATTAGGAAGGACGGACTGTTTACACATGGGCAAGCATTCATTTTTCTTTTAATTAAATAGAAAAAAAAAACAGCCAGCTGTGACCACATGCATTTTCTATAGGGTAATTATTCATCTTGAAATATGTTGTTAAAATAAAGAAAAAATATACAGCTGCAATGAAAAGTTGTGCTTGGAGGGAACATGTTGAGTGAAAAGAGTCCAGTTTGTCACAGAGTTAGCACCTCTCAGTCCCCAGAGAGACATCGTATTCTGACTAAATACTTCACAGAGGCCTGGTCTGGAACCTGGAGGGTCAATTATGGTCACTGTTACAGCCATAATTCAACCACAGCACACCAAACTGCATGGTCACACACACAGGAGAGTTGGCCTCATTCTTTGTCATTTGGACTAAAGTGCACACACTCACACATACTTGTGCATTTACAGAGTTACATCCACAAGCTTGTATAATTTAATGCTCTCAGTCTTTACACAAACACATACTTTTGGTCGCTGTAAAAGTCACCTTTACTTGCCTGCATCCATCATTCCGCTGCCATGACAACAGTATAAGCCCTGTGTTTGGTTCTGATGTTCTAAGTTCCAGAATGCTAGTGTTTCCATGGTAACTGCTGTCTGATTGGCAGGTTAGTTTGCTCTGTTTGCTTTGAACAAGATCTTACACAATGCAACATTTTGAACATGGGAGCTCCTTTTGAGGCATAATCCAAATGATATCAAAGTTTTTGTTTTGTTTTTTATTTTATAGTCTGCCAATGCTAACAGGTAAAGGAGAAGACCGCAAACGTGGACAAAAATCTTTAGAATTAGTTAGCATAATTAGATAGTGAATGCTTGCCAAATTTACTATCACTATAGCTCCCAGTGCCCCTTTTCTCTCCCATCTCCTCTTCTCTTCTCTTCTCTTCGCTTTACACCAGTAATATGCTCAGTCAGATACATCACATACTGAATAGTGTTGTATTGATCGATCAGAGACACTTTGTTTCCCATTTACAGAGCCAAGGCTGTGCATAGACACTGAATTTTTTTTTATTAATCAGACACACTGAATAGACAGCCTTCTGACTTTACCTTTAATTAATCCTATTAATAGGACCTTTATTGCTGTCCAAAAACATTTGAAAACACACCAGTAAACCACACTGTTGCACTGGGTGGCACGATCCTTCATTATATCGAACGTAGGAACTGCAGTTTACTTTTTGTCAATCGCACGCACTCTCCTGTTGCAATTTGAGGGCTGTTGGTCATGTTTCCAATCATGTAAATTTTTCTTTAAACGGAGGCAATAAGACAACACCCATGAGCCTCAGCCACTGTTGCCATGGAGAAGAAGCAAACTGGATGCCAAAGCAAAGCAAACAATGCCACAGTCACTACATTTATAAAAAAAACCCTGATGCACAATCTCAAAAAAAATTTTCTGAAGCTGCATAATTTATGTGCAGTTTCTAAACCTTTATACTTTAGCTTAAGTAACACAATTTGAAGATCCAACATTTTATGTTTCTTGCTTAAATGCACATTTGGAATAAATTTTCCATTAAAGGTATTATTATATACACAGGCTTCTATCTTTGCCGTAACAACAGATATTTTTTGCACAGTTATTCATCTTATGTACTGATGATTCCACTGGGAGCTCCAACTGTCTGTAATGTAACACTATGGAAAATATTACTGGACTTCTACCTCTGGAAAGAAGGCCGCTCTGACTACACTCTTCCACTATAAAACTCAATACTCACGAAAGCGCCACATGAAATGTGTCTTTGCCTGCCACAACAAAACAGTCCAACAGTAGCAGGAAATTATGTAGCCTTTTTTTCTGAAAAAAGGCAAGTATTTTAAAGATTTATGTCTTCAGTGGGAATGAATGGGCCTGGAGCTGGGTGCCACAGACAGGGTAGAGAAGTCAGAAACTCTTGACAGATGGAATAAAGTTAAAATTCTAACCACAATCCTTTTAACAAATTAGCAACAACAACAAATAAAAAGTACAACAAAGTGAAGCTACAGCCTTCTTGGTGTGTTTGGATTTGCTGACATGATTTGTTACACCTCCATGACTCATCAAGTCTTTGACCTCTCTCTCTGCAGCTTTTCTTTATCTGGGGTCAGAGGTCAACAGTCAGCGGCCAACGCTGTCTATCACAGGCTAGACGGTAGTCGCACAGACCACAGTTTGAAACCAGTTAACCGTATCCAGACCTCAAGCTAAAGCAAACATCTCATGGCTGGCTGTTGCACAGTTTTTAGTGTTGTGTGTGAAAAAGGTCATTAATTACAAACACTACCACACAACCTTGAGCCCCAGGGACACTTGTGATGCTTTCTCACATTTAACTGTAGAGACTCAGAACACAGAGTGTCCCAGAAGCATCAACATCTCCTTGAGTGTGAGTAACAAGCTATTTTCCCTGCAATAATGCCAACTCCCTGGCTGCTGCTGTGTTTACTCACACTTATGGTAAGTTTCCCTTTTGTCTGGCTGAGAGACAAGCTTTCCCGCACAGATGATGCATGAAAAGGGCACAGGGGCACTTTTTTTTCTCTACCTGTTTCTAATTAGTTACTCTCTCATGTGAGTCATCGGCAAGAAAGGAGTCACTATAATCCTGCTCATGTACAGGTACGCACCTGCATAAAACACACATATAAAATGCTCACTGGTTTCAAACATTAAGATGAAGATCCTGATAAGATTAAATGGAACTCAAGTAAAATAACTCAGGTATTTTCCCTTGTCAGTAGGTTTTCTTTGAAGTTGTGTTCAGCAGAAAGGAAGTTGTGACATTACGGGAAGTAGTTCAACATATTGCTTAAACATTATCGTCTCGTTAAACTGGGTGCCAAAGCTAACGAAAACAATTCCTTTTTTTGTCTGTAAATGTTTGCGTTTTCATTAAAAGCTGCTTTAAAGGTGATGATGATCCATAAAACATTAAAACTCCATTAAATCACCCGTCTGTCATTCATCTTACTCTGAGCAGACTCTTCCCAAAGGAGGGCAGTAAAGCATCTGAAATCAAGCAAAACTGCTTCTGTCATTAATAGTGGCTTAATATACTGGATAGAATCACAGCTGATGATGTACTGACAGTGAAGCCTGAAATAACATTAAATGAGGGAAGGAAAATGTGAATACAGACAGTGAATCGTTTTAAAGACACGCACATTCAAAACTGTGGAGTCCAACTTTGGATATTTTCATATTTTGACTTTATACCTATTGCATTATACACATTGGAAAGTGGTGGAATTAAAAAGTAAGGCTTGTGTGATTCTATATTTTTCTTTTGCTCATAAATCCAATGTAAAGATCAATGCCAATAATGTCATCATCCGTTTTTGATACTTTCTGACTTACCCAGTTGGTGACACTCGCCCATTCATTCCTAATGAAGATGGAAAAGTTTTAAAAATAACCCCAAAAAATATGGCTCCATTTGTAGTAATTTCTGTAGCTGTTTTGCAACAGTTACTAAAGAAAAGACTATTTTTTGATGCAGATGAATACACATTAGTTGCTCTAACATGCATTTGAAGCAGGTGTGTCTTGCATTGACTCAAAATAAATCTATACGACATTTTGGAAGCTATGAATAAGATATGCAGACTTATCTACACAGCAAATACTTTTCAGTGGAAGAAATGTACTATAATGAGAATGGCTGAAAAAAGTTGGTTTGCTATTCTCCAAAAGGTGACTTTTTAAAGCTCCATTTTAACATTTAGGTGACAGTCTGTGAATCCCCTTGTTTTGGTGTGAGTGGTAAAGTTCACAGAGTAAAAAACAATATGGGAAGCGGTGATTG
The DNA here is from genome assembly GCF_021347895.1 of Acanthochromis polyacanthus. NCBI lineage: Eukaryota > Metazoa > Chordata > Actinopteri > Pomacentridae > Acanthochromis > Acanthochromis polyacanthus. Next base: position 21,633,720 of record NC_067115.1, on the reverse strand, counting down.
GAGTGACTGAAAGGACCCAAAGGACCGCTGAGAAATATTGTGTTTTTCCACGCTTTATCTTCCCTTGGAAACATAAGCTGCACACATATTTGTGGTGAGCTCTCTGGAGATTCACCAGATCACTATATCACCTCTAAAATGCCTGCTGTCCTGTGGTGGAAGACTGGATTGTGAGAGTGTTTGTTAACTGTGTGATTCCTGCTTTGTGGACATCTGTCTTAAGATTGTTTAAACGCTTAAGAGCGAGTGGCTTTAAAGAAATGGGAGCCTTTGTGCTGTGCAGTCATCAGGGAGTGACAGAAATATAATCTTTACATCCATGTCAAGCATGTAACAACCTCCACCTGACACGTCTGCACACACACACCTGCAGGACCTGAGGACAGCAGGCCTCAATGATATACTCAGTGCTTTAAACTCACAGACACACAGGTAAACTGTCCCCAGATAATTATCCTGGGCAGGTGTTTGTGTGAGAAAGTGCATGCTCTAATAGTGTTTCATCATGTGGATTTAGAGTATATAAAAAGTAATAATCTGTATTCCAGTGGGTTGACTCCCTGCACTCGCCATAAAATAAAAAAGCACAGAGTGCCCCACTTACTTTTTAATGGTTATCCACAGGGGAGGAACTTCCGCAGGGAGATCCATACGGGGGGCTTAGTACACATCTTAAAACCTGACTTTAAGTGTATGCTGTCCTCCAAATCACAGTTCATTATGAGATAGTAAAGGAAAGATAAGACGTGAAATAAAAATGAGAGTGATATCCCTGAGTATGAGCTCATCGGTCGTTATAAAGTCTCTCAAGCCTATAAATCACATCTCAGATATCAACACAATGCTCCTCTGGTTTAGTGTTTAATAGCAGTTTAGTTGTTTAAAGATAGCTTCCTATCTCTGGTGTAGTGAATGTTGAGGGTACACTTCACCTGCCTCCAGTCATAACATCTTTCTTCACACACCAGTGGTTTCAGTCATGCCGCTTCCTGCTGCCACGCTGCATCATGTTTCTTAGCTAAGTCCGTGTTCTTCTACACCACCAGACAAAAACAGAGCAGAAAAAGAATTTACTGCAGTTGTATAATACAGATGACTACGGGCCATAATCGACCCTCCAGGTTCATAATCTACTTTGATTCTTCAGAATTATGGGCACAGACCTACTTCCTTAACCAGAGGCATAACTTAAGCTGGCTTAGACTAGTCAGAGCTGCAACTGGAATAAAATACACCTGAGTTAGGTATATAACATGTTATGCAAAATAGCCTTCATCAAATTCTCTGAAATGTTTAGATTTACATTATCAAATTATTGCTGTTATTTGATTATTTATGAAGACAGCAGCATTTGGTACATGCAGTTCATCACAGAGAGTACCTCAAACTTGCACTTAGGTGCAGTAATTGAGCATTTGCAAGTACCGCTCCTGTCGTTTTGTTTAAAAGCAGTGCAGTAATTTCTACAGTAAGTTACAAGTGCTACTTCAAGGGAGATACAATCTCTGTCATACTTGAAGCAAATTATTCTTTTTATTTAAATTGTGCTCAAAGTTTTTGAGGCTTCATAGATTTGTACACCCAGCCTCCTGTGGTGGACAGTAGTTAAACTCACTGAAGTAATACACTTAGCCTATTTGAGTAAGTGTATTACATGTGAAAACATGGCTATCTTCACATTTGGTAATCCTTTTAATTTCCTCCATATATTTATATTTGCTACAGCATGTTATGAACTTTGTGTCTTCTCTCCTCTGTAGTTTGTTCTCCCTCCCTCTTCCTCTCTGCAGGTATTTTTGACTGTGTAGCTCTACAGGTCTGATCAGCAGTTTACTTGTCCCACTAACTGAGGCAGTATTTAAGCTCTCTAGTTTGTTTGTCTCTGCTGTCCAGTTCTCTCTTCCCTTTACCCATTTAACCTTAACATTTAATTTAGCCAGATAGATTTGTATTCTATATCATTTTTATTCGGAATTTAACTGTAATATTTAAATTAGTCAGGTAAATCACATAACAAATGACACCATCAGGTCTATAGCTTATCTTTAAACTTGTTAGGTAAATCTCGTAACACCAATCTGGTTCTCTACTGGAAAGCACTGTGCTATATAAATTTTAAAAAAAAAATGATTTGGCTTGATTTGACATTTCTGCTTGAGGACTTCCATTTTATGCCATTATACTTAAACACAAATGCTTATGAATCATCTGATGAATGATGCAGTATAAAGCTGTTAAATATTGCTTCACTTCACCGAAACCAGGTATTTTTTTACATTGAAGTGGCATTTTAATGTTAATGCATTGGTATAAATGGTGATTATTATGTTCTGCTTAGGTTCTTTTTGCACAATAAGTACTTGACTTGTAATACTTAAAGTACATTGTGGTAGTTGGTGTGAGAGAAGAGGATGCAGAAGACAGGGTTAGATGGAGGTAATTGATTCGCTATGGCGACCCCTGAAGGGAAAAGCCGAAAGGAAAAGAAGATTGTATGGGTTATACTTTTACTTTGGTCAGATCTTGAATGCGCTACTTTCATATATAATATGTGAATATATGTTTGCAGTGTGTACTTTTACTGAAGTAAATTATCCGAATCACTGACTGTATGAAAATAAAACTAATATTAAACTAATATATGTACTGCTGCCCCCATCATCAGTCTGACGCTTGTCTTCGCTTCCTGTGCAAGAAGTGAAGCAGCAGCGCCCTCTGTTGTCAGGGCAACACATCCTCACCCGGCTCTCACTCTTATCCTATTGGCTGCTTTCGGTCATGTGACCAAAACAGAGTCATGGCGACCTCAGCGGCTGTTCGGTCGAGCATGGGGCTGACTTTGAGACTTTCTCGAGTTATACCGGACTGTAGCACCTGTCCTCTGTACAGGTTAAGGAGCTGTGTTAACAGTGCGGCTAGTTTACAAAGGACGGGCTCCTCTGATAGCTTCCGGACGATTAATCGACATTTACAGACGAGTATAGGTGAGCGATGCTGCTTGCTAACACTTTTAGCTTTAATCAGAGGCTGGTTGGTCGCTCGGCGCTGTGTGTTTACGATAAGATAGAATAGGTAAAAACCTACCGGCTGAAAATTTGCCGGTTTAACGGAGTTTACGCTATTAAAAGTGCCAGTAAAGTTTGGCTTGCAGGTGTTTCATGATACCAGCAGTTATTAGAATCAAAAGTCCGCTCAATAACACTTGTGTAACTTTACCTCAGCATTCTCAGATGAGGTTGTGAAACATCTGCAATTTGTGCGCAACAAGTCAAATATTCTCCACATCCGGTTCTTAAGAAATAACTGATATCAGCTCTTTAAATACTCGCATCTCCGTGCCTCTCTTTTCCCAGGTCTTTACCACAGTGAGGAGGGGAGCTCCAATGCAGAGAACCCAGAAGATGTGTAAGTTTGCCAGGGCTTTTATTTTTGAATGAGGACGAGGATACCAACTGAAATTAAACGATGCATAATTACTGCAAATTGCAACTGCAAATTCCAAGTCAGTGAAGGCTATATTTAATCTTACGTGAAAGATTAAAAGCAAGCAAATAAAAAAATTCTCCTGGTCGTGCTAAACTTGCATTTTTTTAACACCATCACATTCTGAACTCTGTCATAGATTGTGTTACTCTACATTTTTACATTTTTCCACATATGTAGCATTATGTCACCTCTTGTTTTTTAAATGCATATTCATCTAAGATTTGTGTGTAATTAAGATATATTTATTAGATGTAAATATCCATTTCTATGTTTTTGTCTCTTTGTGGAATATTTTCTTGATGTGTCATAAAAGGACACTGGTAAATAAAATGCTTGAAAGCTTTGCAAGATAAACGCAAACGTAAGATTATAAGTAAAGCTAAATTAATTTGAAACCTCATCTAAAGTTAAATGTGGTGGTTATAGACTTGATGTACTGTAGAACCTGTTTCAAATGAGTTTTTTTAATGGTTTGGTGTCTGCTGTTTAGGGTCAATGTGGTGTATATAGATAGGTCGGGCCAAAGGATCCCAGTCAAGGCCAAAGTGGGAGATAATGTCCTGTATCTGGCTCACAAGCATGGGATTGAACTTGAAGGTGAGGGTTTCTCCAGTTGAACTGAAGCATGCTGCTGAAGTATTTATTGCTTGACACTTGTGTTTCTGTTTTATTTAGGAGCCTGTGAGGCATCACTGGCCTGCTCAACATGTCATGTCTATGTGAATGCAGCCCATTTTGACAAACTGCCAGAACCTGAAGAGAGGTACGTCTGCTGCTGAGGCATTGTTCTTGGACAGCGACATATCTCAACAAATGGATGTGGTAAGGTGAAAGGGAGCTCACAGTAAATGTTGACAGATCTATTGTTTCTTAGGGAGGATGACATGCTTGACATGGCGGCAATGCTTCAGGAGAACTCTCGGCTGGGATGTCAGATCATTCTAACCCCTGAGCTTGACGGCATTGAACTCACTTTGCCGAAAGTCACCAGGAACTTCTATGTGGATGGTCACGTTCCCAAACCTCACTGAGAAGAGGAGGAACAGACGGTGACAAGGGGGATTTGCAAAAAATCAGACGGTGTCACTGTGAGCTTCACACCATGTGCGCTGGTTGACAAGGGGGCGACCATGACGAGGTGCACTACCAGGATGCTAAAGTCCGTAGCAACTCCCAAGATGTCTGTAAAACGAACAAATTCTACAGTAAACCAATAATGACAGGACAGGCCTGCAGGTGACAGTAAGACACACAGGAGTTTCAATGGAGGGGAACTTAATGGTTACTTACAAAACGATGACCAGAAAAAAAACTAATGTTTTCACTGATCAGGTATTTATTTATGTGGAGCGTTCTCAGGCCAGCTTTAAGACACCATTCGGTCTCACGAACTTTTTGTGGTTGAAACACCAATTTAAAATACACTGCAGAGCAGATTTTTTTTTTTCACAAAGTAAATCTTTGTGCCGTTAAATGGAACATTCCTTGTTACAGGTCATATATGCACAAGTACCAGAAACTGCTGTTAATCATTTTGGCCAGTCCATCATTATCACCCAGAGACACGTGTTAGATATTATATGCATTGCATTTACTTTTTTAATGTACCATGTTCATTTGTAGTTGTGATGGCTCATCAGGAAGTATCCACTGACTCTGGTTAGCCACAGATGAATTTTCTTCTGTATGACACCGGAGTTGGACAGATTTATTATAAGGAAGTGTATTTGTCTAATGCTTGAAAATGAGCTCTTAACAAATGATAGGTTAACTTTGCACACATTGTATACATTTCAAAACATGCAGATGAACTTTGCCAAAGGCACTTACTCTCTGGTGACAATCACAGAGGCTTGATTAGATAATCAGGTTCAGCTGTGCTTCAATCCAGAGCAGGAGGAAGGTGGAGAGGAGTTTGTTTTGAAGCTGGCTGGCTTCATGTTGCCATAGAATGAGTTTTACCACATCTACCCTTTACTCAAGTCTACTGTACATGCGCACAAATGTAACTGAACTGTGTATCTCATGTGTTAGGAATTTCAAATATTTAAAGTTGTGCAATAAAATCAGTTTTAAGAGTTATTTTTGAACATTCTTTGGCCAGAAACTCAAAAGCACTGAAAATGAGGACAAGATTAAATAGTAATTGATTCAGGCAAATACAAGTAATCATTTGTAACTGAATGCATGATTAGCAGGCAGCTAAAAAAAAAAAAACCAAACAAAAAAAAGTCTATCCTGCAGATATGGGGACATACTCATGTGACGTCGCAAGAAGTACTTTGCTGCAGCAGCCACTGAGTGAAACTGGAGGTCAGGGTTAGCGACGCTTTTATACTCCAGCAGGTGTAATCTAGCAAACCGAAAACACCGGCGCCTGTTCCAAAACTCGGCCCACTCAAAGCAACCAACTCCATCAGTTTGGCTTTCCAGCGAACTGGAACACTTAACGTTTAAGTTGATGAGCGATCTGAAGATCCCAGGTGAGCATCAGCACTACAGATGACAGGTTGGGCTGTGGGATGAACGCTTTGAACCACATTTTAGCCACATTTTGAGGTCTTCCTCTGTGACCCACATATTTAGCAAAGGAAGCAGTGATAGGTCAAAAGCACAAATCGAGATCCATGAATGTGATGCAATTCTGTGGGGGGGTTACGATCATAGTGCCACGATTTAGCTTGAATGCTGCTCACTGAGATCCAGGATAGCTGCATGAAATGGTAGTGAAAACTTACTGAGGTCATATACTAAATCATATAGAGCGCCAAAACTTACATGTCGACGTTTAATGCATTTACCAGCGAGAGTTCCACTCATTTAGGCCTCAGTTAGGTCAAAGATGGGGCTGTTCTTCTGTTTTAACCTTCATATAAATCAGTATGATCAATGCGACATTAATGCGACCAGCTTTCTGCGCTCGCGACACTCCAACTGGGAAAACCGCGAAAATCACGGAGTTTCTAGAACGTCCAAAGTGCTACATTTGGTTCTAGAACTCATTCTGTCGACACGAAGAGTTCCAAATTTTGTTACATTCCTCACGGTGAGTTACTTTTTAATGAGTGACGTGTCCTCCTAAAGCAGACTGCTTTATGTTGTATTCATTTCAATGGGAAAAACAACCGTTCAACCTTCATGTACTTTGAAACTGAAAATAATGATTCTCGAAAATTCCTGTTAGCCAGTGTAAGCTCTGACACGAATTAAACCTTGTCGAGAATGCAACACATTTGAAAGCTTGTGTTGTCAAAAGTGTTGACATTACCACTGTTACTATTGCAAACATTTGTGGTTAAAACAACAAACAAACAGGCTGAGCTCATTTGTTGTCACTGCTCTATTTGCATACACAAGTAGCTTATATTAGCCAAATAGGTGACGTAGTTATGAGATGTGGCAAATCATGATTACATAAATTCCCTGCATGAGGTCAGAGCCTTAATGCTTTTGATTTTTGATCCCTGCCTGAAGCTGTTTTATTTAATGATTTATCTTGTCAGCTTCAGCATGAGCACAGGACCAAGCATGCAAGCTACAAGCTTTGTCCAGGGAAACCAGAGCCGAGTAGAGCACGATGCCCCCCATTCTGCTCTCTTCTACCTTTTCCAAGAAGTTTCCAAGTTAACATCCCCTGTGTGTCCAGGAAGTGTTAGTTTCTTGGACACATGTCCATCCTCCATACAGCTCAATGAGACGTCTAGGAAGGATCCTTTAGTAGTTAAAAAGAGAGGGGAGGACACACAAAGTTTGCCTCCTGTGTTGCTGTGTGATCAGTTGAAAAAAGTAAAGAAGGAAGGTCCTGGCAGTAACGTCACAACCTTGAATGAGCCACATTGTGAATGCAAGAATCCAGGAAAAGTGCTGAGTCTGATCAACCTGCACTGTGAAAAGCTCCTTCATCAAGGAGATGCAGAAGAATTGGAGTCGTGTTCAGTATCATCTGCTATCAGAATTCATCATTCAACAATCAAGTCATCAACTGCAGAGCGAGCTGTTCCAGAAGGGGAAGTTAAAAGTGACAGTGTAGGTGCTCAGTGCACGTTAAGGGATGCGTCTCTCAGTCCTGTGGAGGACACAACAGAGGATGGTTATAAACTTCAGTGCTGTGTGAAAGACAGCGAGATGAACTTTAGAGTTCAACTACAGCCTGCTGAGAAAACAGACACTGTTGGAGCAGAGTTGTTGGTGCACAATGCAGCAGCGTCTTTGCAGTCTGAGCACGGGTGCAAAAAGGAGATCAAATCCAGTGTTAACAGTCAACTTAAGGGGAAACAGGAACATAACCAGGATTGTTGCGCTACTGAACTGGATATTTTGGATGTACCCTTACATCAAAATTCTTTGTCGCAAACACACATCCCCGATGGATATCTTAATGCTCAGCTGACTTCTAAATCAAATGATGAGACTTGTGTAGCTCTGTCAAAGCCAGCACTAAGGCTAGACCACAATGCAAACCTTACTTTGTTCATAGAACCACCATGTGACATCCAGCTGCCTGCTCCGTGCTCCGTCCTGTCCCCGTCACGATCTGAATCACTCATATTTAGCAATGCAGAGAATTTTCACTCGCTCCTAACACAAGATGACAAAACCACAGCATCAAAGGCAGAATGCACACATGATCCCAAAGAAGAGAAACACCGTGCACTTGCTGAGCTGCAGTCCTCAAGCTGTAATGTGTCTTCTGCTACATCAAAACCAGAACTCTTAGCGCAAGAGGAGGAAGTTGGTATTCCGTCTTCTCACCAGTGGAGAATAAAGACTCCAAGAAAACAACCTCATCCCAGCCGGAGTGCTGATATCCAAGATCCAGACTTCCAGGGAGTAATATTCAGGATGGACACAGAGCTGGACGACAGCAGGGAACAATGTCGGCTCCTCATAACTTCAAAGTATAGGTAAATCCAGCATCTTTATATTTTTTACATGGGAAAGTAATGACGTAAACTAAAGTCTACTACATATGTACCCATCACAGCAAGAAGCTCTGCAAGAGTGCAAGGAAGCCGAGGCTGAAGACACGGACATCCCAGAAGTCCCTTAAAATCTGCAGCTCGGATGACGAGAAGGACCTGACAGCTAATGTTTTCAGTGAGTACCACTGTTCAGTTAAGCTGATAAATTTATGTCTTTTTTTTTTCAAGACCTCCAAACAGAAATGTAGAGTCTCTGCAATTTTACCTGTACTTAATTTAACAACAGGTCAAGCGTACTTTTTTATAAAAGGCACCAAACTGCAGGAAATTGACAAAACATTGAGGCTGGGGGAGAAAAAATGGAAAACCCCAGGAAGAGCAAGTAAAGTATTAAACACACACTATATATATAGTGTATAATGGCAATAGTTTAAAATGTTTCATGCACAGTTCAAGTGTAAAACAAAAAAAAAACACGTCTGCAGCCTTACTATTGTAACAAGGCAAAGCATATATTTGTGTGAAATGCCAGTTTTCTCCACTAGAGGGCGCCAATACATTATAATATGTAACTAGACTATCAGGACAGGTGTATGCATTTTTTTTAGAAGTGCTGCTTGACATCAACAGTATTGAATGTAGTAAATGCAGATAAAAGGAAGATAAATTCAAACTTATGTTTTTTACTAAGAGACATAGCCGGTACCTTGAGTTGTTGTATTTCCAGGAGCAGAAGTATCAAATTTTTATCATTCCTTCCCCCAAACACATTTCAAATTGTTACTTTTCACAATTTGACATTTTCATATACTGCACCTGTTGACAAAAGGGAACACAGACCCATTTGTATTATGAATTTTCAGAGACTAAACAGCCAAGATTTGTCTTTAACACTTCCTAGACATACACATCTTCTTCTCTTATGTTGGTAATTACCAGCAAACTGCAGCGTTAATATTACTGTGAACTTGATTATAGCAGTAAGACAAAATTATACACAAGAGTGTGTGGTTGTGTATCTTTTACAAATGAAAGAACCCTTCCTTTAACCCAATTGTTGTTGTTTTCAGCTAGGTCAATCTCTTGCAATTGTTTTAGGTCATACACTGATATAAAAAATGCACAAAGCTCCACATAGCCAAACAGTTATCTTGTTACTGAAATGTAGCATTCATTTCCAGAAAACTTTGGGTTGTATCATAAGTAAATGCTTCTTTTAGTTTGACAGGAAGTGATGCAGGACAAGAATTTAATTAGCAAGCATGAGTTTAAAGTTCCTTTAACGCAAACTCAATGTGTTTTGTTTCTGTTTCACTAGAAAGCAAAGTCTGTGCATCATGCTGCACCAGGAAAACCCCCATGTGGAGAGATGCAGAGGATGGGACTCCACTCTGCAATGCTTGTGGGATAAGGTAATTTACAATAACGCTGCTGGATAGTCATTGTTTTAAAAACATTCACATAAAGATGTGTGAGGGCTGATCTGTTGGATTCGTGGAGTCTGATATCCCTTATTGACTGTGACACTGAGGTTAATAATGATTCATTTATTTTAAGAAATACGAATTATTAGGAGCAAATTTTATTTTGTGGGCTATTTCCTTGAAAATGTCATTTCCAAAAGCAGAACAATAAAACTACTACAGACTTATGGGCAGCCACAGATGCCAAAATGTAGTAAAGCCTTATAGTGAGTAAAGAGACCTTAGCTGCCTTATTAGTGAAGTTAAGGCGATATCTTCAAACATTACTGTCTTTTTAGTCCGAAATTTCCTCTTTGTGTTTCCACTGGAAACCTGAACTTTAAAGATGCCTGCATAATTTGTGCAACTTGGACTGCTGAAGCTTCATATAATCTTGAAAAACCTTTGGAACATCATTTGACACAAGAGGAGGATTGTGGATTTTGTCCCCCATCAGCTGAAGTGTACTCATGTTAGGAAGGAATCTCTTAATGGCCGGTGTGAACAGGAGGCATGAATATACAGCAAGAAAAACCTGTTTGATTCTAAGTGTGGACACCTGACTGTTGTTTAAACAGAGTGAAAGAACTGTGATATGATACAAAACACTACATTAGTGATTATTGGCATGTTTTCATCATCTTAGCCTGAAAAGAGGGGTAGTACTGTCAGGGCAGGATCCGAGTTCCATTTGTTCTGCACTGGCAATCCTAAACTGGGGATTTCAAATATAGCCGCTATAAATAAACACCAACTATTTATGAGGATTAAACAAAGCAGCATTTATCATGACACCTGCACATTAAAAAAGAAAGGAATTTAACCACCACTGTGTGTTTTTTTTTTTGTCTGACTCTTGAAGGTATAAGAAGTACAGAGTGCGCTGTGTCAACTGCTGGCATATCCCTCGGAAAGAGGGCAACTCCAGCTCCAGCTGCCTCAAGTGTGGAAACTTTGTGAGGCTGACCTCAGCTCAGCGGAAACACACCACCTAGGGAACATGCACTGAGCAAAGGTTTTTATGTCCACATGTGACTGAACTCTGCACACAACAGTTTAGGACAATACCCACTGCTCCTGTAGTTCTTTATAATTCACCACAAATGTGAAGTAGTAGAAGTAAAGGACAGCATGATAGTCAGTAGTTGTCTCTTACATCTTACTTGGCTCAAGGTATTAAAAATAGCTTCACCTCTCAGGATGAGAAGTATTCATGAGGGAAAAACAGTCCCAAAAAAAAGGAAAAACACAAACAGCTGTCTGAAGTTCTTAACTTAGAGCTTACAAGTGGTGGACTGTATGTAGCATGTGTGATAGATCAGTTAGTTTTTTCTCTTTCTACGCCAAGACAGACGTACTGATGCATTTGACAATCATTTTAAGTAGGGTACTGACAGGCTACACGTCCAGTGGAAAGTTTAGCTGTGATTGTATTTTTCCTCTAAATAGCTGCGATGTTTCTTGTGTGTAATGGTCAGCAGTGCCTGACTCCTGCAATAGAAACTTGTTTCTGTACAGGTACTGAGGTCAGTGCTGTGTTCACTGTTATTAACTGTTTACCTTCAAAAACCGTTTGCTTCTCCTGACCCTGACAGCAAGACTCAGTTCAGTAGACATTTGTTCAGTTGCAGAAGTTAAATCTACTTATTTATTTAGTTTTCTTTGTCGTGGTTTGTAATTGTGGTTGTGTTTGATGGGCTTCTTTCATTTCTTGATGTTTTTGTGGATTGTTGGTTTTGGGTGGTAACATATTCTACCGGTTGCATTGGTGCACTGATTTCCTCAGCACTGGCTGTTTTCTGTGAGGACAAAACAAGATTTTTGTGTGAGTTGGCACTGTTTTTGCTCAATTAAATTCAGTAAGAAACAACCAATGTGTTTTGTAGTTTGTTCGTGCGGTGTAGGAATCTTTGTAAGGCCAACAGCTGACATAAATCCTCCACTAAAAATACAATGATTATAAAATGATACAATAGTTTTGGAGGGCTGCACATATCACATTAATCTATGGTGAAAGGAAAGAAGTTTTCAATGAGGAGGCTTCCCACAGTTTCCTCAGCCCACCATGCACTGCAGGGTCTGTTTGCCAAGTGGGTGGCCTCACACGGATTGATACAGTACGGCTATTATTTCAAAATGGATTACGTCTTCTTAAGCGCTGCCTCTCTCACCATGTGCCAAGCCGTCCAGCAATGAGGGATACTGAAGGAAATGAGCACTGGCTAAGCCAAGAACATAAAAGATAGAAACAAGCTCAGTGAAATGCTCGTGCTTGTTCCGATTTTAGCCTTATTCTTAAACAGTCCCACCTGTCTGAGCCATTTAAATGTTGACTGTAAATGATAATAAACACTGATTCAAGTACCGTACATTACAGCGCTGAAGTACATTTACATAGGTGCTGTACTGACAGTGTTGGAGTATCATCATGCTTTCCCACTTATACTGGTATTATTACACTACATTACAAAAGCAAACCATTTTTTGACAACTTTAGATTCTTTAATGACTTTTTTTTCTATAAAAAAATCACCTTGTAAAATGAGGTGTCATTAAGGTGTCAAACCAGCAAAAGTAGGTCCATGACAGCAGCAACAGCAAAAGAAATACGGTTTAAAAAGCAGCTCACAAGTTCACATTTGAGCAATCATAACAGCATTATTGGAAACGGACTGCTGAGGAGCCTTCAGGATTGTATGCTTTTTATTTTTCTGCACTTACACACTTTTACTTGTCCAGTATGCAGGATTTTAAAAGTGTGGTCTGAATACTTACTTTACTAATGCCAATCAGTAGGCACAGAGTATTTTTTAACTAACTGTTTAAGCTTGTGCCAACAAAAAGACATCTAATCAGTAAAATACAGCATATATGTAAAATGAGAAACAAATATACATGGGAAAGCAACTTGGAACAGTACAGTAAAGCTAAACATGCAGAGGGAATGAAAAGAAGGAATAAAGCAGTGAAACCATTTGTTTAGTGTCTCATCTGATCAAAACTATACTTAAGCATTTGAAGGAAGTGGATAATAGCTACTATATTTTCTGTTTTATTACTCCATACTCCATACTGATAATACTTAGAAATTTTCCAAGCTCATTGCTTTGTTTCTGCTGCTGTCCTGCTGAACACGGACTGTTTGCAGGAGGAGAGGAGGAGGAGGAAGTTTGCAGTGGGAGGCTAAAAAGCCAAAGATGCAGTCAGATGCGCAACTTTTTTTTGTGAATGAAAAGGAAGAAGGGGGTCTGTCCCGGACAGGCTCTAATCTCGCCTGTTGGGGCCGCCGTCCCACCGGACACTCTGGACCATGACCTTGGACAGGAAACCCACGGAAGAGACGGACATTGGCGTGGAGGGTCAGACAGACTGTAGCGAAGATGTAAAGCAGGCAGATTTTTCAGTGTTTGGTGAAGGCCGGGCAGATTTGGCTCCATCTTTGACTCTGGAAGAGCGCGGAGAAGGAGACTTTGGAGTCCGGCTGCAGGATGGTCCAGACAGGAGAACCGCCTCGGTGAAGCCTCCGTACTCCTACATCGCTCTCATCACCATGGCCATCCTCCAGAGCCCGAAAAAGAGACTCACCCTCAGTGAGATTTGTGATTTTATCAGCCAGCGCTTCGCGTATTATCGGGAGAAGTTCCCTGCGTGGCAAAACTCAATCCGTCACAACTTGTCCTTAAACGACTGCTTTGTCAAAATGCCCCGGGAGCCTGGGAATCCTGGTAAAGGGAATTATTGGACCCTGGATCCGATGTCGGCTGACATGTTTGAGAACGGGAGTTTTCTTCGCCGGAGGAAACGCTTCAAGAGGCAGCATCTGTATTTGGGGACGCTGAAGGAGTCGAGGGCGCAGGAGCGCAGCCTGATGCCAGTTTTCCCGCTGCTCGGAGCGCACAGGATGAGTTCTAGTCTCCAGACTCCTGATCTGTACCGTGACCTGGGATTAGTAAGTCGTCTCGGGTCCCACGTTATTCCCAACATCCCACCTGTAAGCAGCATCATTCCTGCGCTCTCCTCGCTCCTCTCCAAGAGTTTCCCTTCTAGTCAAACCTTTGAACATTTCGACCCAGGGCGCTGCGCCGCGGTGCCATCTTTGAATATAAACTCGGCGTTCATGCCTGCTGTCCGCGGAGTGATGCCCAACTACCCCGTTTCTCAGCTGCCCCTTTTCCCCACTGGGATCATTAAAGATTCGTCTAATTTAATTTAATCAAATGCTGATCGCATGATTTGAACTTTCTCTCTGCCTTACGACAAACTGACGGTACAAAATGTAAAATAACTTTTTTCACTTTGGCCTATAGACAGGCCGCCACATTTAGCAATTTCATTGCTCGAAATAAATGTTTTCTTGTAATAAATATTCTTACAATTTTTTTTATTCTTGTTTGAAATAAAATGTGATTGATTTCAGTCTAGTGTCTGTGCTACTTCACTTAAAAATAAGAGTTTATCATAACAATTAAGACACTGTCAAATAATGCCCGTTCATTTTTTAGCAACGATTAGACAAAGACGGGTGTCTTCTTTTATATATTTGTGAGACTTTGAACAAAATTCGAAACTTGACTTTATCGAAATATTTGCGCGAAAACAACAGAATGAAAACAACAAATACAAGAATTATTTAGAACAAATGTATTCAGTATTTTTCATGTAATTTCAAATAACTAATTATAAGAAGACGATCCTACAAATAGAAGCAGAATGTTGGTGGACAAATGGGGCCTCTACGAATTTTACGAGGGGAATAAAGAAAATAAAAACTAATATTTTTATTAAACAAAACAAAAAAATGAAACGAGAAATGATTTAATGTGACAAGATTTCTGCATTTATTCAGCTTGGCTGTGGATGATTGATTGTCTTTATTATCAGTTTAAGCTTGTGCACATGTCTTGTCTCCCTCCGCTGTTTATTGGTTGTCTGCATGTGTGCGGTTGTGAAATGTTCCACTTCATGTTTGAAAGAAAAAGGCCTCCTTTGGTCAAAACATGTCTTCATGTTACAACACACGCTGTCAGCCTAAATAAGTAGCACATGACAGTGTTTGCTCTGCTCTCTGTCAGCATCTATATCAAACACATCTGCAAGTTAAAGCTGCACCGCTGGCTTCAGTCCGATGTTCTTCATGCTGTCTGCTTTGTTGTTACGTTCAAGATGAATGCTGCAAAGCTGCAAAAATACACAGTCCGGTATTAAATGCATTGAAGTTACAGGTAAACTCTTTGTACAAAAGCAGAGCACGCATTGTGTACAAACTGTTTTATCAGTGTGGCTTTAAGTGGACTTTGTTGGACAATAATAAAAATGCATTGCTCGGCGAAAAAGTATGAGCTTGAGCAGGGATGTGTTAAGAGACCTTTAAAACAAGATTTTGTTTTCTTTTGATTTTGTTGCAAATTATCTTAAACTGACAGGCCTGGAAAGAAGCAACAAAATAAGAGATTATAAATCTGCAGTGTAATCATCTGCTTTTCCTGAAAAGACCTTGATTGCAGAATAATTTCCAGAAGAGACCCAAACTTTACATGCAACATCTGCAACAATCATACAATTTACTCTACTTTTTACCTCTAAAATTATACTTTTGATTTAAAACATTTAGGGAACTCTAAAACATGCAAATGTACAAAAGCATCTGTTTGTCTGTCAAGATTAGTTTTGAGCATTTTGCAGTTTTATGTGCAGTTTTACATTTAAAGACTATAATCAACTAAGCGCTGGCCTATGGGAAGAATTTTTTGCCCTGCAGTTTTATCACTTCCAGAGGAACCCTGGTTAAGTATGTGGAGGTAAAAATAATCTCTCTGAGGATTTAGGTGTAAGTGTGATGTGGCTCACAGCCGGTCTTCTGCCATCTTTAAACAGCTGCCTTCCACCTAAATAACCCCTCAGGGAGCAGTTTGCCTTTCCTGGCATGCTTGCTCATATTGAGTTTTATTCAATTAGCATGCACATGCACACTCACTGACCTTGTTCTCCCTCTTTGAAAATACAAAAAAGTCCATATATCTCCATGGAGTGTGCCTCATTAAGGTCAGTTAGTGAAGTGTGATCCAGAGCCCCTGAGACGTACTGTAGCATGAACCCTGTGACAGGAAACAAGACAGAGTGTGTATATTTGAATGATGTGGGACCCCTCTCCGATCCACAAAACCTGGAATAGACAGATGACAGAGACATATAGCAGCAGAGCTATGAGCTCATAATTTATCCACATGTCTACAGAAAGAGAAAGATGTTATTGAAAGAGTGGAATGGCATAGCAAATATATGGAAACACATTTTTACCAAGAACAAATAAATGTCCCTGTTCATTATACTGTAAGTCAACATTATGATATATAAATTAAAACTGTTGACTCAAAAATGTCAATTTCATTTTACTAATTAAAAGCTGTGCGCTTATTTGGTCTTACAATGAACACTTCATTAAATAAAACTGTTTTTCTTTTCCTGGTGGAACTGGACTTCCACAGACAAGACAAAGAAACTGAAAATATCCTTTGAAAACTTTACATCCACACAGAAACCGTTTAGTAATGCTCTACAGCTTTCTTTTGGTGCTGGGAATGTGTGATTGAGACAAATGAGTCTGATTATAGTCAGGACATGGGAGTGGGACTGCAGCAGCAACAGACGATGAGAAGATTGCAGATATAGTCCTATTTTTTTCTCACAGTTTAACCTCCAAACCTCCATTTTTTTTAACCACACGTCTGTCCTGTGTAGTTGCTTGGTAAATAATCAAAACACAGAAAAGATTCACAGGACTTTCAAAAGGAAGAAAATCAGTTCCGGAGAAGTGAACCAAAAGCAAACACCAGCACTAGGCTCCGTGACTTTGTTTGATGACATTTGGCTTCAAGGAATCCTTTTTTTTTTTTTGATGCAGCTTTTAAAGACACTGTTTTTTCTTTCTTTTTACCCCCTAAACTTGTTACATGACTTAAAGGATAATTTTAGGTAAATTAGATCCTGCAGATATTTTCAAATCAGTTCAGTTTACATTCTCAATACCATACTCGGTTTCAGCACTGTATTCTGGGGAGTTCTTTGATATGCATTTATTATAAAGAGAGTAAACAGCTACGCCATGCTGCTCTGTGAGGGCGCTCTTAATTACAGGGTGCTTTGAGCTAAATGCTAATTAGCATGCTAATATGTACACAATGACAGTGCCAGAGATTTCACATCTGTGCATCTGTGCTACAGATGCCACAAGGATACTAACATGATCACTGTGCAGACTACTTTACGCTTGGTGTGTGTCACGCTATCAGAAAATACAGTGAGTTGCATATGATGTTAGACAGCACAAACATGGAATCTGTCTACACTGAAAAATATTAATGAATTCCAAAAAAATACCTGACTGATATAAAAATGTCCTGTGTGGCTCTTTGTCTATCTTTTGAAGAGGTCAGTCTGTGTCATAAACAGTAGTATCAGGAAAATGAACTGTACTGATCAGGCATAACATTATGACCACTGGCAGGTGAAGTAAATAACGCTGATTATCTCTTCATCACAGCACCTGCTGGTGAGTTGGATATATTAGGCAGCAAGTGAACATTTTGTCCTCAATGTTGATGGGTTAGATGCTGGAAAAATGGGCAAGCCTAAAGATTTGAGCGAGTTTGACAAGGACCAAATTGTGATGGCTAGATGACAGGGTCAGAGCATCTCCAAAACTGCAGCCCTTGTGGGGTGTTCCTGGTCTACGGTGGTCGATATCTATCATAAGTAGTCCAAGGAAGGAACAGTGGTGAACCAGTGACAGGCTCACTGATACACATGGAGAGCAAAGACAAGCCCGTGTGGTCGGATCCAACAGATGAGCTACTGCTTAACTTGATGAAGAAGTTAATGCTGGTTCTGATAAAAAGGTGTCAGAATACACAGTGACTCAGTTTGTTGTGTATGGGGCTGCATAGCTGCAGACCAGTCAGGGTGTCCATGCTGACCCCTGTGCACCGCCAAAGGTGCCAACAAACATCAGAACTGGAAGAAGGTGGCCTGGTCTGATGAATCAGCTTTTCTTTACATCATGTGGATGACAAGGTGTATGTGTCGCTTACCTGGGGAACACACGGCACCAGGATGCATTATGGGAAGAGGGCAAGCTGGCAGAGGCAGTGTGATCCTTCGGGTAATGTTCTGCTGGGAAACCTTTGGTCCTGCCATCCATGTGGATGTTACTTTGACATATACCACCTACCTAAGCATTGTTGCAGAGCATGTGTAATAGAATGAGATTGATGTTGTTGCGCTATATGAATTTGTATTTATTTTTGTTTATATTTGTATTTATTGTTTTTATGTTTTTTTTAAATAATATGTTGAATATTGGTCACATCCTGTGGGGAGACTAGTTAACTACGGTTATGGTTATGAGTTTTTTAGTATGTCCATTAGGGAGGGGGATTAATAATCACCGGAAGTGTGGTCAGTATTTTATTTTGAAAAGCGGTGTATTGCTTCCTCTTTTTATGGCAACTCCTCATGGGAAGGTATGTGTTTTTGTCACTCTCTGTGTTTTCTTGTTTTTTTTCTTCCTTAATGGAACGTTTTGTTTTTGTCAAGCTGTTTATAACATTGGGTGTATTGCTTCTTCTCTTTTTATGGCGACTCCTCATGGGAAGGAAAATAAATGTCCCGTTCGAAGATACCATCCTCGTGTTGTTTAATAAGAAATCAAACACAGCGCAGAACACGATTCACTACACATGTACACCCTGGAAACGGTATTCCCTGATGGCTGTGGCCTCTTTCAGTAGGATAATGCACCGTGATACCAAGAAAAAATAGTTCAGAAATGGTTTGAGGACTTAATGATGTTATGCCTAATCAGTGTATGTGTTTACAGGTTAATAAAGATGCACACACTTTAAGGCCCTCATCAGCTGATATTGTGCTCTTGACCATTTCCCAAAACAAATTTTACATCATTAATGTATTTATTAGCTATGCTTTGTCCTGTAGAGGTCACGGAAGGCTAGAGTCTGTCCCAGCTGAGGCTAGAGGTCAGATACACCCAGGACAGGTCGTCAGTCCATCGCAAACCTAACACAAAGGGAGAGAAGACCATGCAAACTCACACTCACACCTATTTAGAAACCATAATTAACCTGACATGCATGTTTTTGGACAGTGGGAGGAAGCTGAAGCACTGAGAAAACCCACACAGGTGCAGTGAGAAGAGAAAAAACACAGTTAACCAGCATTTATTTTTGTCAAATTCAGCAAATATGTCCTCACAGTTTGCAAGCTATGTTCATTCATATGCCTGGCTCTGTAAATAGGAAACAAACAATGAAGCTCAGTCTGATCCTCACAATACCATTCCAGCGTGTTCTGCGCACATTCAAGCTCGTCCACAGTACAGATGGAGCAGGAGAGGAGAAGGGAGTAGTGGGGAAATCCAACACATGCAACATACTTAAACATGCTAATTGGCTAAATACCTACAATCTCTCTCCAGAACACTGGGTTCTACCTTCAAGATACAGGTTGCTGGAAACCAATGACAAATTTGATAAGAGACATTCCATCCTGACAAGAAAATCACATTAATTTATCAGTAATAGAACCAATAGATGTTCTGGGATGTATGCTTACTCTCTTTTTGTTACAGTGAAATCAATAGCACTCATATCTGACTAAAAGCATGGCACTGAAGCAAGGAGACAGTTCAAGCAGCTGCCTGCTGACACAGATGCAAGTAATGAAATGACGCACTGTATCTAGATCACTTTAATAATAAAGCAATAGCAAATAGGAGTTATGTGCTGTAACTTGCAAGTAGTGACCAGATGCACTGTGTGTTCATGTTCACATGACTACAAGGATCAACAGTGATCTTTGGTGGCACAATGAGGTTTCACTGTATAATTATTAATCTATTTAAAATCTATTTAACAGCACAATGCAAACATGTAAGACCTTTTATTAATGAGTTTTATTATTTATATCAGCTAGACAATATTAACAATATTTTTAGGTCTGAATAATGCAGTAGTCTTTAACAACTTAAGACAAACTCATTGCATATCTGTTTCATAAGACAGGTGGTAGACAAGTATTTCCAAGTGTGTCAAATAGATGTCTGCACACTGTCCAACTTGCAAAAAACACATTTGTTAACAACCTAGTTTGCTATTAAATACATTTTTGCAAGTTAGAAAGTTGAAACTTCAATGTTTGACTTCACTAATGAAATCATTAAAACATAAAATTAGGGTGGGTAAACTCATTGTCTAATGATGGATAGAAAATAAAGAAGAAAAGACAAACACTTATGCAAAATAAAATGACACAATGAACACAATGAATTTTCTGGATTTTACATTCATTTTATTTTTTACAATAATGCTGCATACATTTGAATGGAAACTTGATCTAACATTAGAGACAGCTTTGTTTTCCACATTAGTCAGTTGATTTGAGTCAATGTTTAACATGATCTGAAAACAGGAAGAAGAATTTTCCTTCTGCCTTTGTATTTGTATTGCTTCCTGTAAGTAGGAGAACCTCATTGTTAATATTAAAGTAGCATATGGCCCCATTTGTTTCTTACTAACACACTTTTACACATTTTACACACTAAGCAACAGTAGGTTCTCTACAAATATTGCATCTTTTTGTACAGAGCAAAGATTTTCTTTTACTCTCCAATGACTTGTTTGAGCTCATTGTAGCTAAAAACCACAGAAGCTATCTGCTCCGTTTCTTTCTTCTCCCCACTCTCCAACAGACAAGCAAACCAACCCTCACCAATGTAAGCCAGGTCTGAGTAACCACTGGGTCCACTGCTGATGATCCAGGGTTTGCTCCATGAGTTTGGATCACGTGGTGTTTTGTTCAGATACACTCCCAGACTAACCCTGCGGCACTGGTGACTTGGGTGGGTGAAGAGCAGCCACTTGTTTTTTTTCTGGCTCTCATCATTCGCTACATCTTCATTCTGAGATGGAAAAGAAACCAAGCTTCCCTGACAGCCAAAGCCCGTCTCCATGAGCTTTTGAACACCACTCAGCTTGCAAAACTCATGTCCGTTACTCTCACTGACGTGCTCCTCTCTAAATCCTCCCTCAGTGCGAGCGTTGCAGTAGATGATGCTGTTGCCGCTTTCATCAAAAAACTCTGCCATTTGACATTCAATGGATTTTTCTTGAAACATTTGGCCAAACTGCCAATTTTTACCAGAATCATCACTGTACAGGGAGAGTGCAAAAGGAGCACAGCTCTTAGACAAGCGGCAGCAGGAGTTCATACCAGAAGTATAAGCATGGATTGGAACAATCAACCTTCCCTGCTCTGTTTGAAGACCGTGGCCCGGACCTACAGCAAAAGTGGCCCAAGTTTTAATTTCAGGCAGTTTGTCAGTCAGATCAGTAAGTTCAGTCCAGGTTTGTCCAAGATCTTTGCTGGTGATGTAGCAGAGACGGGCTTTGTTTGTGTAGCAGTTTATCTGCCGCTGCTCTGAGACGGTGCCTTCAACACAGATAAAGAACAGGAAGAGGGTTTTGCTGGTTTTGTCATACAGCGGGCAGGGATTCATAGGGCGGTATCCATCAATCTTTGCCTCTTTTACCTCTCGGAGCTCTGACCACTGAAGAAAGATATGATCGAATGGTGTGTAAATAAAGCAGTTTGATGCATCTGAAAGCAACACTGTATATTCACAAGCAATAAAACTGTTAATTAGGATGATTACCTCAATTGTCTTCACATTAGGGGTTTCCTCCTTCAGTTCTCCTCTTTTCATTACCAGCATTTTGGAGCTGCTGTCATCTTCAGTTCTCCTTTGCTCTGCAAAAGCCAGAAGAGTTTCACTTTCTGTCTCACAGAAAAGAGCAGGAATCCTGTAAACCCAGCCATTAGATTTAAAGACAGTTTGTTGCTGCAGTTGAACATTCCATAAAGTCACGTCGCCCATGTTTGGTCTCCTTGTTTACAAATAATCTTGGAATAGATTAAAATGAAAGAGTTGCAGCGGTGCAGTTTGCCTGCTGAGGGTTACATAAGACTGGGCGGTGCAGTTCACGGAAGGGGAGGAGCTTTTTCTTCCGCTGCAGTAAAAAACAACCCTGGTCCCTTTCACAAGAAAGGACTCAGCTGTCAGTGGGCTGAATCCTCTGTTCTGCTCATGAGAAATGAAAAAAAAATCCACTTTCATGAGGAATGTCAGAAAAACAAGTTTAGGTCAGCCTAACATTATTAAGTTTAGGTGTAAATTTACAAGCAGACACAACCAGAACACAACAAACACAAAATCTTCAAATGTAAGCAGCACATCAAACTTGATAGATAGATAATTAAAAATCATTAGAAAAAAGTAGTGAAATAATAAAAGCTCAGGACTGTGGGATATTAAAGACTATAGGGACTGTGGATTTGGTATTCAACTTTAAAAAATTACAATTGCTTGGAATATATATTTGGTCAAGTCAGAGCTTCCAAATCTCAGATTGTGGCCACTTCGATTGAAGTGGCTGAACAATACATGATGGCATCATCTGAATAAAGTCAGTCGCTGCTTCTTACTTCTTGATGAACATGCTGCTAGTGTTACAGCAGAAGACGTCAAGCACGGCTAGTTCTTATAAATGATTTTGGTATGATTGTACCAACAATGGTAAACTCTAGACACCATGGCTCAATTCATTCCTCTTTTTCACTTTCCCAAAAAATTTCCACCCTTCCCCAAAACAGCCACTCAGACCATCTCTTCATTGTTCCTATACAACAATATGCAAATGCTTTACAACTGCTGCACAGGTCACAAGGTGAAACAATGAAAAAAGAAAAAAAAAAAAGACATTCTGCTTCATTTTCCAAGTGACTGTAAAAGTTAAAAATCTGTCTGATTATTTAAAGGACAAGAAAATCTCTGTTCAGCTTTGTATACTGGAGTTTTGTGGTCCACGTTTTATTTTGCTTTTATGCTTCATTATAAAGTTTCACTTGTTACATACTGGTGTAAAGGAAAGTGTTGAGCATCCAAGATGTACTTACGTATTCATGAATAATTTTCATCATTGACTGAATCCTAGCTAGTGGCTGGGTGGTTAGTACTATCTGCTGGTAGCTAGAAGATCCCCAGTTCCCGTACCAGCCTGAGACTGGGATCTTTCTGCATGGAGTTTGCATGTTCTCCCTGTGCAGCGTGGGTTTTCTTTGGTTACTCCGGCTTCCTCCCACAGCCCAAAAACATGCTGAGGTTAATTGATAACTCTAAATTGTCCATATAGGTATGAATGTGAGTGTGATTGTTTGTCTCTATATGTAGCCCTGTGATAGCCTGGTGACCTGTCCAGGGTGTCCCTGCATTCACCCTAAGTCAGCTGGGCACCATCACAACCCTAATGAGGATTAAGCGGGGTACAGATGATGGAGAGATGAATCCTAGTTGGATGATAACTTGAGAAAAATTGTATGAATAGCAGTTGTGGCTGTCCTGTACTGTATGAAATCTGGAAAAGCTGCTTTATGAATGCTTCAGCAGTGCAGCACAACACTGTTGCAGCAATGTGTGCCACCCTGCAGCCCATAAAACTCACAGATACCCCTCTTTCCTCTCCTCCTCCCAGTTCTCTGCTTCTCCCTCCAGACTGCTCTACTCTGCTGTTCTGCATCCACTCCTGCCTCCAGTGCTCATAAAAACAGTGGAGCTGACAGGTGCTGGAGACCCAAGCCAGGGACACGAGAGGGAGACGGGGGAGATGAAGGGATCAGAAGTTGTGATTATTATGGAATATATTTCGATCAAACAAACCTCTGCTTTACACTTTATCCAAATATATTCACATCAACAGCTTTCACTGAATTTAAAGTGACTAATTTGAGCTCTTTTTTTTCTCTCCAATAAACAAAGTGAAGGAGCTGATTCAGCAAAAATAAACACCTCAGAATAGAAGTGATTTTGACTGAAAGCAGTGCATTTCTGCATTCATACCGCTGTGATCAGACCAAACTATGGTTGGCAGGAAAGAGAAATGAAGGAAAACAACAGAGGAAGGAAAAGTGAGACTGAGGCAGAGGCAGCAGAAACAACTTCATATATATATATATATATATGAAAATGCAGTCAAAAAGCAGCCACTTGCATAAAGTTTGTCTTAGTTCTTTTTTTAAACCTGAAAGGTTGCACCTGTTCCAGCTGAGATAACTGTAGTTACAGTTATTCATTGTAAATGAATAACTTTTGTACCCAAGTGAGTGCAAATCCAACATGTTCAGTGGCCCCCAGTGATTCTGTTAATTCCTCATCTTTCACACACCCTGCATCTAACCTACACTGTCAGTCAAAACTTGTTTTAACCTAAAAATACCATCTGTTGTACAACATGGTGCTGCTCTGCTCGTCACGTGAAGGAGGGCTTCTCTTGCATGGTGTGTGTTCTGTGTGTCTCTTAGTGACATTTGTGTTTTTTGTCCTGCCTACCACTTGTCAACAGTGGACTAAATGTGCAATGCATCAAGCTCATGCTTTGAACTGTGTTGGGGGCAGAATGGGAGCTGCACGGCGCTGCTGCTAGCATTGGTATGTCTAGTGCTGTCAAGCCGGATAGCCCACTGCTTTGCCAGCAGGGCTGCTAGCTCTGGGAGGCTAGCGTATAGCCAAACTGAACTGTTGGCCTCATAGATATATACAAACGCTAGATGTCTCAAGATGGAGTCTGCGGCGGCGTCACTTGGCGGCCATCTTGGGACAGGGGACTGCTCTGGCGCACTGTACTGTAGTCAATGGTAAGGTGGATGATTTCCTCACTTTAACATTCATAATTCGCTCAATTCTTGATTGATTTACAAACGGTTTAGTTTATTACAAGCCTTACTAACGTGGCTATGATTCAGGCTCAATTCCGAAATCGCAGCTTTTCGTTTTGAAAAATGCGGCATAGTTGTGTGTCTTTTCTGCCTGGCTACTCACATTGAAGATGGTGTTACTCACAATCTGATTTTCAATTATTAGGTTTTCCTGAGACCAACGTTTTTTGAGAACATAATCTTTAGGTGAAATTACATTCTTTGTGGTTGTGGTTGTATTTATTTGCTGGTTAAGAGACTCCGATTGAGACCTTAGACTTATTGTTTGTATACATCTATGCCTGGATTAGTTAGCCTGCAGCCAAAATGCATTGTGGGTAATGTAGGCACCAGGTTCATGAAAAGAAAAGACAACATCTCTGTTTGTTGTGCATTGATTTTGTTTGAGCTTTGTTTTTATCTGTGCATTAGAAAGCTAATAGTAATAAAGAAGTGCAATGCTAAATAATAAAATTACATTTACATCCATTTATGCTGAAAAAAGATGATATCTGTGTTCATTATTATATGAATTCAATGGTTTTAATTATTCTTATGTAAGCAGTAAAAGAAGTACATCTCTGACGTTTATAACAAACCAAGCTGTTCTAAAATCGATTGAAAATTGAGCAATCTACAGTGATTTTAAAATCCATGCTCCATTGACTTTAATGTTATGAGTGATCGAGCAGCCCTGTCCCAAGATGGCCGCCATGTGGCGACGTCGCTCCCCATAGGCTGACAGCGCTCATGAGCCATCTAGTGTTTGTATATATCTATGGTTGGCCTTACTGGACCAAGGAATTCTGCCACCTTCAGGCCTGCCGGACGACGTTCCGGGGGAGTTGCTATGATGCTACCGACCGGATCATTGCCGAGGCAGGAGACTCAGGAAGTGAGGGAAGAGGAGCAGTGTGAGGCGACGCATCTGTAGAGCCACCAAGGTACCGCTGCCCATATATAAATTCATATCTATGCCTCTGCCAACCCTCACTCGCTTACAAACAAACTGGACAAGCTGCGCCTACAGGCTGGAGCCTGCTACGAATTCTGTGAGTCTGGTTTAATGGCTTTTACAGACACATGGTTCACACAGGATGATGGGTTCACACGTGAGACATTGCCAGCTGCGCTTTAAAATAGAGTGCGCGTTTACAACGCTTCATACGGTAAAGCGAAGAAGCCGCTTTGTGGGGCATTCAGGCACACGTCTTAAACTAATTCAATTAATAATTAAAAAAACAAAAACTAAATGTTTTCTGCAAACTTCACCAGATTGTTGTTCTACACGTCCTCAACTACTTCTGGTGTAATTTTCAACTTGATTCACTGTAACATTTTGGATTAATCTGTTGCTGAAGTGACAGACCGCATGCAGGATAAAACTTTCTTTCATGGGCAAATTAAAATATTAATAAAATAAATAAATAAATGAAATTGTTTTCTGCAACCTCCACCAGATTCTTGTTCTACATGTCCTCAACTACCTCTGTGGTAGTTTTCAACTCATTTCACTGTAGCATTTTGGAGTAAACTGTGTTTGAGCCACACAAAACGACTTAAACCAGAGGATGAGAGTAGCTCAGCTGTAACACAAGGAACAGGCAGAATGAGATTTTTCCAGGTCCAACACCAAAATACTGTGGGACTCTATTTGTGGCATGACCAATATGGACACATAAAAAAAGCCAGTGTCTTCCAATGATGACAGTCCAAAAGCCAATGAGCTGAATGACTTTTATCTGTGTTTTGAAACGAATCATCAGGAGGACTGCAGGGAAACTTTAGAGTGGGTTAGTTGTAATGAGCACAAGGACAGAATTTTAATGGAACAGAAATCAGTTACTCAGATTTTTAAATCATTACAATCTAACAAAGGGACAGGTCTGCTTTTCTTTTAAAAACATTTGCAGAGAAACTCACTACAGCTTGGCATCAACGCTTCCAGCTCTCCGTTGATTGTCATTCAGTACCAGAGCTCTGGAAAAGATCAATCATCATTCTAGTTCCTAAAAATACATGCCCCCAGGTGAACAACGATTTTAGGCTGGTGGCTCTCACCTGGATCTGGAGTGGATGGTTTCGTTAACTGGTGTGATGCTCACCAACTGCAGATCAATGCAGGAAAAACAGTGGAGATGCTAGTGGACCCCAGGGCAACGGGAGATCACAGCTCTGTGGCCATACATGGGTACGACACTGAGTAGGTCAGGTCATACAAATACCTAGGTGAGAATATCAATAATGACTTAAGCCAGCATACGCAAGTGGCAAGTGTCTGTGCTGGAATCCAACAGTGTCTGCATTTCCTCTATTGACTCGGGCTGTTTGGTGTCTGTAAAAATATTATGTGGATTTTTTACAGTGCAACAACTGAGTCTGTGTTGCGATATGGCATTACCAGCTGGTTCAGAAATTTGACTGTTAATCAAAAGCTCAGATAGCTA
Organism: Acanthochromis polyacanthus; assembly: GCF_021347895.1. Lineage (NCBI taxonomy): Eukaryota > Metazoa > Chordata > Actinopteri > Pomacentridae > Acanthochromis > Acanthochromis polyacanthus. The sequence goes on along the minus strand of NC_067115.1, from coordinate 21,606,582 downwards.
ATCTGTTAAAGGCAGCAGGGAAAGTCATCGGTCGTCCAGCACCTCTAACTCCCCAAGCCCGGTTTGAACAAATGACCCTCAGACAAGCAGACAGTTGTTTGTTTGTTTTTTAAAATCAGATGCCTCTCAGGTACTGTACCCCAAATACACTCTACTTAATTCCACTACGTAAACACAACAGGTACAAACACTCATTCATCCCTCTGTCAGTGAAGCTCATTCATGAACAGATTACCTGGGATGAAAGAAAGACAGGAAGCCAGTAAGGTCATAACCCTGTGTCTAACAGTGTAAGGGGTGTGTCTGTGTTATTTTTATCTACATAATGCTGCATTTGCACATTGCACTTTGTTTTAACCACTGTGATAATGCATTGCACTTTTATGTCTCTTATTTTTTAAATGTATTTTATTCTGAATGTTTATTTTATTTTTGTGTGAGTGGTATGTGTTGTCTGTGCAACTGCTGAGCATGTTAATTTTTTGAGATAGAAGACAAACCACTTCTCTCCAATGAAGCTGTTTATTTTTTAATATTAGTGTCTCAGGTGGGGATAAACGGTGGTTTAGATTTAGTTCTCCCATTAGCTGGTGCACAGATATGTCCATATCTCCTGGCACATAATTCAACCAGTCTCCAGGAACCGCACCTTGTAAAAAGAAACCCTTCTAGGAACCTCTTCCTGCTCTCTACCTGTTAGTCTTAATCCTTTGTTAGCTGTGATGTGATGCCGCTATCTCATAGGGAGGATTATGATGGTTTCCACCCTTAAACAACCTTGAGGTTAGCAGTTTCAGTACGATTACTTTTTACCTTATAAGGAAAAGGAACATACTGTGGAGCAAAGCCAATCCCTCTGTCTTTTTGGTGTCTTTATGTGTGACAGCTTGACCTGTCTGTTTTCATCGTTTATTTAACGCTTCAGAACCTGGGGTTGATGCTCTCCCTCTACTCAGGTCAACACAACGCATCCATTAATTACACAACAAATGGTTATTAATATCAATATTTTAATACTAATATGTGATATCAATTTCAGTGTTCAGCTAGAAGTGCCTTAAAAAACATAAAAATGAAAAACTAAAAACAAATCCTAACACAACAGACCTCTATGTTTAAGACAAATTCCAAGACACCTTGACCTTGAATTTTATTTGCAGTAAGAAATGCATTTTTTTTCTTTTAATAGACGATTAAATATTATGTGTTGTAGTGGAAATTAATTCTAGCAAAGATAAAGGAGAAGCATTGCTGTGTCACATGAAAAAATGTAAAAGTAGTGAGACTTGATCGTGAAACAATGATCCTGACTGTATGGTGTTTATTGATTAGTTGAAATCTCCACAACAGCAGTGTTTCCTGTAAGTGGGAGAATCTCACTGTTATTGTAAAAGTAGCATATGGCCAAATTTGTTTCTTACTAACACATTTTCACAGATATTACACACTAAGCAACAGTAGGATCTCTACAAATATTGCATCTTTTTGTACAGATATCAAAATCAAACAAGCCCTTGCACTGGATAAAAGCAAATATTTTCTTTTACTCTCCAATGACTTGTTTGAGCTCATTGTAGCTAAAAACCACAGAAGCTATCTGCTCCGTTTCTTTCTTCTCCCCACTCTCCAACAGACAAGCAAACCAACCCTCACCAATGTAAGCCAGGTCTGAGTAACCACTGGGTCCACTGCTGATGATCCAGGGTTTGCTCCATGACTTTCTGCTCCGTGACTTTTTGCTCCATGACTTTTGTTCACATAGTGTTTTGTTCAGATACACTCCCAAACTAACCCTGTTTGACTGGTGACTTGGGTGGGTGAAGAGCAGCCATTTGTTTTTCTGACTCTGATCATTTGTTACATCTTCATTCTGAGCTGGAAAAGAGACCACACTTCCCTCACAGCCACTGCCCGTCTCCACGAGCTTTTGAGCACCACTCAGCTTGGAAAACGTATGTCCGTTATCCTCACTGACATGCTCCTCTCTAAATCCTCCCTCAGTGCGAGCGTTGCAGTAGATGATGCTTTTGCCGCTTTTATCAAAAAACTCTGCCATTTGACATTCATTTGACTCTGCTTCAAACATTTTACCAAACTGCCAAGTTTTACCAGAATCATCACTGTACAGGGAGAGTGCACGATAAGACGGCATCTGATCAGAAACACAGCAAGATTTCTTGACAGAAGTATAAGCATGGAGTGGAACAATCAACCTTCCATTCTCTATTTGAAGACCGTGGCCTGGACCTACAGCAAAAGTGTCCCAAGTTTCAGGCAGTTTGTCAGTCAGATCAGTAAGTTCAGTCCAGGTTTGTCCAAGATCTTTGCTGGTGATGTAGCAGAGACGGGCTTTGTTTGTGTGGCAGTTTTTCTGCTGCTGCTCTGAGACGGTGCCTTCAACACAGATGAAAAACAGGAAAAGGACTTTCCTGTTTATATCATACAGTGGGCAGGGATTCATAGGGCGGTATCCATCAATCTTTGCCTCTTTAACTGGTTGAAACTCTGACCACTGAAGAAAGATATGATCAAATGGTGTGTAAATAAAGCAGTTTGATCTGAAAAGCAACACTGTATATTCACAAGCAATGAAATTGTTAATTAGGATGATTACCTTGATTTTCTTCTTATTAGGGGTTTCCTCCTTCAGTTCTCCTCTTTTCATTACCAGCATTTCGGAGCTTGTGTCATCTTCAGCCGTTCTCTGCTCTGCAAAAGCCAGAAGAGTTTTACTTTCTCTCTCGCAGAAAAGAGCAGGAATCCTGTAAAACTTTCTATGAAAGACAGTTTGTTGCTGCGGTGGAACATTCCTTGAAGTTACGTTGCCCATGTTTGGTCCCCTTGTTTAAGAAGGATCTTGTAATCGTCGCAGTTTACCTGCTGAGGATTAAATAAGACTGGGCGGTGCCATGTAAGGATGGGGGAAGAGCTTTTACTTTCGCTGCAGTAAAAAAAAACAAAAAAACTTTGAGTTTCTTTCACAAGAAAAGGACTCATTTGTCAGTGTGCTGAAAAAAAGAATTGAAAATTAAAGTCAACTTTCATGAGAAATGTCAGAAAAACTAGTTTAGGTCAGCCTAACATTTTTAAGTTTAAGTTAAAATTACAGGCAGACAACCAGATCATAACAAACACAAAATCTTCAAATGTGAGCAGCACATCAAAGTTTGAAAAAATAGGTGAAGGACGGATGGATGGATAGGAGCTGTCAGAAAGCAACATTAGAACAAAACTGTCCTTTGCTGCCAAACATACAGGCAGAGAACAGGTCCATTTAAGTAACGTGTTCAGACAGATGAATCAAACATGGAGCTGGTTAGTCAGTAACAGTAGACATGTTTGGTGCAAACCACGTTCGGGTTTTCAGGAGAGAAACCTCATACCAAAAGAAGGAAACCAGGAAATGTTTTGCTTCGGTTTTGCTTGACTGCCTCCAGGACTGGGCAGCTTGTTCCAACATAACTAATGTGGCCAGTTGCACAAAGTTTGTCTTAGTTTTTTTTGTTTCGTCTGAAGGGTTGCACTTGTTCAGACTGAGATAAAAATTATAGTCATCGTTATTCATTTACTATAACTATGTTAATTTTGTGTGTATGTGTTCTGCCCTCACTGTTCGACGTCAGCACAGCTAAGCAGACAGATAAAATTTTCAACAAATGACAGGTGTATTGTTTTCTTTAATGAGACGTATCCTTCGCAAACCAACAGATTAAAACTATTAGAAGAACAAAATCACATTTTTTAGGCTCTGGGTTATTATATTACAGCCCAGAGCCTAAAAAATGTGATTTTGTAATCGATTAGACTCTTTGTCTAATCAATGGGGCTTTGATAACAAGAGACCATACTGAGTTTTTACAAACAACCACAAACCTATGTGTAGTATCCTGATTTTGTATATCAATGTATTTTTTTACTTTATTTGCAGGATGTGTTTTATTACAGAACAAAGCACTGATTCATTTAATGTGTTTTACTACATGATTAAAAGTATAATTATTTCATTCGTTCAGGTTAAAAAACTTGCATTTTGCATAAATATTAAAAGGTTTGCAGATGTTAATAAATTCATAATTTCGTTACAAGCTAAAAAAACAAAACATGTTACATCTTTTATCATTTCATTATGATGGTGTATGTTTCACTGGACTGAAAACATAGAAGAAGAAACGTGAGCAGAAACGCCGAAGAAAAAACAGTTGGGAAACCGGAAGAGAAGCGAGAGGAGTTTTTTTTCTGCACATGTGTGATGGCGGCATGAGCTTGAGAGAACGACCAGAAAAAGTCTTCACAGCTCAGTCAAAATAAACCTGGTTCAGCACCCCTCGTTTCTGTGGACTGCTGCGGAGTTTGTGAACGTCCTGCACCAGAAGAGAGAGAGCGAGAAGTGGCGCTGCAGGGACCGAACTGCACGAGCTAAGTGAGGCTAACCGTGAAGCTAACGCTGCTGCGTCAGAGCGGATCATCATCCTTGTCGGGAGTCGGCCAGTGAGAGGAGACGGTGTCGCCGCCAAAGGGATCAACACTCACCTGTGTCCAGGACGTCGAGAGGGAGAGAGATTCTGCTGCACCCGGTTGCTAAAATGGTCGTGAGGACAAGGTTTCTTTCCACTCTGAACTGGTAGGATTATTGCTTTTAAGTCGTTTTCCCAGAAAAGAGCTCCAACGCGCGCCAACGGTTTAAACAGCAAGCTTGCTTAAAAGAACCAAAGAGTGCACTCACAGAAAAAAACTAAACTTTCCCTCAGCCGAGGTTAAACCAATTATTCTTTATTAATCCACCTTATATTGTATTGTTTTTCTCCTTGTTCAATCATTTGAATACATGCCAGAATTTAAAAGCTACAGCTATTGTGTGTGTGGTTATCATTTTCATTTTCGCTTAAACAGTACACTGTAAAAAACATTTTTAAGTTAACTGGTGACATTTTAATTTTATTGGTTTATTTGTTGATTATTGATTCTGGGAAGCCTCAGGGTGGTGATTTTAAAGCAGAAGAGAATCATATTTAACCCTAGACACTGTTTTTCATACACTGGAATGTCTCTTTTGTCAAAAAAAATAGTTAAGGAAGGGAAAAAGCATTTAGGATTTAGTAACTAGTCCATTTACATTAACGAGCCGGCTGACAAAAGGGTTACATATGTAAGTAAGCTCATAGTGTCATTCTGTGAGGTTCTTTTTGGTTGAGAATTCTCCATCGGACAGTCCATGGTGCCTGATCAGATGCGGTCTTATTTTTAAATAAAATTATTATTATACAGACAAGATGGGTTCAGAGGACGTTTCTTCTTCACCTGCACATCATGGATGTAAGAGAATCTACATCTGCACACATCTTGCAGCCAAATATTTTATTATTGCGTGCATGCGTGTGACCATCACCAGCCCTCCCTGAAAGCTAAGCTGACATTCTTTATTAGAATTCCCTGTTAAGAGCCAGGGAGGGCAGTGCTACACCTCAGTGGTGACGTGAAGGGAAACAAAGGGTGGACAGGACGAAACAGGACGGACAGGGACTAGCAAGCAGTGCTATTACATCTGAAGAATTTCAGGTGTTGTGTTATTCTCGACTATTAATTACCCATTAATAAGACAAACACACACACCGAAAAAACAGAAAAACCAAACAAAAAAATAAACAAATGAATAAATAACCAAACAGTACTGAACACCATAGTTGTGGGTGTCATGTCATAGAGAGTGGAATAGGCCAGAAGAAGATACTAAAGAAAAGGAGAGTGGGTTTAGTGTGTTTGGACTCTGAAGAGAGTCTCTGCACATTCTGGTGGGTCCCATCACTGCTCAACAGTGGAACTCGACAGGAGCTGGTGAGACCTGATCAAACATGCACATGCAAGTGTGAAGGACCCCAAGCCGACAGGGGGTGCCCCCCCCCGGGCAAGAGGACCCACCCACCACCCAAGCCCCAACCCCGCCCGCCCCGGCCCCCACCAGATCCCCGCACCTCACCACCCCCCCACCCCCCCTCCCCCAAGGGGGCCCTGGTCTCTCTCTGTCCTAGGTGTGCGTTGGCACAGAGGCTTGGCAGCAGGTGTGGCTGATTAATAATTAGCAGAACAAGCAGATGAGAGCCATTCAATCAGCTCGTCAATTCGCGCACTCCCCGCCTCCGTTGGACATTGCAAACTGATTGTAATGTGGGGCTCGCTCCGTTCTGTTATGTTCTGTCCGTCCCCCGCCGTCGGACGTTACGATCCGAACCAGATATTCGGATATTCATCATTAATCAGGGCAGAATATCCGGAGTCCAGAAAGTGCTGTTCAGGCAGCCCTGGTATCTACATCTGTTCCACCTTTTGGCTACGTCCGTTTCCGGTTTTCTTATTTCTGGTATCCAATTGTAGTTCTTTGTATTTTTTCCTGTGTTTTAAATAAAGGCATTATTAAACCACTCTCCTGTCTGTGTCCGCCATAACAACTGAGTTTTTCCAAACAACCGCAAACCTATATAAGTGGGCTCATGGTGTTATACTGTGAGGTTCTTTTTGGTTGAGAATTCTCCATCGGGCAGTCCATGGTGCCTGATCAGATGCGGTCTTATTTTTAAATGATTATTATACAGACAAGATGGTTTCAGTGGACGTTTCTTCTTCACCTGCACATGGTGGACGTCCAAGAAACTACGCCTGCACAGTGTCCAACTTGCAAAAATACATTTATTGTCTACCTAGTTTTGTAAATTAAAGACATGTTTTGCAAGTTGGAAAGTTGAAACTTAAATGTTTGACCTCACTAATGAAATCATTAAAACATAAAATTCTGGTGGTTAAACTCCTTGTCTCCTGCTGGTTAGAAAATAAAGAAGAAAATGAAACAAAGGACACCATAAACATCCTGGCTTTTATTTTCATTTTATTTTCTACAATAAATTGTTTATTTGATACAGAAGATGAATAACTTCTCTTCAATTAAGCTGTTTTATTTTCTAATATCAGTGTCTCAAAAAATCTTGTACAAGGACCTTCTCTGTTTGGAACAGCCTCCCAGAAAAGGATGAAGTCTCATGGGAACACAACATCTTTTTCAGTGTGGTGCAATGTGATTGGCTATAGAACATAAACATATCATTCAAATAGTGAAATGTGAATGGTTACATGGTGAGAAGGAACCGTGGTTTAGACTTGGTTCTCCCTTTGTTGATGTACAGATATGTCCATGTCTCTTGGCACACGATTTATCCAATCTGCAGCAGCCAAAAAAGAACCCTCCTTGATAACATTTCCTGCTCTCAACCTGTCAGTTCTTCTCCTTTGTTAGCTGTGATGTGCTGCAGCTACTGTTGATACCGAATATGGAGGTTTGTTACGATTAGCAATCCTGAAAAACTTTGAAAATGCAGTTTAATTAGTTGTTACATTTTGAGGAAATAGGAATATACTGTGAGACAAAGCAGAAACACTCTGTTTTGGTGTGTGTGTGTGTGTGTGTGTGTGTGTGTGTGTGTGTGTGTGTGTGTGTGTGTGGCTGTACTCCTCCAGCTTGACCTGTCTATGACCTTCATGTATTCAGTCCTCAGAGCCTGGGACTGATGCTTGAATCCTCTCTTTCCCTTTGTTCAGATCTTCACAAGTCGTGCATTAATTGCACAGCAATAGTATTAATATATCAGTGTTGTAACAATTTCAGTGTTAAGCTAGCAGTGCCTTAATAAAAACTGGAACACATACATCGTAACACATACATTTGAATGAAATCGTGTTTCATGAGAAAACTTTATCTGAAGTTACTGACAGACTTGTCTTCTACATAAGCCAAATTGATTTGAGTCAATGTTTAACATGATCTGAAATCAGGAAGAATTTTTCTGCATCCTTTGTATTTGTATTGTTTCCTGTAAGTGGGAGAACCTCATTTTTAACGTAAAAGTAGCATATAGCTCCATTTGTTTCTTATTCGCACATTTTTACAGATTTTACACACTAAGCAACAGTAGGTTCTCTACAAATATTGCATTTCATTTTTTGTATAGATATCAAAGTCAATCAAGACTTTGCATTGGATAAAAGCAAATATTTTCTTTTACTCTCCAATGACTTGTTTGAGCTCATTGTAGCTAAAAACCACAGAAGCTATCTGCTCCGTTTCTTTCTTCTTCCCACTCTCCAACAGACAAGCAAACCAACCCTCACCGATGTAAGCCAGGTCTGAGTAACCACTGGGTCCACTGCTGATGATCCAGGGTTTGCTCCATGAGTTTGGATCACGAGGTGTTTTGTTCAGATACACTCCCAGACGAACTCTCCTGGACTTGTCGTTTGGGTGGGTGAAGAGCAGCCACTTGTTTTTTTTCTGGCTCTCATCATTTTTTACATCTTCATTCTGTTCTGGAAAAGAAACCAAGCTTCCCTCACAGCCGTATTTGCCTGTCTCCACGAGTTTTTGAACACCACTCAGCTTGCAAAACTCATGTCCGTTACTCTCACTGACGTGCTCCTCTCTAAATCCTCCCTCAGTGCGAGCGTTGCAGTAGATGATGCTGTTGCCGCTTTCATCAAAAAACTCTGCCATTTGACATTCATTTGACTCTGCTTGAAATAGTTGGCCAAACTGCCAATTTTTACCAGAATCATCACTGTACAGGGAGAGTGCATGAGAAGAAACACAGCCCCTACAGCAACAGCAGCAGCACTTAAAGCAGCGACAGCAGCGACAGCAGCAGCTCATACCAGAAGTATAAGCATAGAGTGGAACAATCAACCTTCCCTGCTCTGTTTGAAGACCGTGGCCCGGACCTACAGCAAAAGTGGCCCAAGTTTCAATTTCAGGCAGTTTGTCAGATCAATAAGTTCAGTCCAGGTTTGTCCAAGATCTTTGCTGGTGATGTAGCAGAGACGGGCTTTGTTTGTGTTGTTCTTTATCTGCCACTGCTCTGAGACTTCGCCCTCAACACAGATGAAGAACAGGAAGAGGGTTTTGCTGGTTTTGTCATACAGTGGGCAGGGATTCATAGGGCGGTATCCACCAATCTTTGCCTCTTTTACCTTTTGGAGCTCTGACCACTGAAGAAAGATATGATCGAATGGTGTGTAAATAAAGCAGTTTGATGCATCTGAAAGCAACACTGTATATTCACAAGCAATAAAACTGTTAATTAGGATGATTACCTCAATTGTCTTCACATTAGGGGTTTCCTCCTTCAGTTCTCCTCTTTTCATGACCAGCATTTCGGAGCTGCTGTCATCCACAGTTGTTCTCTGTTTTGCAAAAGCTATAAGAATCTTACATTCTCTCTCATAGAAAAGAGCAGGAATCCTGTAAAACTTGCCATCAAATTTAAAGACGGGTTTAAAGACAGGTTGTAGGGGCAGTTCAACATCCTTCGAATTGCAGCCGCCCATGTTTTGTCTCCTTGTTTGAAAAGGATCTTCTAAATGTCACAGTTTGCCTGCTGAGGGTCAAATAAGACTGGGCGGTGCAGTTTGTGGATGGGGGAGTAGCTTTTTCTTTCACTGCAGTTAGAAAACTCCTAGTTCCTTTCACAAGACAGGACTGAGCTGTCAGTGGGCTGAGTCCTCTCTTGTGTTCATGAGAAATGAAAAAAAAAAATCCACTTTCATGAGATGAAATGTCAGACAAACTAGTTTAGGTCAGCCTAACATTATTAAGTTTAAGTGTAAAATTACAAGCAGACACAACCAGAACAAAACAAACACAAAACCTTCAAATGTGAACAGCACATCAAAGTTTGTCACAAGCTTGAAAAAATAGGTCAAGGACGGATTGATGGATAGGAGCTGTCAAAAAGCAACATTAGAACAAAACTTTGCTGCCAAACATACAGGCAGAGAACAGGTCCATTTAAGTAACGTGTTCAGACAGATGAATCAAACATGGAGCTGGTTAGTCAGTAACAGTAGACATGTTTGGTGCAAACCACATACGGGTTTTCAGGAGAGGAACCTCATACCAGCTATGAAGCTCATTGGTGGGAATGTTTTGCTTTGGTTTTGCTTGACTGCCTCCAGGACTGGGCAGCTTGTAGTCACTGATTCAAACATTTGGTCAAATTTAGTCTGTCTGCCCCAGTTAATTAAAAATCCTCAGAAAAAAGTAGTGAAATAATAAAAGATCAGGACTGTGGGATATTAATGACTATAGGGACTGTGGATTTGGTATTCAACTTTAAAAAATTACAATTGCTTGGAATATATATTTGGTCGAGTCAGAGCTTCCAAATCTCAGATTGTGGCCACTTTGATTGAAGCGGCTGAACAATACATAATGGCATCATCTGAATAACAGGAAAGTCAGTGTTCTTATGAATGATTTTGGTATGATTGTAACAACAATGGTAAACTCTGGACACTATGGCTCAATTCATTCCTCTTTTCCACTTTTACACAAAACTTCCACCTCTCCCCAAAACAGCCACTCAGACCATCTCTTCATTGTTCCTGTACAACAATATGCAAATGCTTTACAACTGCTGCACAGGTCACAAGTTGAAACAATGAAAAAAGAAAAAAAAAACAAGACATTCTGCTTCATCTTCCAAGTGACTGTAAAAGATAAAAATCTGTCTGATTATTTAAAGGACAAGAAAATCTCTGTTCACCTTTGTATACTGGAGTTTTGTGGTCCACGTTTTGTTTTGCTTTTATGGTTCATTATAAAATCTCGCTTTATATGCTGGTGTAAAGGAAAGTGTTGAGCATCCAAGCTGTACTAAAGTCTTCATGAATAATATTTGTCATTAACTGAATCCTAGTTGGATGATAACTTGAGAAAAACTGTATAAATAGCAGTTGTGGCTGTCCTGTACTCTATGAAATCTGGAAAAAGCTGCTTTATGAATGCTTCAGCAGTGCAGCACAACACTGTTGCAGCAATGTGTGCCACCCTGCAGCCCATAAAAATCACAGATACCCCTCTTTCCTCTCCTCCTCCCAGTTCTCTGCTTCTCCCTCCAGACTGCTCTACCCTGCTGTTCTACATCCACTCCTGCCTCTGGTGCTCATAAAAAACAGGAGCTGACAGGTGCTGGAGACCCAAGCCAGGGACACGAGAGGGAGACGGGGGAGATGAAGGGATCAGAAGTTCTGATTATTATGGAATATATTTCGATCAAACAAACCTCTGCTTTAGACTTTATCCAAATATATTCATATCAACAGCTTTCACTGAATTTAAAGAGACTAATTTGAGCTTTGTAAAAAAAAAAAGAAGTGATGGAGCTGATTCTGTCACAAAACGAGGGGTGAACCCAAGCAGCAGGCAAAACAGACAAGGCGATGGAATTAATATAAGTTTAATGGTTAACACAAAAAAAAAAGACAGGAGGGCGTGACAGTACCCGTCCCCCCCCAAGGTGCATCTCTTGGCACACACGGAACCTGGTCGGGGTGCAGGCGGGCGACTCTGGAACCGGCAGGGATCCAGCGGGGGGGAACCGCTCCAGGGGTGGCCCGAGGGACGGGCGGGCTGGGACCGGGTGAGTGGGAGGGACAATGACGGAGGACGGTCCAGGGGAGCGTTGAGCCCCTCTAAGGTCGCGGGGGGAGCGTTGAGCTCCTCTAAGGTCGCGGGGAAGGCCTTATGCCTCTTCAGGGGCGATGGGCCCCACAGGGACAGAAGACGGGGCGATGGGCCCCACAGGGACAGAAGACGGGGCGATGGGCCCCACAGGGACAGAAGACCGGGCGATGGGCCCCACAGGGACAGAAGACGGGGCGATGGGCCCCACAGGGACAGAAGACCGGGCGATGGGCCCCACAGGGACAGAAGACGGGGGTGAGGCGGCTCGGGGCCTCTCCTCAGCCGGACGGAGTGAGGCGGCTCGGGGCCTCTCCTCAGCGGCAACTCCGGCCTGCTCGGGAGTTGAGAGGGTGCAAAACCCCTCTGGAGCAAGAGCCGGAGAGCCACAGCGCTGCCTGGCACGGCGCCTATGTCGACCAGGCTTCTGCGCTGGGGATGCTAGAGAGGGCAATGAAACAGGGTTGGGCTGAGTACAGGGTGTATTGCTAGGGATAACAGAGTCCATTAGATTAGGAGCAGACAGATGGAGAGACTGGGGACAGGTGTGGTGAGAGGCGGGGACGGGAGGGGTGACAGATGGTAAGGGCGTGTCTAGGAATTCCCCAATGTAGTCTGGCAGGTGGCACCAGAGCCAGGATTTCTGCGCTGCTAATTTTCGACCCTGAGTGACCAGAATATTTCTGGGGTCCCCCCACCAGTCCCAGTACAAGTCACTTAACGAATAAAAATACTCCTTGTTCTCCTCGCAGGTAAAAATATCTCCAGGGAGGCACTTGGGGACCTCCCTGGAGATTTTGGCCGGGAACCCCTTCTTCGAGAACTGCGCCGTCCCCTGGATGGCAGCTTTACGGCTAGCCGGGTTCCCCAGAAGGGAGAGTTCTGATCAAAATTAGACATGGTGTTGGGATCAGGGAGGAAAAAATAAAAGAAATCAGGCGTGCCTGCTGGGTTCTTGGGGTGGTTGAGTCATTCTGTCACAAAACGGGGGTTGAACCCAAGCAGCAGGCAAAACAGACAAGGCGATGGAATTAATATATGTTTAATGGTTAACAAAAAAAATCACTCCATTAAGGAGGCACAGGGAATCAAACAGAAAAAGGACAAAACGAAACTAACTAAACTAAACCAAACCAAACTAAAGGCAGACCAGACAGCCGAAGTGGAAGCAAAAAAAAAACTAAACTGACAGGGAGGGGAACTCACTATTGTCCGGGGAATCTGAAGACGAGGTGGGGGACCGAGCTGGGGGAGCCAGTGGCGGAGATGTGGCGATGACAGAGAAGCCAGCAGTCCAAGAACAGACGGAGGAGGATGCCAAGCGGGTGAAGGATACCAGGGTGCGGAGGGGCAGACGGAGCAGGCAGGATGTCCACAAAGAATCAGAGTCCAGATAGCGATGAGGCAGTATACAGTGTGTATGGTCCGGAATGTAGTACGCAATGACTCAGCAATGAGCTGAGCGTGGTGGCAAGTTTTTATCTGCTGATGATTGCCTATTCACGCCGGCTGCACTGGAAGCACAGCCGCTCGTCGTTATCTTAGGGGCCGTTTATACGAGGACCATCCTAACAGAAAACGCAAAAGTGGCGTCTTGTCATTTCACGTTTAGACGAGCGGTTTTGAAGGAAATCTGCGTATATACGGTGACTCTATAGTGTGTGGAATTCGATTGGATATGCATGCCAGGCAACTGGGTGGCGCTGTGATAAAACTCTGCCATGTCTACGTGCATGCTTACTATCTCCCTTTTCGGATCTCCGCCGCGGTAAATGTTCATGAATGGAATCTGTACAGATTCTGTACGTTTGTTGGTACAACTCCTGTAGTGTACATAGAGCTGCCAGAGTTGCTTGAAGGTAGGAAGGATGGAAATAATCACACATCTTTGTTTACGTCCTTGTACTGGCTGGCAAACCAAAGCACGTATGTGACGTAATTGCGTACGCGACGTGGTCAGATCTCGGCAAAGTTTTGCGTTTTGCTGTTTAGATGGAAACGTAATAGCGGAGCGTTTTCTACTTTTCCACTCTGGAGGCCGGTTTCAAATTTTTGCGTTTTCAAGCCCCCAAAACGCCGTCCTCATATAAACGGTAGGGTGTTTTGTTGAAATATTTTGCCGTTTTCACCTGCAAGCGTCCTCGTGTAAACGGCCCCTTAATGAGTCTGAACACCGAGACAGGAGGGCGTGACAGATTCAGAGAAAACAAATAGCTGAGAAAGGAAGGGGTTTTGATCGAAAGCAGTGCATTTCTGCATTCATACCACTGTCCTTGAGCCAAATTGTGCTTGGCAGGAAAGAGAAGTGAAGGAAAAAAAACAGAGGAAGAAAAAGTAAGACTGAGGAGAGGAAGCAGAAACAACTTCAGTTTAACTGAAGTTTCAAACTTTAATATGTAAGTATATATATATATCTCAAAGACAAAGATAATGGGAAACTGTCACAGGCGGAGCTGGTGGACCAGAGCAGAGAACCACACTACCAGGGCTGGCTGAGTGCAAATGGTTTATTGTGTGGGGTGAAGATGGTGGCTAGGTGGGGGAAAACCAGGGCGTGGGAGCGGGGAGCTCCGGGCAGGAGTGGGGGATCCAGGCAGGAGTGGGGGGTCCAGGCAGGAGTGGGGGGTCCAGGCAGGAGTGGGGGATCCAGGCAGGAGTGGGGGATCCAGGCAGGAGTGGGGGGGTCCAGGCAGGAGTGGGGGTTCCAGGCAGGAGTGGGGGTTCCCGGGCAGCCGAACTAAACGAAAGCAGGAGGAAAAAACAACGTCAAAAAACACGGCAGAACTCAAAATAAAAACTGTTGAAAGCGGCTAGAGACCAAACCGAACTGCATGGTTTCTTGTTCAATACTCTGGCAGGGAGTGGAAGGTTGAGCCGGTCTTTATTGCAGGGGTGAGTCATTAATGAGATGGTTGTCAGCTGCCCGGGAGACGTGGAGATGGTTGATTGCCTGAGTGGAGTCAGCTGGAGAAGCTAGACTCCACTCAGGCACCGAGCTGCAGGGGAAAGACAGGACAGGGGAGCAGATGAAAATAGACAGGCCAGGCAGGGCAGAGGAACAGATGAGACAGGTGGGGCAGAGGAGCGGATGAGGGACAGGCAGGGCAGAGGAGCGGATGAGGGACAGGCAGGGCAGAGGAAACAGGAGAGGGGGGAGAAAAGCATATGGGAAAAGGGATATTTTGGGGATGTCAGGTGGGAAGGATGGGGGTGAGGAGGGAGCCCTGACAGAAACATTTAGACAGAATTTGCTTGCACGCATCAAGCAAAGGATTAAAATTGCGTTTAAATAAGTGATTTAATTGTTTAGTGACACATATTCCAAGGTATTTTAAGTGATCAGTGATTACTTTAAAAGGAACATTTGCAAGGTCGTTGTCTGGGAACCTATCGTTAATTACAAACAATTCACTCTTCTTCATACTAATTTTATACCCAGAAATCTTACTGAAACCATCCAGTACTTTAAGTGGAGCAGGCAAAGAAGTGGGCAAATTGGAAAGAAATAACAAAAGGTCATCGGCACAGAGTGAGACTCTATGCTCAATGCCCACCCTCCAAATTTGCAGGGCCACCAAGTGCCAGGTAACATCCTCCGTGTTGCTTTCAGGGTCACCGATGCATTGCTCCTGGTTCACAACCTCAGCTTGAATCTTATCCAGTTTGCCGTTAATCACATCTGACGAAGTCCTAAAATCAGCAGCTATAGCCGCTCAGTGCTCTTTAAGCAATGCAATAAGTGCCGGGTTAAGGCTGATGTTGGTATCAACGGCTACGCTAGCACTAGCGCAACTTACGGCTGCAGAGTCTTTTACAGTCTGTTTTTTTCGCTTTAGACATATTTCAAACACTAAACTGTAGCCACACTTATTAGAAGTCTGAGGACCTAAATGTTAATTTGCGAAGTAGGGATTAGCAAGTAAAACTGAAAAATATGTCGCAGGAGCCAGCAGCCGACATGTCTAACTACTCCATTACCAGAAGCTGCGTCTCAAAAACAAAAACTGCTTTTAACATTAAATTAATCCAAAATACAAATGGTAAATGACTATTCTAGCTGGAAATGGCTGATTTTTTTAATGGAATATCGACATGGGGTAGAGAGGAACATTTACAGCAACCATCACTCCTGTGTTCTAATGCTACATTGTGTTAGCTAATGGTGTTGAAAGACTAATTGATGATTAGAAAACCCTTGTGCAATTATGTTAACAGAACTGAAAACTGACCTTCTTTTGAACTTGTTGAGTATCTGCAGCATCAGCATTTATGGTTTCAGTTATACTCTCAAAATGGCCAGAAAAAGAGAAGTTTCTTCTGAAATTCTACAGTCTATTCTTGTTCTGAGAAATGAAAGCTATACTAAGCAGAATAGAAAGAAAGGTCAGAGGCCCCGTTGCACAACGGGGCAAGAGGACAAGCACATTAGAGTCTCTAGTTTGAGAAATAGATGCCTCACAGGTCCTCACTGGGCAGTTTCATTAAATGGGACCCACAAAATGCCAGTCTCAACATCTACAGTGAAGAGTTGACTCCGGGATGCTAGCCTTCTGGCAGAGTGGCAAAGAAAAAGTCACATCTGAGGACTGGCCACAAAAAGGAAAAGATCAAGATGGGCAAAAGAACACAGACATTTTGAGAGAGGAACATTGGAAAAAAGTGTTATGGACAGACAAATCTACTGGTAAAGGTAATAAATAAATTAATGACACACCAACTTTCCATCATGCCTGCTTTCTTTCTAACTACATGCAATATTTTTCCTCATGAAACAGGGTGGACAGAATATTACTATCCAGTGCACCAGTATCACTTCAGCAATTTACACAAAGTAAAATTATCACATTTTGACTTTTATTAGTATTAGATTAACTGTCAGATAATGTACACTGTAAAAAATGGTATTTAATTTTTTTTAAACTGTAGTTGATTTAAGGAAGTTACTGTTATTTTACAGATTTCTTTTATTTTACTCTTTTGTTTAGATTACAGATAACTAGGAAAATAACAGAAAAAAGATGAATTTGCACATTAACCTTATAATAACAGACCAGAATTGTAAATCCCGTCAACTAGTGTGGACATCTGTGATTTTTGTAAATGGTAATCTGTTCTTTACCACCATTTGACCATAAAAATTAGGCTATTTTTTCTCAATTTAAATCAGCAAAAATGTATTTACAGAGATCTTCTGCCATTTGAAAGAAAAAGATTTTTGATGATTAAAGTGGTAAATCAGCCTGCTATTTTGGAGATTTTCACGTTTTTGATAAATTACAGGTAATAGCTAATTAAATCACAGGAAATATATATGTTGACTGTAAACAACAACAACAAAACAGGTTAAAATTGCAAATAATACCCACATCAAAAACAATTAGTCGTTTAATTTTAGTGACCATGAGATTGGACTGTTTTACTGTATTTATCACTTAAAATTGAACCGTTTTCTCTCTTTTTTTTCTTCATTGAATGAGTCAAGTGAGCTCAATTAAGGTGAACGCAGGTTTCCGAGTTTTAATAACAGGTCTAAAAATAAGAAGTAGATATTTAAGTAGCAGTAAAATTAGGAAAGCTATATATTTAATCGGAATTATTGAAAAAGGACCAGCCGAGGACCGGCTTATGAAGGTCTGCAGCAGTTGTGAGAAGTTAGACTTGATCTCCAATGTGCTCTTCTGTTGCGCTGACAAACCTCCCATCTGCAGCGAAGGACCACCCTGCTCGACTCTCTGCTCTCTATAAAGCGAACTCGCCTTCACCCTCACTCGTTCTTTCATCTGCTCATATGTGAGCTTCCAAACTCCTGTTTTTGTAGTTGGCTGCTTTGTTTGTTTGTTCATTTTGTGTGTGTGTGTGTGTGTGTGTGTGTGTGCATCATGTTCCAAGTTGTTTATGATGGATCAAAGGTTCCCATAGCACATCAAATCTTCATCGCCATACCACCAGAATAACAATCAGCATCACTATTGTTCTGTCAGCCTTCTCACATGGAATACATTATTGTGTGACTGTAGAAAATGTGCAGCATCCAGGCTTTGACCTCCCCACAAGCGAGGACTGAACACACTCCCCTTTACACAAGATATAAAGTGACAGCCCATAGATGGATGATGGGATGGAGGTGGAGCTCTTAAAAGGCACCGGAAGAGTCAGCAGAGCTCTCAAATGAGGAGTACAGCAGCAATTATAAAGGAAAAGAGCATAAACGGCTGATGTCTCCATCTACCCATTACCATATTGAGTCCATTATAATGAGGTATTGAGCTTTATTTTTCAATACTGATACAGAAACAGTTTTTTTACCGATTAAAAAACACATGGGAATGATGTTGGAAATCAGCCTATTCTACAATTAAACAAACCAACAGAATATGTGTAAGCCTATTTCCACCCAGTTCTGTTGATGGAGTAGTCAGGAGACTTCTTCTTAAAAAACTGAGAATCGTTTTAGAGTTGCTGTCAAATCACACCTAGAACCTAATGAATGACTCAGTAACCTACTTCAACTGACAACAGCTTTACGTTTACACTGATAGGTTTCAGGCTGTCCGTTGATTCAGTTACTTTTCATTCCATTTACACATGAGCTCCTCATCCACACTCTCTTTCACACGCTCTGAGACGCAGTTACACTAGGCAGTACCGTTCACGTTGTCTCAGTGAGATTCCACAAGACAAGAAAACACATAAAAACCGGTTTTCAACTTCATTCACTTTTTAGTCACTGGCTTTCATCACTGTTTTTTGTCTTTTTATATTTTATTTAGCAAGCTTTTAGAGATGAACTACGTCCTCAGGGCTTCTCAACCCAGTATTTTCAACCACTCGTCAGCGATCCAGGCTTATACCAAACCGTCCAGTCTATTTGCCAGCCTAAGAAACTGTTGCCTAACAGGGATTACATTACACTTAGGGTTGCAGAATAAACCCTCTGCTCTATCCACCTTTTGGAGGGACTCCTAAACTCCCCGGGTCTTCTACCCCAGAACAGAGTATCCAGCCAGAGATTCTATCCTCTGTGGATCAGTGACTTTTCCATTTCCATTAACCTTAGTACTTCTTCATCATTTTCATTTCTTCCAGAAGCACATTCAATTTTGTATACTCGGACATACAGGAGGAATTTTGACAACAGTTTTGGAATAGCCAATAGCAGAACTTTGATGTCAACAGGCGTCTGATTACCTTTTATTGGGCGCCCAAGTTGTCAAAAAGTCCTTTGTATGCCCATTGGTTCTTCAAATGTACATCTATTGTTCAATTCTCCTTCTCCTTCCGTGTCACGGCACCAAATTGTTGGAAATCAGCCTATTCTACAATTAAACAAACCAACAGAATATGTGTAAGGCTATTTCCGCCCAGTTCTTTTGCTGAAGTAGTCAGGAGACTTCTTCTTAAAAATCAAAAGTATTTATTACAGCAAAATTGAATGTGTGATACAGAGCTCTGGGCCTGAATCCTCTGTCCCTAACCAACAACAAGTGTTCAGTCAGTTCGGATGGAATCAGACCGCTAACTGTTCCTGACTCAGTCTTCTTATACTCTAACAGTGTGTATAGCTATCTATCTAGGCTGGCCGCCCCTTCCGGTGCTGCGTTGGTCCATTCTCCTCTGTCACAGCTGATGTTTTGTCATTATCGCTCTCGTAGGAATGACTTCACCCCTGCAAAGCAAGATTAGAAAATGCACACACAACAAGCTCATGTTCTTTACTGATTACGACTTACGTCAAAAACTGTGTATTTTTATTATCAAAAACTGTCTGTACTTTGATTATCAATCACCTTATGTCTTGATCATCCTTGCATTCAAACACATGAGTAATAAGTAAAATAAAGCTGGACTTTTCTTCTTTGTTTCATTACAGTCACACTGTAGTACTGATGCTCTTGACCTTCCTATTCCTCAGAACCAATACAATTCTTTAATATGCACTCTTAGCAAATTATAAAACACACCATTTCCCTCAATGAAAACCTGAATACTTAACAAATATAGATATTTAATCATGTTGATGTAAAATCATATATGAACCCTCTGAACTTCTATGCAGTTTCCGAGCATTTTTGATCCTGTCACGTTTAAACTCACTGCAAAAATATGCAATACACTCACCTCTATGAAAAGAGTACAGCTATGGCTAGAAGTGTGTGTGTGTTCTGTACAGTAAAACAAAGTTATAATACTATATATAAAATTTTAAAAAGGGGGGAGTAGAATTTTTTCATATATTTCACAACTTGTTTTCATGGCAAAGACTCCTTGCCATGATGTGAGCACCTGCTTGGGATTTTCACACTTCTAGTACTGTTTTAGTATCCAATTTCTCTCCTCTTGATTTAATTAATTTGGCATTGCACAAAATCCCTGTAAAAAAAAAAAAATTTAAAAAGAAAAAAAAAAGAACACATAAAAATCTAAACCTAAATTGGAAGAAATAGGCTAAAAACATTTCCAAAACATGAATAAGGGATATGGAATACTGGTTTGGAATTATGGTTTGGATAAATTAGATCTAAAACATGAAAGAAGGTAAGGCTTTACCATCAACAGACAATTTAATGTTAAAAAAATCCTGACTTCTTTCTCTTTATGTTTCATAAACTGACTGCTGTGTCTCTTTTCTGTGTTATTCAACAGAACTGGTGAACCTACTAAAGGTCAAGGATTAATGCCTGAAGAACAAAGATACAGCACTGAACTGCAATACTTTCGTTCAGTATTGACAACTTGTAGAAAACCAGCGACAATGCAGGCCAGTCGACTGTACGAGCTCCAACATAGCTGCTTTCCACCGTGATCCTGGAAACGTTCAGCAGAAAGACTCTCCGTGTGGCACAATGTCAGCAACCACACAATGCAAGGATTCACTTCAAACCATAAGAATATGAAACAAGGGATATTCATGCACATGTGTGGAGAAGAAGCCTCTTTCATAACCCCCACACCTCCCCTACCCCTCAAAAAATGACCAAGTTGAAAGACATAAAAGCTGAATATGTCCCAGCATATGGTTGCCAGATTTGTAGCAGATTTCCGATCACACAAATACAACCTTTTCCTGGTTTTTGAGCAAGGATGAATGGGAGGTGGATAATAATGTGAAGAACTATGTTTCATTTCAAAGTGCCAGCGGTACGACGTGTGTGTGTGTGTGTGTTGAATGACGACTTCATTCATAGTGATATTTGTTTTGTATCTGATGGTTTGGCGTACCGCAGAGAAGAGGAAAGATTCTGTCTGTAAATTGCACGTTTCAATTAAATGTTCAGCATTTGTTAACTTTAGCTGCAGTAATGACTGATGTGGTCGAATGAAAACAAAATGACGGATGACGAGAAAAGCTTTTAAAAAGTGATTTGAACCAGAACTTCGGCCTCCTCTTTTGTTCATCAAAGCAAACAGATAGTAATAATAAAACTACTCATTTACATAAAAATAAAATATATGACTGTACATTTTTGAGGTTTAGTCTCCACAGGGAGAAAGCATGTGGCGTGTAATATTTTTCCGTGTGTGCACAGCGGTGAAAGAGCAGACTTGTGGTGGGATGGATGTCATTTCAAAGAAATGATTTGCGAGCGCTGCTTACACGCAGCTCATAAATGGTGACATTGCGATTTACAAATGTCTGTCAATAGAAAACTGCAGATATGCTTTTATTTAAAAAAAAAAAACCCTGGAGGGAGTGTGTGCTCATGGTAAAATGTAAGTTTGCATGTGGACAGTAGGGACGTGTCTGCACCAATGTACTGGGAGAGCAGAACTGTCACAACCAATCACTGAGAGAACTCGTTTGCATGATCTTTGGAGTGAAGTTTTATTAGATAATTCCAATGTACTGTAACAGTTTAGGAATGCTAGCATTTGACTGACTGACTGTATAACAAACTGTATTTTAATAATGAACACTACTATACCCTCTAAGTTTTACTGGATGTTAACTTACCACTATTTTACAGTTTGTTTGGGGGGTTTTATGCATTACAGCTGCCAGAATATTACACTTTTAAAGCCATTTTACAGGGTATGATATAATTTTGTTATTTTCTTAAATTCAGATTATTAATTTCAAAATAAGTCAGTATAATCTGCATACATAGAAATATTTAGTTCAGTTGTGTGAAGTTATTAAAAGGAATTGCAAAATACAGTATGTGTTTCTCCTTCAAAATAAAAGACAAAAGATACACCTGATCTCATGTATAATTAAGGCTCCAAAATGTATTTCCAAATACTTTGTTTTATGAGATGGATATTTTCTGTTATTTTACGATACTTTTTATGCTCCAACAGATGGAATATATCCCATCTTTACTTTTTATACAAAGCAAAATTTGATGTTTACAGGCTCTAAACTTTCTGATTGGCAGCTACTGCTGAACAGTTGTTATATTTTTACCTCTCTGGTGTTCATCTCCAAGGATCCTGTCATGTTGTGACAGACACACAAACCTACAACAGGATGGGAATATCCTGTCTCACGGTGATGCTGAAAAACTAGTAGATGCATTTGCTTCTAAACTGGAATATTGTAGTTCTTTATGATCAGGATGCCATCTGAAAAACTTCATGTTGATCTAAAAGACTGCAGCCAGAGTTCTGACAGAAACCCACAAGAGAGATCAAATTTCTCACATAATAGTTTCTCTTCTTTGGTTCTCTGTAAAATCCAGAATAGAATTTAAAATGCTTCCCATTGCATAAAAGGCATTAAATGACCAAGCTCTGCCATATGTTCCAGACTTTATTGCACCATATTATTTCAACAGAGAACTTTGCTTTCAAAATGTTGCCTTAGTTCTGGTTCTTGAGTTTTCAAATGCAGACTGGGAGTCAGAGCTTTCAGTTATCAGGCTTGTCTCCTGTGGAATCAGCTCCCAGTTTGGGTTTGAGATGCAGAAACTCTTTTGTCTCTCCCCTAACCCATTGAGTCAGATGTCTGCCCTCCCTCAGCCTGGCTCTTCCGGTGATTTCTTCCTGTTAAAGGTGAGCTTTTTTTGTCCCACTGTCACTTGCTTTAAGGAAATCATTGTTAGGTTTGTTGCTATAATTTTCTAGAATCTTTACCTTCTAATGTGTCATGCCTTGAGATGATACATGATATGAAGTGGGGCAATACAAACAAAACTGAATTAAACTGGATAAAGCATAGATGAAACTTTTGTCAATAGATTTTTACCTTCATAGATACACTGCCCGGCCAATAAAAAAGTTGCTCTAATAAACTCTAATATTTTGTTGGACTGCCTTTAGCTTTCAGTATGGCACACATTTGCCGTGCAATCGTTTTAAAAAGCTTCTTCAATGTCACAGCATTTATTTCTGTCCGGAGTTGTAATAATTTTCTACCAAGATCTTGTATTGATAATAGGAGAGTCGGACCGCTGCGCAAAGTCTTCTCCAGCAAAATCCAAAGATTCTCAGTGGGGCCGAGATCTGGACTCTGTGGAGGCCAATCCGTGTGTGAAAATGATGTCTCATGCTCCCTGATCCACTCATTCACGATGTGAGCCCCATGAATCCTGGCATTGTCATCTTGGAACATGTCCATGCCATCAGGGATGAAAAACTCCACCGATGGAAAGACCTTATGCAGTATATTGTATGTAGTCAGCTGACCTCATTCTTTGGGAACATAACGTTGGTGAACCTGACCAACCCCAGATCATTCATAACCCTAACCCCCACAGGCTTGTAGGCATTAGCCATGATGAGTGAATTACTCCATCTACCTCTCTTCTTACACTGATGCCCCATCACTTTGGAACAGGGTAATGTTTGGACCTCAAAGTCCGGTGTTCAGTCATGGCACTGGGTTGATCATTATGCTGTTAAAACATTAAATGTTCAACTAGAAAATGAAATCTTAAAGACAATAAAACTTTAAATAGGAATTAAACAGAAAATACAATGAAGCATTTAAAAAGAAAATTAAACATTAAAAGGTGGTAAAACATTTAAAAAGAAAAACCTTAGCAAAGATTTAATCGAAGAATTAAACATTGGGAAAGGACATTTTTCAAACAAGCTGATAAAACATTTGAAAAACTAAACATTGAAAAGACAAAACATTTCGAAATCAAATCAGACAGAAAAGGTGAGAAAAGAGGAAAACTAAACATTTAAGAATAATCAAACTAAAGACAAAACATTTGAAAAGACACCAGTTAGACTTTAGAAGATCAAATTAAACAGAAGAGACAATAAAACGATCAAAGAGAGCAAAACAGATAAAGGTCTTAAAGCATTTTCTAGTCTAAAATGAAAACATCAAGTTGTTTCTTCAAACATTTCCTCTTTCTATGTTCTTGGTTTGACTGTGGACAGGTTTATTAAGTGTTCATTTAAGAAAACTGCTTTCCAGATAAAGTCTACCAGTAGTTGAAGCAAGCGATCAAACTAATGTTACCTTCCGATCTCCACAAACTTCACTGTTCAGTGAAGAGAATCAAAGTTTGATCAGGATTTCTAAAGAACTCACAGGTGAAGGTCTGAGAAAAACTCAGATGAATGGTCTAAATGTGAAATCAAGACTCATGGTCACAAGTTTTAAGGCTTCTGTTAACCAGAAAGTTCAAACCAACAGAAAAGTGCTGAGAAGCTTCAAAGATTTCAGCCCTCGGACTGTCTGAAGGTTCAAACCAACAGTGAACTACTCAAGAACTTCTTAAAAGGAGTTTTATTTGTGACGTATAACCAATCAAATCACTCCAGAAGACGGAGCAACCGCAGGTAGATAAAGGTTCAGAGCCAAAGTAGCGCCATTTATGAATTTATTTATTACCATAAATCGGTAAAAACTAAAATACTGATAATCAGTAATCAGCCCACAATTACTACAATTCTACAATGCATGTCTCTTTTCTTTGACTAGTTAATGTACAATATATGATATATATGATGGCGTACTTTGAACCAAAGGCTATACTATGATGTTTTCTCAGAGACATACTATGTTACTCTGTTTGTTCTGGCCCTGGGCCGCTGCACTCCTCCTCTGTTGTTTTCTGGATTGTAGTCAGCTGCATGCCTTCGTCCACCCGGCCTCCGTTGACTCGTCCCGCCTGCCATCTCTGGAGCTGAAGCTGGATTGGATCAGACCAAAGTACAGTCCAATCACGAAGCCAGCTGCCTCTCAAAAGGCTGCTTCATCTGACAGCACTTGTTCTGAGGGGAAGCTGAGCTTCAGCAGAACTTTGGAGATGTGTTCCAGTGGTTTGTGGATGTGTGAGGAGATAGAGAGGTATGGAGTTAGAACAGTCTCATAATTCACAAATGCACACAGAAGAATTCACAAATGTAAACTGCAATCCACAAATGCACACAGAAGAATTCACACATGTTAACTGGGGTTCACAAATGTAAACTGCAATCCACAAATAAATTAAGAAAGTTCACAAATGTATTTCTGCATTCACAAACTGCTTTTGTGTGTGAATCTTTTTTGAGACTGCTCTGCCGTCAGCTCGATCCACAAATGCATTTTTTTCAACACGGAAGTTTCTGTAGCCAATCAGATGTCTCCCTCCTTTCAGCCAATCACAAAAACTCACCCCACGTGGGGGTGGGTGTACTGTTCAGCCAATCATATGAACGTGTCCGCACAGCGTTATACTTCACCGTGTCATTGGGCTGAAGAGTGAAGCTGCCCGTCGGAGAGACCATGGCGTCTGATGGGGACAATAGACCCTTTATTTGTTTACAAACATTGTGACGTTTTTTGTGGCCGGGGCTTATACTGGAGGCAAAAGCTGAGCGAGAAGTCAAGCGGGACTGGGAGTATATAGTTTGCGCTGGGAGTTTGCAGCGCAAACTCGAGCATTTTTAACCCGTTAAACTTCAGTGTACCGCCGGCGGTACACTTACTAATTTGCATAGGAATTTAAAGAATGTCCGAAGACTGCAAACGCGATTATATAAACATTATACGCCGATGGAAAGCTTAGATTCTCATGAATCCGCCGGTATAAATCACTTTCAGATGTGATTACCACAGCGGGTAATATAAACACATTTGTCCGACAAACAATGATTATCCATCCATCCTTTCTCTGTACACGGCTTCAACGTACACAGCGCGACTGACATTTCCGGGTTCATTATTACACACACACACAAAAAAAGATTCCACAAAAAACGGCCATTATCCAACCTTGGACATCCAGATGACACAAGCCAGTAAACTATTTTGTCCAAAACATGTCTTGAAGTCGGTATATAATCCACGAATCGGTCGTTTTAAAGGAAATACACCTCGCGATGCGCGTCCAATATGCCCTGTATTTCTCGTCATATTTTTTTTTATTTACAAATAGAATATTAGCGATTTTTTGTACTGAAAATGGCTGGAATTGACTGCAGCTGATCGTCTCTGGAGAGACAGCAGGTCCGATTTGTGGCACTGGCAGCGAGCAGTGACGCTTTTTGTGGCACCGCCGCGGTGCCACGGTTAATGCCACTGTGCAGTCTCTTTGTGGCACCGCGCCGGATGCCACGGTTAATGCCACTGTTTGGGCGAGATGCCACTGCCGCAGCGGCATTTCCAGTGGCCTCTGGAGATGCCAGCAGAGATACCACGGTTAATGCCACTGTTTAGGGAACATGCCACGGTTAATACCAGTACTTTTACCGCTGTTTAGGCGAGATGCCACGGTTAATGTCAGTATCAATGTCACATTGAGCCTAGTCTCAATGTGATAGAGACTAGGCTCTATCAACTTTTCTAAAATGTCGTCCTGCTGTGTTTTTGGATGCCAGAATAGGAGGAATTACATTGGCAAACGCAAATTAAAGTTTTATAGGATTCCACCGAACACTCGTGCTCAGAGGGAACGAAGACAGTTGTGGTTAAATGCACTGAGGCGAAAAGACTGGACAGAGACGATCAGCTGCAGTCAATTCCAGCCATTTTCAGTACAAAAAATCGCTAATATTCTATTTGTAAATAAAAAATATTAAATTCAATTCAATTCAGTTCAGCTTTATTCCAGACACTGGGTCCAAATACACACACCATAAGGACACAACAAGACACACACAAAAAAATACAATCAAAAACAATAACCCTTTTAAATATGACGAGAAATACAGGGAATATTGGACGCGCATCGCGAGGTGCATTTCCTTTGAAACGACCGATTCGTGGATTATATACCGACTTCAAGACATGTTTTGGACAAAATAGTTTACTGGCTTGTGTCGTCTGGATGTCCAAGGTTGGATTATGGCCGTTTTTTGTGGAATATTTTCATCTGTGTGTAATAATGAACCCGGAAATGTGAGTCGCGCTGTGTACGTTGAAGAAGTGTATAGAGAACGGATGGATGAATATTCGTTGTTTGTCGGACAAATGTGTTTATATTACCCGCTGTGGTAATCACATCTGAAAGTGATTTATACCGGCGGATTCATGAGAATCTAAGCTTTCCATCGGCGTATAATGTTTATATAATCGCGTTTGCAGTCTTCGGACATTCTTTAAATTCCTGTGCAAATTAGTAAGTGTACCGCCGGCGGTACACTGAAGTTTAACGGGTTAAAAATGCTCGAGTTTGCGCTGCAAACTCCCAGCGCAAACTATATACTCCCAGTCCCGCTTGACTTCTCGCTCAGCTTTTGCCTCCAGTATAAGCCCCGGCCACAAAAAACGTCACAATGTTTGTAAACAAATAAAGGGTCTATTGTCCCCATCAGACGCCATGGTCTCTCCGACGGGCAGCTTCACTCTTCAGCCCAATGACACGGTGAAGTATAACGCTGTGCGGACACGTTCATATGATTGGCTGAACAGTACACCCACCCCCACGTGGGGTGAGTTTTTGTGATTGGCTGAAAGGAGGGAGACATCTGATTGGCTACAGAAACTTCCGTGTTGAAAAAAATGCATTTGTGGATCGAGCTGACGGCAGAGCAGTCTCAAAAAAGATTCACACACAAAAGCAGTTTGTGAATGCAGAAATACATTTGTGAACTTTCTTAATTTATTTGTGGATTGCAGTTTACATTTGTGAATTCTTCTGTGTGCATTTGTGAATTATGAGACTGTTCTAACTCCATAGAGAGGGACCTTTGAATTGTTCAGAAAGGAAAACAGGGAACCTATTGGTAGTTTTAGTTTAGGGTGCTACTGTGGTGTGTTTTTGGGTTTTAAGAGGTGAACAGTAAGAGTTTTTTTTTCATGTTGATGATCTTTTACTTTGTTCCTGGTTGGAATGCCCATCAATGTCAACGTGAAGTTCACATTTAGTTCTGTTTATTTATTTTTATTTTACTAACACCCATTTGCTTTTAACCTCCTCACATGTTGTGTTGTTGTAAACTTACTCTTTCAAATAAATACTCGTCGAACCCTCTGGAAACCAGCGTTTGGACTGTTTTTGTGTTGCTCCTCACCTACTTCAGACAGCCGACACATAACAACGATTTTTGAACCAAAGGTCATACTATGACGCTTTCAGAGCGACATGCTATATTGTAGGCTTTTTTAATTGACATACTACTATGACATTTTTTTGTTTTAGTTTTTTGTTGTGTTTTAGCAACATATTATAAGAAGTTGAACAGTATTAAAAACTACTATACTTTTACCTGTACAATGACATATTATTCTACGGCATTTTTTAGACCACATAATATACTCTGATGTTTTCTTGAATGACATACTATTTTGACAATATGCTGCACTATGACATTTTTTGAACCACATATCATACATGACAATTTTAGGCAACATCCTATCATTTTGTGCTTTTTGAACCACATAATAATCTATGTTTTTTTTTTTTTTGCCGGCATGCTGTACTATGAACTACAGGCCATACTATGTTATTCTTGAAAAGTATACTATAAATATTTTTTTTGGCTGCACGACTAAAATATGCATTAATCTCATAAAGTGTTGACACCCCTCCCGTGGAGTTAAACAATGAGAATAATTGCAGACAAAAAAAAAAAGTATACTATACTTTGACATTTTCTGAACTACATCCTATACTATGGCGTTATACACACAGTGCTTTGGTTACATGTTGATTTATAATCTAAATTTTTTTCTGTTTTGTTTTTTGATGGGATTACCACTCGGGATGCTGCGACCCAATCCGCGGATCGCAAATATGCTGCGATCCAGCCAAAAAACACGGATCGGATCGGATCTGAGTGCAGGAGAAAACTGCGATACGAGCACGCGATGCAACCTGTCCAGTTAAAAAGTCTGCTCCAGCTTTTCTATCAAGCACTTACTTCTAACACACGAGGAGAGGGCAGGGGGAGCTCACGTGACAACAACAACCGGAAGAAAACAGTCTGTTGAGGGGAGAGTGAAGAAATGTCAGCAGTGTGGCAATACTTCATCATCAAAGATGAAAAAGTTGGCACGGCGGAATGCAAAACGTGTAATGCACAAGTCTCACGCGGTGGCGCCAATGCAGGTCGGTTCAACACGACAAACCTTATCAAGCATTTGAAGAAATACCACATGGTCGAACATGCGGAGTTTCTGCGGACCTCCGCAGCAAAGAAGCAACAGCCCTCCGGCTCCCTCACACAGCCAACGTTATCCCAAACACTTGAAAAATGTGAACAACTCAAACGAGACAGCAAAAAGGCAAGAGAAATATCAGAAAAGATTGCGCAGTTTAACGTGCTTGATGACCAGCCTCTGTCAGTTGTGAGTAGTGTCGGATTTCAACGCTTAAACACCTCGAGCCTCACTGTGCTATACATAGTCGGTCCTACCTCACTGAAACAATTATCCCCCAGATGCACAAAGAAGTTCGAGATTTCCTTCTTGCACATGTGGAGAGGGCTCGTGCTATTAGTTTCACGACTGACATTTGGAGTGAGTCCGATGTCATTATTGAGTCTGACTGCACACTGGGTGGACGCTAAGTTTACCTTGAGAAGAGCAGTGTTACACGCACGCGAATTTAGAGGTTCACACACAGCTGACGTCATCACGAGAGCCATGGAGGAGATGCTACGTGAGTGGAAGGTCGACAAAAAGAAGATCCATGTAGTATTGAGAGACAATGCTGCTAATGTGAAAAAGGCAATGGATCAGCTAGGTGTGCCAAGCTTGGGGTGCTTTGCTCATACTCAACAGCTCATAGTCCATGAGGGGGTCTTGTCACAACGAGCTGTAAATGATGCACTTGCCACCGCGAGAAAAATAGTGGGGCACTTTAAACATTCCCCCTCGGCCTATTCACGACTTGAGGACCTACAAGAAGAGCTAAATATCACAACCAAGCGTCTGCAGCAAGATGTCCAAACAAGATGGAGCAGTACCAAGTGTATGATTGACAGCCTTCTTCATCAGAAACGGGCACTGCATGCATATGCATCTGAACACAACCTGCCAGGTATTCTAGGAAACCAGTGGAGCCTGTTAGAGAAGACATCAAAGGTTCTGGCCCCCTTTCAAGAGCTAACAACTAATGTCAGTGCGGCCTCTGCCACTGCAGCTGAAGTCATCCCCTTTGTTAATGTCCTGATTCGGTTTCTCAGTAAGGACAGCGAAGATGACCAGGGAATCCAAACAATGAAAGCCACCCTTTTAGATGGAGTTCTCAGACGTTTTGGTGATGTGGAATCAGAGCCCTTATATGCCTTGGCAATGCTCCTGGATCCTCGTTACAAAGACAAGTAAGGAAAAATTATATTTAATTGTTGTATTTCTTAAGCCTTATCTGATGTATGGGAGACAAACTGTATGGTAATAATATGCCTGTGTTGCCTATGTGACTGTTATATCACTGTGTTTACATTATTTACTAGGGGTGTCCTGATCCGACTTTAGTCATTTTCACTACAGCTACTGCTGCCTTGATTACATATTGGGGGAAAAAACAACCTTAATGCACTGTATTTTATATATATATATATATATACACATCAGGTACTTCACGAATGCAGACACCTTGAGACATGCAAAGGAGGCATTAAAGGCAGAGGCAGGGAAAACTGAAGAGGTGCTGAACACCAGGCCCCCATCTGATGAAGCTGTGTCTGAGCCAGCAGAGAAGGCTCCATGGATGGAAGGTGGAGGCAGCAGCCATGGCAGCATCTTCGATGAGATACTGGAGGAGCACAGGGAGACAGACTGGCGACCTGTCCAGGGTGTCCCCTGCCTTCGCCCGAGTCAGCTGGGATAGGCTCCAGCACCCCCCGCGACCCTAGTGAGGATAAAGCGGTATATAGAGAATGGATGGATGGATGGACTTTGAACAGTTGGCCAGTTGACCTATGTTTGGTCCCTGCAGTTCCAAATTTTGCACTAGCACAAAGCTGCCACTGGCAGTAGAGATGTTATTACGACAGAGATGTCATTCATTTATTTATTCTGCTACTGCCTATTTTATGTTAAAAATTAAATATTTAATAAATGGTTTAAGTTTTGATATAATAACTCACTGTTGTGGTCTATTCATCTTGGGAAGGATGTTATTTTCATTTTGAGTGATGTCACTTGATCAAACCTTTTCTTTTATATTACACTACAAAATAAGTTAAAAAAAAGTGAACCTAATGGTCAAAACAGAGAGACAAAAATATGCGCTGGTATCGGATCGGTTCTAGGGCTTAAATATCGGTATCAGATCGAAATCCAAAAAGTAGGATTGCAGCATCCCTAATTACCACAGACCTGACCGTAAACACCGCTGACACCCACCTGAGGGAGATGCTGCCTAAGATCTCCAGGCTGCTTGGTCGTGGTCTTCCTGCTCCAGAACGCCTTCATCAACTACGTCTTCTTTTGAAGAGGCCCTCAGATGCTGCAATCTCTGATCTTAAGGAGGAACTGCTACTTTCACTCTGTAACGAGACAGCGCTTATTTTAAAGACACAGCTCCTGGCGGCTTTGAGTGAAAATTTAACATCCGTCAAAACGGAACAGCAGACAGTTAAATTTGAGCTGTCGGTCAGTATTTCAAACATCAAGTCCGACCCGGGTGCCCTAAAGCACGCTGTGGGTGAAACGGAAACTTCAGTCTCCACATCACCGACGACATCGTCACACTCCAAAACAGAGCACCTGTCTGCTGAACAGAGAATGATAAACTGCTGAAACAGTTGGTCTGTCCTTCTGTAAATGAAAGCTAAACAGGAAGTAGTTCACTGAGGATGTCGTCCATTCAGTCTACTACTTCACAACGAGAAGAAGTTTTCCTTCTGTTGGCTTCACTCAGAAGATCCTCACAGCGAACATGAGATACCTGAGATGAAGACAGACGTCACAGCATCAGCATCGACAGCAGAGGTCCATTTTAAAGTATCCCTGGAAAGATTTCCTCTGTCATATTTATTTTCCAAGCATTGAAAGACAGAAATGTTATTAAATGTAATAACTGTAGCGTTCATAATTACTTTGGACACATTCTGGGAGGTTATTTTTCCAATCTACACTGCAGAAATCCGTACTACAACATGTGAATCAGTCATGAAACAATGTTAACGACTAGAGAGTACATTTACTGTTTTCTCCAGTTTAACTTCAGAGACTCAGCAGATATAGAGTTCGGGAATAGACGTCATACCGCGATGGATTATGGGATGTGCCCGCCATGTTTGTGGTCTGAAAACAACCGCATCATCTGGTGTAGTAGATTTCCATGAAACTCAATGCAAACATCGTTAGCTTAATGCTACGTTAGCTTTAATCAGGCTAGGACTGAGCAGCTAGCTCGGTTAGCATCGCTAACATTAAAACCAATATTTACTGGATGCTAACTCTCTTCTCTGGTCAACACACACTGGATTAACCTCCACCAACATCTCGAGTGCATGGTACACATTATACACACGTGGACAAAATTGTTGGTACCCCTCAGTTAAAGAAGGAAAAACCCACAATTCTCACTGAAATCACTTGAAACTCACAAAAGTAACAATAAATAAAAATTTATTGAAAATTAAATAATCAAAATCAGCCATCACTTTTGAATTGTTGATTAACATAATTATTAAAAAAACAAACTAATGAAATAGGGCTGGACAAAAATGATGGTACCCATAACTTAATATTTTGTTGCACAACCTTTTGAGGCAATCACTGCAATTAAACGATTTCTGTATTTGTCAATGAGCGTTCTACAGCTGTCAACAGGTATTTTGGCCCACTCCTCATGAGCAAACAGCTCCAGTTGTCTCAGGTTTGATGGGTGTCTTCTCCAAATGGCATGTTTCAGCTCCTTCCACATATGTTCAATGGGATTCAGATCTGGGCTCATAGAAGGCCACTTTAGAATAGTCCAACGCTTTTCTCTCAGCCATTCTTGGGTGTTTTTGGCTGTGTGTTTTGGATCGTTGTCCTGTTGGAAGACCCATGACCTGCGACTGAGACCAAGCTTTCTGACACTAGGCAGCACATTTCTCTCCAGAATGCCTTGATAGTCTTCAGATTTCATCGTATCTTGCACACTTTCAAGACACCCTGTGCCAGATGTAGCAAAGCAGCCCCAAAACATTACTGAGCCTCCTCCATGTTTCACCGTAGGGACAGTGTTCTTTTCTTCGTATGCTTGGTTTTTGAGTCTACGAACATAGAGTTGATGTGTCTTACCAAAAAGCTCCAGTTTGGTCTCATCTGTCCAAAGGACATTCTCCCAGAAGCTTTGTGGCTTGTCAACATGCATTTTTGCAAATTCCAGTCTCGCTTTTTTATGAGTTTTTTTCAGCAGTGGTGTCCTCCTTGGTCGTCTCCCATGAAGTCCACTTTGGCTCAAACAACGACGAATGGTGCGATCTGACACTGATGTACCTTGGCCTTGGAGTTCACCTTTAATTTCTTTGGAGGTTGCTCTGGGCTCTTTGGATACAATTCCAACGATCCGTCTCTTCAATTTGTCATCAATTTTCCTCTTGCGGCCACGTCCAGGGAGGTTGGCTACTGTCCCGTGGGTCTTGAACTTCTGAATAATATGAGCCACTGTTGTCATAGGAACTTCAAGCTGTTTAGAGATGGTCTTATAGCCTTTACCTTTAAGATGTTTGTCTATAATTTTTTTTTCGGATGTCCTGGGACAATTCTCTCCTTCGCTTTCTGTTGTCCATGTTCAGTGTGGTACACACCTTTTCACCAAACAGCAGGGTGACTACTTGTCTCCCTTTAAATAGGCAGACTGACTGATTATGAGTTTGGAAACACCTGTGATGTCAATTAAATGACACACCTGAGTTAATCATGTCACTCTGGTCAAATAGTTTTCAATCTTTTATAGAGGTACCATCATTTTTGTCCAGGCCTGTTTCATTAGTTTGTTTTTTTAAATAATTATGTTAATCAACAATTCAAAAGTAATGGCTGTTTTTGATTATTTAATTTTCAATAAATTTTTATTTATTGTTACTTTTGTGAGTTTCAAGTGATTTCAGTGAGAATTGTGGGTTTTTCCTTCTTTAACTGAGGGGTACCAACAATTTTGTCCACGTGTGTATCTGACACTACAGCTGTATATAAAGTGCATTAAAAGCGGCACCGATAAGAAGATAAACACTTACCAAACTATCAGAGTCCTTTAAGTGTCTCCTGGTAGGATCAGCTGAAGGTAGAAAACTGGTTAAAACAAGCCAACAGGCAGACAAACTGTTTGTGAAAGAGGTTCTGCTGCTCCACCGACAAATAAACCAACAGTTATTATATCAGAATTAATCCAAACGAGGAGAGCAGAGTCTTGGCTGCCTCCTCCCATAGAAGACCGGACTGTCCATAAAGTAGCCCCGACCCCTGGCTTCGTAAAAGTTTAACGCTCTATAAAAAATTCAATATTGATTTATTTTAAGATCAGCCACCTGATCTCTCATTTTGACCATGAAAATTAACGGAAAAAAAATTTATATACAGTCTATGCACCGTACTCTGTTTAGCTCCACACTTGCTGTTGATCCACTTCCGGTCTCAAAAGATGAAACAAACGAACCTTTTCTCGTTTCTGCCTCTTACTGATTTTACTTTCTTGTTGTTGTAAATATAAAACGTAAATCAAGGAATTTTTAAAATTTCATTAGCAAGTTACGTTATACTGTGAATAACAAACTTGCAGGCAACAGTGCAATAATTATTCTTTATTCATGAGGATTAGATATCTGTGAACAATAATTTGCTTGATATTTGGCATTGCAAAAAGGGACATTGTGATGTTATAAAGAATAGTGTTGGAGATTAGCCCTTTAACTGATGTTCTCATATTTGTGAAATTTAAGTTGTAATGGAACCGTATCCTTGCAGAGGAAAAAGAGATGACAGTGTTATTAGAAAGCGCAACACCTTTTATTTTATTTTTTTAAATTTAATATTTTTATCTCTTCTGTTATTTCATTTTTAAGGTTTGGATGTCCGTGAACACTTATTTGAACAGAATATAGATTCTGATATTGTTGTAAAGAATAATGTTGGAGATGTGCACTCATGTTGGAATAAATCCTCATTGTGAAGCAACCCTTACTTGCACTGAATTGGACATATTTTAGAAAAACAGACTGAATTACAAGACAAGGCTAGAATTAAATGATTTTAATAGCAATAGGTCGCGATCTAAAGTGGGCCGGTCTGAGGCATGAAAGTCCGCATGAGTCCCATTCCAGCCCTGCTCCACTATCCTTCAGGTTTTAATAATGCGTTGGATGGTTCTTAACCTGATTTTAGTAGTTTCAGAAATCTCCTTAGTTGTTTTCTTTGCTTGATGCAGGCCAATAATTTGACCCTTCTGAGACAGATTAACATCCTTTCTACGATCACAGGATATGTCTTCCAACATGGTCGTTTAAGAAACGAGAAGCTCCTCACTGCATCAGCTACAGTTAAATAAGTTATAGCAGCTAAAATGTATTCGTCACTGCAGTAATTATCCATTGGAAGGCTCTTACCTATGTGCTTTGTTAAATCCAAGTGGCAACTTTTTTTAGCCAGGCAGTGTATCATACAACCACCAAAAAAAGAAGACATCTCAGCAGCATTTTCACCACCCAGAGCATACTGTTAGTAATAGGTAGTTCACTAACATGGCATGGGCCACACTAATTTAAAATGAGGGGTGTTGTGTCTCTATCACTGCTGAGACCAAGTATCATAGTATATGTTGTAATTAGTGAAATATGTCAAACTGGTCTCATGTTGTAAATTACAGTCAGCATGTTGCAAATTTGATTAAACAGGCACAAGGTTTCTAGGGTCAGAACTGGGTGAAATTTTCATTTAGTTTCACTTCATTATTCAGCTTCCAGGAATGTGCTTTGCTGTAGACTTTCACAAGAAATTTAATGTAGATATTAATCCCACAGTCATCATGGTAGTCGTGGTATCAGTTCCTAAAAGCACTTCATTTGAAACAGCTAAGATCAACACTGTTGTCATTAAACTGCAACACATAACAACGTGTACTCTGAAAGAAGCTGATAATGAACCTGCTGGGAATTATCGCCCAAATCTCCAGCTCCACTTAGCTTTAGAGAGTTTATTGTTCAGCTGCCCGGCCACAACTTTACTCCCAGCAGGCAGCTGTTTTCGGCAAAAAACACCATAAAATCCCCACTGTGCGTACCTGCTAAGCACCAGCATGGCAGACATGGTAGAGATTAGCTGGTGAATATCAGCACTCAGTATCTGAGCCAAATATTTCACTCAAAAGTTAATACGAAACCAAAGCCAGAGGTAAAAACAAAAAAACAAAAAAAAAGAGCAAATAATGGTCTTACAGTGTTCAGGTAGCCAAAACATGACTCCAAAATGTTGCTAATGTTGCTTCAAAACCTGCAGGATGTTTAGAAAACAGCAACTGTTTGTCACACAAAAAAAAATCTGTCATTGCAAATTTAATTTTTGTCATTTAACACATTGGTATTACTTGTTTATTTAAGTTGAACACTTTGCTCATAAATTTCTTCAACCTCCTAGGAAATTGTCTCTGAAGTGTATAAAATCACTGTTGATTAGGTTTAGAAGACACATCACAGGTGTAGAGTGAAAGATGTTGTCTTCTTCTTACCCAGGTAGAACACAGAGATTATTATTAGTTACATGTTTCATTCCCAGACCAGAAATATGAAGAATATGAAATCACAGGGAGACCGTTTGTCCAGTCGAAGCGACCATCAGTCAGACAGCGACTGTGTGTACTTGTTGCACTCAAAAAACTGCAATGTGGTTATGACACCCAAAGGAGACGGTGCTTCCACGCCCAAAACTGGTTCAGTCAGATCCTCTGTTACAAAGAAGGGAACATTCATCATATTGTTGTCTTGAAAAGTGAAAATGTATGTCTCTTTGTTGATGTTTTTCTTTTAAATACATTTGATTAAGCTGTGATGAGACTCAATGTCCACTCCAAAAAAAAAACTACAATTGCTCATTAACCATTTTTTCAACTCTAAAAAACATAAGGCTATTTATTTATCTCTATATGTCGATTATGTTCCCCTCTCATTATGTGTAGCTTTGAAAACATATAAACTGCATAATAAACTGGCTTTTTGGACATCCCTCAGTCCTTCCAATATCAGCCTGTGCTGTGTATCTCTTGCATAAAATAGCAGATCGCTTTGTAGACTGGGATGTGGTCTTAGAAATAGTTTACAACTTTGCCCCTCCTTATTAGATTTTTCCCAATTTCTTTTATGATTTTTTTACATTTACAAAAATATACAAAAATGTAGATAATTATCCCCCCCTTGCTGGTACGTCCAGGATGTCCAGATAACATCCTACATTTCTACCATAACAGAACGTCTGTATTGGATGTAAAAATGTCTTCTGGGGTCTTTCAGCTCCTCCTGCCTCTTTGACTGCTTACCTCCCACTAATGCATACACTTGGCTCACATGCTAAACACACACCATCAACTATACGACAGATATGAACCACACATGTACACACTCCGGCCTCGACACCCACTCAGGCCCACACACACACTCCATATATCCGCAGGCCTCTCTATATTCAGAATCCAAGTAATTACATGGGACAACATTGAGATTTTAAAGGAATCCAGGCACTTTATTTTCCACCATTTTATTGCTCTCGAACTTGTGCGAGAAGGGCAGGTTTCATTGCTCCACTCCGAAAGAACAACAGCTACTACAGTGCCAAGTGGGATAAAACCTAATAGCACCCAATAACTAGAGCATCAACGAAAATAACTTAATAGTTCCAGGCAACACACCTCGCCGGCGTGGCTTAGATGGACTGAACGCGGACTGCAGCTTCAGTTGTGTGTGTTTGCCTTTCCACGCTCGCTGCTTTAACTTAATATCTCATTATGAGAGCGGGCTCTGAGGTCAGCTGAGCCTGTGGGGAGGAGTGTGAAGCATCAGTGGAAAGAGCAACTTTTTTTTTTTAATGCAAACAGGACACATACAAACACAAACTTGTCTACTTTATACAATGTTCTACGGCCAAGAGCTCATAAATACACGTTGTTTTCTGTCATTTAAGAGGGCACTTTTAATGTCATGTTGTGTAACAAGCCACATCTTTATCCTGTTAAACTTTATTAATTTGGCCCCAGCTTTCATCCAGAGTTTATAGGACTTCAAAATGCCTGAATCCCAGAGGTAGGGCTCGTCGAACAGAGCTCACCCACTGTTAGCTATGTAAACAGCTGTAAACCACACACAGACACACACTCGCACACATGCTGCAGAGGAAAGAAGCAGAGAATCCACAGGACCTGAGAAAAAAAGAACCTCAAAGGAGAATTTTATAAATATCACCGCGTGGAGGCCAAATACAGAAATCCAACGCTGCAAATGCTCACACGATGCGACGCGTTCGGACAGTTTGCTATTCCATTTGTGATCTGTTTGGTAGTTTTACCTCAATCATTCAACATTTAACCACAGTGTGTGTTACGGTAAGAACAAATAAGACTGAAACGTGAAGTGTAGTCTTGGAAAAAGCAGTTTGACAGAAGAAATCTCACCCAGCTGTGTTGGAACTGTCGATGCTCACATTTCAGTTTTCGTCTGAGTGCTTTATGGACTTCTTGTTCCATGTTAGGTTTATTTATGACCCCGAAAACAATAGTCGACATAAATTAAAGATGAAAAGCTCCAGAACACCAGCTGAGTCCAAAGTGTTTCTAAATATAAAAACATTCATTTCATTTGATATAACACAAATATGATTTTTCTCTTTTCAACTAC
Organism: Acanthochromis polyacanthus; assembly: GCF_021347895.1. Taxonomy (NCBI): domain Eukaryota; kingdom Metazoa; phylum Chordata; class Actinopteri; family Pomacentridae; genus Acanthochromis; species Acanthochromis polyacanthus. The sequence continues at coordinate 21,567,941 of NC_067115.1, read as the reverse complement.
AGCACATTTATGGTATTGAAAAGTCACACCGGTTTTATGGTGAGTTCTTATTTGTTTTATGTATACACCATAAATAAAATGTATACTGATGTAGGCAAACACTGAGGGAAAATGCGCTTTTTTAAAGTGTGTGTAATTAAATTAGATCAAATTAAATTATATTAAAGTTAAGCAAAGGTGGTTTACAGTACATATATGATGGTTTATCTGTGTGTATTCTTGATAACTAACAATCCTTGTCCTATTTGTTGGTGGTTAAATGGTGCATATTTATCAAGAATTTTAATTATTATTATTTTCGTATCCAAGTATTACAATTTTCAACTGTGCTTTTATGTATAAGTCCAGCTGGCAGGGTGATACAATAGACTATAAATATAACAAGCACATTTTTGGCAAATTAGTCCTTTTTTTCCCAAAGTAATTTTTTTCTTACTGTTTTTTTTAGCTTAAAAAAAAACAAGGTGCTCTAGTTATTAAACTAAAATAAGTGTTAAAAAAAAAAGCAGTATAAAAATGAAAACAAATATATTCCAGCTCCACATAAGACACATTTTATGTGTAATGTAAAAATATTTCATTGTCAGTATTTATGATGTTTTGCAGGGTTTTTTTTAATTCTTTTTGGTGTTTTAGGATGGAAAACTGTAAACTGAAGGAAGAATCATTCATTTCTATTATTGTTAATACTGAAAAGCCCCATAATTACTGGACACAGAGTTAAAATCAGTCTTTTGTTTGTCTGCGTGCACAACCTGTCTCATTCCCTCCCATCAACACCCTCCTTAGACACACAGAGTGGCTGGACGTGTTTTGACAGGTGGTCATCGCTGGTTTATGGTGTATAATAGCAGCCTGCAGAAGTTCCTGCAGAGAGCGGAAGAGGAGACGGAAACAGAGCAAGTGTTTGTGAGTGTGTGGATGTATTTGTGTTGTGTGTGTAACCAGATGACAGACAAACAAGAGCAAACACACAACAAAAATGTAGAGAGAGCCACTGAGCGAGAAGGAGAAGGGAGGCTGAGTTTTATTTCAGTCACAATGCACCCAGTTGTCACTGAGCGCCGTGACCAAAAGCCTTTCATTCCCTTCTCTCTGTTTCATAAACCACCTCTGTATGCCGAGCAGCACATCTGGTGGACAGATGTCTATCTCTCCTCCATCTCCCATTTTCTCTCCCTCTTTTTCCTTTGGGCAGGCCTGGTGTTAATCCCTCTCTCCTCCACCTGGCTGAGACCACCCACACACCGAGCAGTGCAGGCGAGGCCACCAGCAGAGACAGAGTGTGTGTGTGTGTGTGTGTGTATGTGTGTGTGTGTGTGTGTGTGTGTGTGTGTGTGTGTGTGTGTGTGTGTGTGTGTGTGTGTGTGTGTGTGTGTGTGTGTGTGTGTGTGTGTGTTATACAACGTCATGCGAACAAAAGGAGATCTGTACCAGCATTTAGACAGGAGCAGAAATGAGACGCACATAGCTGGAAATTAACAGACAGGTTTAATAATCCTGTTTATGTGTTTCTGATATCTCACGATTTTAACTCCTGCAAACATCACAGAACTCACAGCTATGAGCAGCTTTTACATTTAGCATGGTGCAACCCAAACAGCATGAATGGAAATATGGAAAGAAAACAACAGTGTTTTGTGCTTTCCGTTCAGAGTGGAGGAACTTGTTGGAGTTAATTTGAGGCTGGTAAGCTGAGCAGTTTTCCACCTTAACAAAGCTCAGTTTCACTCTGCATTTATCCTCGCCTCTTAGAAACCTAACTCACATTTTCTTAAATGTCCTAAATTTGATACTCCAACTTAAAGGAGCACCAACAATTTAAAGCCTTTTCTGTGGGTCGAAGATATGAATGGGCAGGTTTATACACAGTATGAGGAAGAACTGCTACTGGTACTGTTGTATAACAAAGAAACACAACTCTCAAAATAAGCAAATATAAACACTCCTGACCAGCCCCCTAAAAAGTGACAGAAAATGAATTCACAGCACAACAAAAACACTGCATTTATCAATCTTAACGTTTCTTCTTTAGATGATCTCACTGAGGATAAGATTGACACAAAGTCCCGTTTTGATTAGCTTCTTTGTTTTACCTCTGCCAGAAAAAGTGAGAAGTTATTTGAGATTGTTGCTGGCTGTTCCAAACAGTAAATATTCTCCATCAAATGTCAGACTGCACTGTAACTCAGTCCTTCAAAATTAAATATCTCTTCAGTCCTTGTTCCTCTCTCGCTGTTTTTATTGCTGTTCATTTAAAGTGAGAGAATGAAAAGCAGCTTTTGGGAGAGAATTCCACAAGTTTTTCACAAAGATGCTTTCATTTATCACAGAGCAAGCAGCAGCAAACACTATCCTTACTTATAAAAACAAATCAACAAAAGACTAGAGCCTAAGCCCTGCAGGTTGGATGTAAACTTGTCGTTGCATCTTGCACAGAACGGTTCCCTGCTTTTGAGCACTGGATGATACTTGCATACTTTGTATGACTTTAATTTTTTCCTGTAAGTAATGTTGCTTCATGTTAAATGGAAATGGAATAATGGAACGAAGAAGAGTAAATTAAGCAAACCCTGTCATTAAATGACAGAAAGAAAACTGATCACAACCTGTCCCTTTAAAAAATCCAACAAGTTGTTCAATACTTTGCCTTTGTCTCCATCTCGTGGTGAAGAGACCAAAGCACAGAGATGATTGAATCTACACTCTCTACACAGTCTTGTATCTGAGATAATGAATCAGCAGCACTAGATCCTCTCTGATTATCACTCTACCTTGAGCCAAAACCTTAACTTACCTCCGCACCAGTGTCAGAGGCTGCGGGAGAGTGAATGTACTTTGGCAGGAATATATACAGACACAAGTGAAAAGTAAGTTAGAAAAAAAGTTGTTCTGGCTTTACACCATTAATACTAGATCTACTGAAGTGAAGAGAAAGTCTGAGGATACAACGTGATATCAGCACATCTTCAGTATCAGTCAAAACTGATTTAAAATGAAATATCATTGGACCAAAATTAACATTTACAGGGCAGATAACATTTTCCATGTTCATACTTTGCCTTGTAAATGTGTGCATTGGAAAAGTATTATGCTTTATATCTGCACTGCCTAGTGGGCAATCATGATAGGAACACACAAAATACAGGTGATACTTGATGGAAAGTAGGTGGAAAAAAATCTGTATACATCAGTATTTGATAACAGTTTTGGATATTGGCATTAATCCAATATTCTAAACATATTTACACTGTGAGAACCAAACACTCAAATCCAGTTTGTGTTGGTGGTTCATGTAGACAAATGATTATTAGTAAATCGAAATATACATCTGCCTTTGTCAGTATGACCTGACATGAACTAGAAAAGATGGCATATTGATCTGGAATATTAATAAATAAACATGACACTGCAACTTATGGAATATTTTGCAAATTACAGTGAATAACCCGCTGATTCTGGTAGATTAAAGAGTGAACTAAAGCATCAGAAAGTCAGGAAAACACAGATGTATAAATCATAAACTCTGCAATGGATGCAGCCACAAACACACATACACACGTGGACAAAATTGTTGGTACCCCTCAGTTAAAGAAGGAAAAACCCACAATTCTCACTGAAATCACTTGAAACTCACAAAAGTAACAATAAATAAAAATTTATTGAAAATTAAATAATCAAAATCAGCCATCACTTTTGAATGTTGATTAACATAATTATTTAAAAAACAAACTAATGAAATAGGGCTGGACAAAAATGATGGTACCCATAACTTAATATTTTGTTGCACAACCTTTTGAGGCAATCACTGCAATTAAACGATTTCTGTATTTGTCAATGAGCGTTCTGCAGCTGTCAACAGGTATTTTGGCCCACTCCTCATGAGCAAACAGCTCCAGTTGTCTCAGGTTTGATGGGTGTCTTCTCCAAATGGCATGTTTCAGCTCCTTCCACATATGTTCAATGGGATTCAGATCTGGGCTCATAGAAGGCCACTTTAGAATAGTCCAACGCTTTTCTCTCAGCCATTCTTGGGTGTTTTTGGCTGTGTGTTTTGGATCGTTGTCCTGTTGGAAGACCCATGACCTGCGACTGAGACCAAGCTTTCTGACACTAGGCAGCACATCTCTCTCCAGAATGCCTTGATAGTCTTCAGATTTCATCGTACCTTGCACACTTTCAAGACACCCTGTGCCAGATGCAGCAAAGCAGCCCCAAAACATTACTGAGCCTCCTCCATGTTTCACCGTAGGGACGGTGTTCTTTTCTTCGTATGCTTGGTTTTGAGTCTATGAACATAGAGTTGATGTGCCTTACCAAAAAGCTCCAGTTTGGTCTCATCTGTCCAAAGGACATTCTCCCAGAAGCTTTGTGGCTTGTCAACATGCATTTTTGCAAATTCCAGTCTGGCTTTTTTATGAGTTTTTTTCAGCAGTGGTGTCCTCCTTGGTCGTCTCCCATGAAGTCCACTTTGGCTCAAACAACGACGAATGGTGCGATCTGACACTGATGTACCTTGGCCTTGGAGTTCACCTTTAATTTCTTTGGAGGTTGCTCTGGGCTCTTTGGATACAATTCCAACGATCCGTCTCTTCAATTTGTCATCAATTTTCCTCTTGCGGCCACGTCCAGGGAGGTTGGCTACTGTCCCGTGGGTCTTGAACTTCTGAATAATATGAGCCACTGTTGTCACAGGAACTTCAAGCTGTTTAGAGATGGTCTTATAGCCTTTACCTTTAAGATGTTTGTCTATCATTTTTTTTCGGATGTCCTGGGACAATTCTCTCCTTCGCTTTCTGTTGTCCATGTTCAGTGTGGTACACACCTTTTCACCAAACAGCAGGGTGACTACTTGTCTCCCTTTAAATAGGCAGACTGACTGATTATGAGTTTGGAAACACCTGTGATGTCAATTAAATGACACACCTGAGTTAATCATGTCACTCTGGTCAAATAGTTTTCAATCTTTTATAGAGGTACCATCATTTTTGTCCAGGCCTGTTTCATTAGTTTGTTTTTTTAAATAATTATGTTAATCAACAATTCAAAAGTGATGGCTGTTTTTGATTATTTAATTTTCAATAAATTTTTATTTATTGTTACTTTTGTGAGTTTCAAGTGATTTCAGTGAGAATTGTGGGTTTTTCCTTCTTCAACTGAGGGGTACCAACAATTTTGTCCACGTGTGTATCTAAACCAAGCCTGCAGTACACACACACACACACACACACACACACACACACACACACACACACGTTTGTACTTCTGTCTTAGTGAGGACATCCATAGGCGTAATGCATTTCCTAGAGCCTTACCCTAACCTTAACCATCACAACTGATTGCCTAAACTTAATCCTTACCCTAACCCTAACCAAATCTCAATTCATACCTGTTCTCTAAAAACAAGTCTTCACCCTCAAACATGGCTGTTTCAAAGTGAGGACCGGCCAAAATGTCCTCACTTTGTAAAATGTCCTCACTTTGATAGTTAAATGCAGAAAATGGTACTCACCATGTAGCAAGTACAAGAACACACACACACACACACTTCCGTTTCAAGGCAACACATTCATCACTGACACAAAAGTTTTTATTGATTTGTTGTTGTATTCTCTCATTGCACAGAAATTAAATCAGTTTGAAGTTAACTATTCAACAGATATTCATACTAAATACCTTTATGCTGCTGACCTGCATGAGAATAAAGGAAATTGCAAATAGTTAACATAAATATGAAACAGGATAGTTAGTTTCAACACAAAATTATTAAAATGTTTAGGATTTTGTCTGTTTAGTATGAATAGAAAGAGTAGAATGGAAATACTTTCTTAGTATTAAAAAAATCATAAATATTATGATTTCTCTTAGTCATAGTATCCATGCTACGTGTTCAAGTGATTGAAAATTTATGAAATTAAACAAAACATAGCGTCAGGGATAAAGAAAACTTTAAAGAACAAAATATGAGTTAAAAATATGACACTATACACTATAATACTAAATGCTGCTAATATTCATTGAAGACGTGTGTAAAAGGCCTTTTGGGATAGTGAAGACATCAACTTATAATGGTAAATTCTTAAATTTAGGCTTTGGTTCTGTTAAATTAACTCCAATGATGCACAGATGCTGAGTGTTTGTGAAGTTTAAACTAACTATAATGGTAATTAACACTGATATTGAGTCATAAAATAAAATAGCATAATATACATCAACATAGTAGCAGAGACCTGCTATCTTTGCACCTATGTATGCACGTTTTTGCTACTTTTTCATAAAAACAGAAAACCTTTTTGGTGAAATCTGTCAATTATTCACTATTTGATGAAAAGTTTTGACAAATGTATCTCTAAAATCATGGCTTTGGCCCCGAGTCTGACTGTAGTCCTGGGAATAATAATAAAGAAACAGAAAATTCAAACAAATCATACTGACAGATACTAGGTAAAGTGTATGTTGGTATAAACAGTAGAGGATATGGTTCCCAGTTTCTGCCCATATAAGCTGTAGAAGTAAAACCAACAACACTTCATGGACATTAAAAGCGTTTTAGCTAAGTAAGCAAACTGAGCCCGTTATTCAGTACAAACAACCAAGTGCAGAGTGAGAAAGAGCCCCAAACAGGAACACATATATTTTGAATTAGCGGTGAAAAGTGAGGGAGAACGTGGAAAAGTGATGCTGTGTTTCCTATTATTGCAGGATGGGGGTCGACAACAGGGCCGAGGCGCTCCAACACGCTGTGAACACACCAGTGGAATTTGGACGGCTGCAGTGCTGATGATGAGAAATATGAGAGAGGAAGACACAATATGCTGTTGTTCCGCACATCATCATCCAGGACGCACGCACGCACACACACACACACGCGCACACACACAAAGAACAAAAACAGAGGCACACACACACTGTATGTATCCTTAGTGGCAATCAGAACCTCGTCCGTCCACATACGGTCCATTTTCAACAGACGCTTTTGGTCCTCATACAGAGTGAATCAAACGCACACACAAACGAAGGCTATTGTCAGTGCTCATCTCATGTGGAAATATTTGTAATTATGTTGCCAAAAGTGGAAGTGGATGTGAGCTGTCTGTTCGAATGGCCGCAGTGCTCTCGTAAAGTTCTGCACGTATTGACGCTTCAGAGTCAAAGGTCAGCCCGAGGCCTCAAGGTCAAATGAGTCAGAACACAGTAAGTGCTGCTGGGTTGGTCCTAAACTTTGTCGTCTCAGCTTCTGCTCTGCACCGATGACACTTAGGCATCCTGGAAAGTCTCGCATGAGAACGCTCTGGCACGAAAAACTACAGCTGCTTGATATTAGTGGAATGATGTAAGATTCACTGGGTGTGCAGGTATTTTATTTTTTGCCAGCACACCACATTGAGAAGTTGTTGTTGAAGATGAAATCTGTGCCATTCGGAAAAAAAATGGGAGAAAAAAATGAGCTAGAATGTAAAATAAGGAAATAAGAGTCCTATTGGATGTAAAGGGAGCAAAAAATAGTTGTCCTGTTGTTTTTTAACAACTAACTGCAGATAAAATGAACAATATGAGGTTCTGTGTTTCCTTTAACCCCCAAAATGCAAAGCAAAAATATTTCTTTGAGTCTGTTGTTATGTTCTTCGGGCTCATTCGACAACCTTTCATGCCCCAATCACTATTTTTTTTTCATTATCTGAACCGGAGATCTTTAAATTAACCACTGCAGTCACAGCTTTACCAGTTCCACCTCAGCCTTCTCTCAGACCTCTGAAGTTAAAATGTTTGTGTATTTATGCCTTCAGCCAAAATATAAAACGTCTGTCCAGCCTCTGCAGACAGCTTGTAAAGCAAAATCCAAACATTTAGTGGCCTATCGACTGCGCTGAAGGGTCAAAAAGGTCAATATCTACCTTGTTATCTTCACAATCAGTCCATATTTACTGCCTGTATTATTGACAGATACAGTACAGGGTTCATACCAAGGCTTATAGCTGTTACAGGAGCTGTAAAAGCATATTATTACACTACTGCAGAGTGATCGTATCATGAAACAGGTTCATGTACTTTACTTTCTTGATGAAAACAGGTTGCTATGGTACTTCTGTGCCCCCTGCGTTATGTGTAATGTACAGTATGTGTGCAATCAAGGAAACTATTGATTGAGGCCACTATGCTCTGATTAGCTCGCCGGCCGCTCGCTCCCTCTCAGCTGGGTGAGTCTATTCTGAGACAGGAGACAATAAAGGAACCTTTTCTCCTACCTCCCCCCTGTCTTTGTTTATTATTTTTCTCTATAGTCCATACTTTACTTCTTCAGATTCCCTCCCATCTTCCGCCACTGCTCGGTCCCCTCAGTAAGCCTTTGAATTTTTGCTTCATTATTGTATGTTTATGTTGTATATATGCGAGCGAGGAGCCTCCAAACCCTCACACCTGTGCCTGTGGCAGATATTTCCTGTTTGGAAAAAGGCTCATCAAGCACCATAATCTACCCCCTTCGCCCACATACCCCTCCCCTCTCGCCCCTCCTAAAACCTCCCCCCCTCCTCTCTGCCGAACCAGGAAGTGTGCACAGGAAACAGCTGTCCCTCATGTCCGACTGCTCGCCCCTGGCCAGGTGCATCCTGGGAACGGGGCAATGTGTGACCGTGGATTTGTGGCTGACACTGTACGAGGTGTCGTTACAGTAATCAGGATCAGCGTGAACTTTACACAGACTGGTGATAAAAAATAAGGCTCCTTGTTGGTGTTGACGCTTTCACAGGACAGCAGAGAGGATGAGCCAAATCTTTTCTGTTTTAACTGATTGAGATTAAGGCGATAAACTAATTCCACAAATAATCGCATCGAATTACACATTTAAAGGGAAACTGCTGATTTTACAGTCGGTTGGCAGGTGTTGGGAAGAAAAACTGCCGTGTGTCAAGCTTTTTGTGGTTTCAGAGGAAGATAAAGACAGGTTTGAAAATGAGAAAAGCTACAAAAAATAATAAAGTAACAACAATAAAAAAAAATCACATTTTCACCTGCTTAACACTAATTATCTTATTACTGTCAATCCATATTTCATTCCTCTGTGACTACTCCTGCTACAATTTAAAAATAGATTTTTTTTTATTTTGACTATACCACACTGAAACTGTTCTATTTTTTTTTTTTACATAGTTATTGCCTATTCTTGCTGTTTTCTTCCATTTTAACTGGCACCTTGATCCATACAGTAACTAATAAGTGTTCTGTGGAATGACAAATGATATTGACTGATATGTTATAATTTCTGCTTAAACATTTAAAGTATTCTTTATATTCTAGCTTTTTCTTAGTTTAAACAGATGCCTTCCCTGCATTTTTCTTATTTATCTTACATATTTCAGGTGTGAAAAAGGTCACTACCCTAACTATTTTCCGTGTTCATCTACAAGGCTTAGTATCGGTATTTTAGTATCTTGCAAAGCATTTGGAAATAAACCTGTTTGCTCATATTTACAGTGTTGTTGTTTTTTTTCCTGGCACATAATCCTGAGGCTTAATCAAACACGTGCTGAGCTCTGACACAGTGGATCAGGTCTGTGTTACAGTTTTTTTAGGTGGCTGAGATCAGATTTAAGGCCGGCAGTGTAAACTCATCGACGTTTTGTCCCGAATCTCAACATAAACTGAAACTCGTCTTGTTGTCTGTTCTGGGGCTGGATGGCAGGTCTCCAGGACAATCAGGAAAAATAAACAGAGTCGGCATCTGTCTCAGCAGAGGAGGAGAGAGAGCGTCTGTCCCGGCAGCATTGTTTGTCACTTTCTCCATGAAATGCACTGCGAATATTGCCTCAAACAATTAGGTTCCAGTGATCCCTATCGGCCGCCACACAATAGTGTTTACACGACACTGAGGAAACGTGGCCATGGAGCCCACTTTGGGGAGTGTGTATGTGTTTTCTTGAGCAAGTGCATGTCTTCGCTCTTCGTTTGATTTTTTATGACTGAGGTCACCGTATCCTTGGAGGGTGGAAAAAACCCCCACAAAAATTCAGTTGTCTTGTACTTTGAAAGAAGTTAACCAATCTTCATTTAACCCTCCTGTTGTCCTCATTTACGGCACCAAAAAATATTGTTCCTTTGTCTGAAAAAAATACAAAAATTCAGCAAAAAATTCTGCAAGTTTATAAAAATTTATAAAATCTTCAGGAAGAAAATTCTTTAAAAGTTTCCCTTAAAAGTTTTATTTTAAAAAAATCCCCCAATTTGGCAAGAAATTAAAATTTTAAAAATAAAAATTGTAAATATTTTCAAAAAATGAATAGAAATCTTCCAAATAAAATCCTAAAAATATCTAAAGTGATTCCATATGTATCAGCAAAAGTTTGAACATTTTCTTTAAGAACATTCGCAAAGAAATGTGTGTGACTTTTTTCCGAATGTTCTTAAAGAAACATTTTTTAAACATTCATTTCTTTCCACCAAAAATTTTTCCAAAATTTCCCAAAAATGTTGAAAATGTGGACATCAGAAGTTTCATTGTAAAAATATTTTTTTCCCCACATTTTCAAACTTTAAAACAGGTCAATTTTGACCAGCAGAATGACAAGAGGGTTAATGAAAATGAAAAGAAAAGCTTGATTCACAGGTAATTAAATGTAAACTTTCCCAACTCTCTAACCCCTACCAGCAGCTTATGGTGGCTGATTAATCAGTCGATGGGTGATCAGTGTGGTCACCTATCCTGTCTTTAAAGCAATGTAAGTCAAGAATTTGAGGCATTATCATCTTGCTAAAATGCATTTCAAAAGATTAGTCACACAAAGTGAAATTCATCTGCATGTCTTCTGTTTAGTGATAGAACAGCGTTGGATGACCCAGAATAAAGCAGAGCTGTAATTAATGGTTATTTTTCTTTGTTGAATATTTACTCAATAATTGATTAATCGTTTGAGCTACTGAACGTCAGAAAATGGTGAAAAATGTCAACCAGTGTCTCCTAAAGCCTAAGACGATTTTCTCAAATGTTTTGTTTAATCCACAACCCAAAGCTATTCAGTTCATTGTCATAGAGAGGAAAAAAACCCAAAAAACATTCAAATTTAAGGAGCTGGATTCAGAAAATGTTGGCCCTTTCGGGTCAAAAAAAAGAAAAATCAAACTGATTAATCGATTATATTAAAAGACAGGCAAATAATTTAATAGTTGGCAGCTGTTTGATTAATTGTTGCAGCTTCAGTACAAGGTAATTAATTGGTTTGGACAACTGGTTTAACAGGACAGCCTGGAGGTGCTTCAAAATGTGAACCATCAACTTCATAACTGTCAGAAAACTCTTCTGTGAAGGCCTTTTCACTGTGACCGAGCAGGGTGAAATGAAAGTTGATGCTCTCTGTGGCGTCTCCGTTTCCACCTGGCTCTGTCAAAATGACTTGCTAATGCTCAGCTGCATTTCTCACAGTTGACTAGTTTTGCAGTTTCGAACGCTCGTGGCCTAACCTTAATTCTGTTAGTCTACACACTAACATCTGCAGCAAGACACTGGTTTAGATCAGTCAAATTGACTGAGCAGGTATTTACTACTGGCCACAAGATTTGAATTTTCCTATCCTCACCTACATGAAGCTCACTGGCCAAGCAGGGAGATCAATGCTTCTGCAGGTGCTCTCACACACACACACACACACACACACACACACACACACACACACACACACACACACACACACACACACACACACACACACACACACACACACACACACACACACACACACTTCACTGCTGCTCAAAGGCTCCCCCATCGATGCTCCTTTTATTGAGCGGGGTATTTTAAGGTGGCCGGGAGGAGGGCGTGACAGCACCGCTCTGAGATTAAAACAATCCTCTCTTGATTTCTTCCTCACTCAACGGAAAAGCGGAAGCTGTCTGTTATCGTTTGTTTCTATTATTATTCCCCATTTACAGTTTGAGTGTCCACACAGGGCCTTAAATGAGCGGTAACAATCCGTCTTGCGTCTGCTCCTGAGAGAACTACGAGAAGCCAGGGTTTTACATTAAGGAGGGGAAACCCAAACTGTAAACTGATTTGTTGTTCACTGGCTTACGTGGTTTTATCAGATTTACCTAACAGCACAGACTTGGGGGGGGGGAAACAAGACATCAAACTTTGAGAAACTGCTTTTACTAATGGTAAAGCAATTAGAAGTTGCATTCTCAAACCCTTTGGAGTGAGATATTTTCAATCTGCCTTTACCCTACATTCATATTATCATTTGTTTGAGCTGAAACTATAATAAGCTCTATGGCTGACTTATCATTTTGTCGTTTCAAACATAATCTGAAGCTTCCAGGAACATAAAATATGAGAAAAAAAATGGACACGGGCAGCTGTAAAAATGTTTACAAATTAAGTAACAATAGAACAGTGTGAGGTTATAGAATTTTCTTACGGGATTTAGAATTTTTATTCTGTCAAATAGCATCTTTTCTATTATAAAACAGTGAAATGTATATAAACTGTCCTTCCATGCATGTGAACATGTCATAGTAGACATAACTGTAGAAAATAAAACAATATCCACATCTAAAGTGATTATATTCATTAGTTTATGTATTTTCCCCTGACATGTAATTATATTTCTCTTCAGCACAGTCAACTAAATAAAACAAAGCTGCATTTACAGGAAAATTATGTGTCACATTTTTAACAAAGCTTTGAAAGGAACAAGCACATACACATTTTTCAAAAGCTAAAACTTTGCTGATAATACAGCAGTGAAAGTATTAGATCACGTTACTTTAGAAGGGGACTACAAAGCACAGGAAAAGCTAATTCCCAACTGATTTCTGTCTGTCCCTTGTGTAGCTTTTTATATGTTTCAGGCAAATTCATGCAGCATCTGCAGGCACATCGGTGCCACTACAACGTTATTCTAGCACACACAGAGCGATCAACTGGAACCACAGCTGTCGGACGCAAAAAAGTGTGACGGCCAATAGATGACACTGTCTGCACTCTGATTCTACATTCTTATTTGGGCATATTCAGACCCAGCAGTTATTGTTCATCATGGTGATGATGGTAGTAAAGATGACTACAATCAAAAATAATGATGGCGATAATGAAGTTGAAGGTGACGACAGATTTGTTGCGCGGTTGCTCAGCAAACTATTTTCTTTCCCAGGACCCTGAAGGTCACGATACTGTAAAGCCTTTATAATGTTTGTGTTTGAGTCTGTCTAAGAAGGAAATGACTGAGGGAATGTAAAAAGAAGTGCTGACCCTGAGGTTGAAAGAGAGACACGGACAGAGAGAGGGAGGGAGAGTTTGGGAAGAAGTGAACAGGAATGGCTGAGCGCAGAGGAGAAAGGCTGAGACAGATTGAGGAAGGAAGTTCGGGAGCTCTTGGAGAGGAAAGTTGCCACGATGACGACGTGTGTGTTGGTCATTGGTGACACAGGTGGGCTCTGATGTCATAGCAGAAACCAGGGAGCAGAAATCTGTCTCACGTCCAACAATAAACACCATTTATAATGCAGATATGAATAAGCGAGTGGAGATTAGGGCCCAAACAAACCAATTATTAACTGTTAAATATGTTCTCAATTAAACATTTTTTTGTTCTGTCTAGCCTGGAAAATTGTGGGAAAAGCCCAACCTGACATATTAAAATAAAGTTTTTAAAAGCATCCGTCCAAAATCTAAATTCAAAACCAGGAAAAAAGATCAAATCCTCATATCTAAGAGACTCAAAAGAGCCAATTTCTGTCAGTTTTGACAGAAACAATTGTCAAATAAGTAATTTCAGTGTGAATTGATGTTCTGTCAGTTGATTAATCAACTGAATTAATCTCAAATCCTTTAAATGTGACCTTTACGGGCCACAAATGCATACCATCGGGTATTTGTTTTGCGTATAATCAGCATATGAGAACAAACTTAAATGGCAGACATTTAAAACAATAGCTATTTCAGGAGGTGATTCCCCAAGTGACTGACTGAGCTATCTGTGGCACGGTGTACGCATGTATACACTCACTGTATGTGTGTATTTATATATGTATACTGTATAGATGCATGCATGAATAAGCATGTGTGCATCGTTGTCTGTTAAATATATTGTGATACAAGCACAGTTGCAGATATTTTCATTTTCTTGGAAACAGTTCAGGTGCCTTCAAAGTCTGGGACTGACCAGTCTAGCATGGTGTGTGTGCGTACAAGCATGTCGACGTGTGTGTGTGTGTGTGTGTGTGTGTGTGTGTGTGTGTGTGTGTGTGTGTGTGTGTGTGTGTGTGTGTGTGTGTGTGTGTGTGTGTGTGTGTGTGTGTGTGTGTGTTGGTATTGCTGCTGGTGGAGGAGGAGGGGTGGTGGAGGTTCCTTATCTACAGGCCACAGGCAGCTTTTGAGGCTCTTATCAGCAGCCACCATATTGTACTAGCACATCCTCATGTCCAGCAGGGAGCGGAAAACTCTCCTTGCAACATGGTCCCCCTCTTCCCTCCCTCTCCCTCCCTTCTCTCCCCCCTTCTCTCCCTTTCTCTCCCACCTCTCATTTGCCAGTACCAGAACTCTGGCAACCAACTAGAGCATTGTGTCTTCTTGGCGAAGAGAGAGAGAGAGAGCGAGGGATGGGATAGACAGGACAGTGAAAGACGGAGAAAGAGAGGGAGCGAAGTGAGAGTGACATATGGGCAGGGGGGGATGGCAGAGACCATCCCTCTCCACGCTTTGAGCACGTCTTCGTTCAAAGGAGCAACTTTCCAGCAAAATACAAACATGTACGCTTTCGGCCTTTCAACCTCGTTTTGACTTCACGTCTTCATCGCTGCCGTTTATTATTTTTAATTCACTTTTATATTTAATTTTTTCAGGGATTCACCTGAGTGCCAGGAGACCTTCGAGGGGCGTCAGACAGTTCGGTTCCAATTCTGACCCCAGAAGCTGACAGACGGACGCTGACAGGAGCTGCAGTTGAGTGCGAGCAACCTGGAGGAGGAGGGAGCAGACGTCAAACACTGAGCAGATACAACATGTGCGTTCGCAGATCACTTCAACTCTGACGGATTTTGCATGACAGAGAGACAGACGAGTCGCACGGGATTTCACAATGTATCTGTGAGTATTCAAGATTATTTATCGGTTGGGGTTTTATTTCTTCACACAGCACATGGGTGGTTTTCAGCCTGTAACTGTTATTTTAAATAATAATACAGACTATGTGATAAAAGTGTCAATTGTGCCGTTTGTCATATGCTGTACATATGTGGGGACATTGATTATAATATACTTGCAATGCATATAATTGTGTTGTTAATAATAAATTATGTTGGTTTTGTAGTAAATAAAATAAACCAGAAAAATAATATTAGTAATGTATTTTGGACGACCATTTATTAACTTCACAAATTCTTAACTGAAGAATATTTCTTGAGACAGTTCACCGTTTACAGTAAATATACAATATATTGTGCATTTGGTCTAAACAATAATACAAACCAGCAACATAGTAACATGTAAGTAACATATGTGCAATAAAATAATAGCACAATGGAAAAATAATTAGATTTTAATGGCATATTTTACACCATTTTTTAAATATAATTGTTTGTGAAACAAAAAAAACATAATAAGGGGTCCTAAATTGACTTTGTTTCTGGCCTATTACAGCAAAATTAGTTATGTTTAAAAAAATGTGTGTAGTTGTTTCCATCATACGTGACGATGCAGAGCTCAGTCTTGCCGCTAAATATTTATCTGTTCCTCTATTTCTATGTAGCTTCTCTATGGAAGATTTTACTGATAATAAATATAACATTGCTGTAAAATGATATGGCTGGAAAATACCTCCAAACACCGTCCACATACATCACTGTGAAAGACGGAACTGTCCAAAATAAAGTCATGACAACTAGAAAAGACAAAACAGGAACATGTGCGATTGCAAAACCTGAGAAATTATGCTTTGCAGAGCAGAGTACAAACTGCTTCTATTTGCACTTGGTGAGGTAACAGAGCAAATTCAATTCCAGTGTTCTAGCATCCAGTAAAAGCTGCAGAATTCAGATTTTAAGCTTTCACTGAGAAAAGCTCAACAACTACTGCATTTTAGCACAAAGCTGCTGTGCTGCTTTTGTGCAAACTGACCTTTGAGCACATTTTCATATGTTATTACTGGCTAAATATACACCCAATATAGATCCTGAGTGCATTTGTTTTCTTTTTCTTTTGTTCAGCAGACCCTTTGATATCAATCCAATCTTCGACAACCTGGGACAGTTTGAATCCTAAAAAGGATTTTGACTCACATCCCCAAAATACACTCAGACAGATAGACAGAC
This sequence comes from Acanthochromis polyacanthus, assembly GCF_021347895.1. Lineage (NCBI taxonomy): Eukaryota > Metazoa > Chordata > Actinopteri > Pomacentridae > Acanthochromis > Acanthochromis polyacanthus. The sequence goes on along the minus strand of NC_067115.1, from coordinate 21,551,642 downwards.
TCATTAAGAGCTTCCACTGGAGACCTATTCAAAACCCAGAATTTGCCACTCAGGATGTACTGTGAGAAAAATACAGACATCCAGTTCACGTCAAACGGCACACTGGAGACGAAAGCGCAGAAGCAGCCTTTTATTCCAGACTGCAAAACATTTGTTTAGCCGTATGTTACTAAGTGAATAAATACAGACTCACATGCACTTTACAGTTACATTTGCACAACAGCCATCAGATGTGTGAAAAATGGGTAGCAATTTTATCACGATGTGGTTTTTGGGCAGGCGTTACCGATTCTGAATCAGAGGTTTAAAGACAGAGGGTTTCATATGCTGTAGAGAGTGCTACAAAGCTTTACGAAGCCCTTTGAGGCAGCTTTGCAATTTGTGATATTGGGCTGTAAAAATAAAACTAGACCTGGATCAGAGGACAACAGATAATCTATAGTTAGATAATCTGAGAGCAACTGCTGGATTTGAGTTCAGAAAATGTACATAATATGTGAAGTAGCAAAGCCAAAATATTGCAAATTCTGCAGGGAAGCAGAACAAAGGAAGAGAAATTAAAGACTTCTAAATCCCCTTTATGGAAAAGAGTCATATACTTGGCTAAGGAGAGGTTTAAAGGGTTCTGCATGAGTAGCTGCAGGTGGTGGACATGAACACATTACTGACTTTCAAACTCATATAAAACCATCACAGGGACCAGACGCACACGCTGGGCAGCTGAGAGGAACAAGAGCTTGACAGTGACAGAGCTTCCTCCAGAGACTTCCTCACTATGATGGAGAAGCTGAACCCCACAGGCCCACCTGCCTCACCTCACGACCTACCTCGCCCATCTTCCTCCTCTTCCTCTGCGTCTTCACCATCCTGTGCTTCCGTGGAGCAGCACAGTCCCCTCCAGAGCCAGAGTTTAGCATCCTCGCATGCTATCAGCAGCCCACGTCCTCCTAACAAGTCAGGGTACAGGAGACACACGGACGTCCCCACGGCCGGCTCGATTCAGTCCCCCATCACCCCGACGACTGCACCGACCAATCACCAGGCGGACACAGCTGCTGCACCTGAGCTCGTCGTCATGGAGATGGAGGAGAAGGAAGAGGAAACACGAAGGAGGCCCAAGAGCACCACCGCCCCTGCTGCTTCAACCAACGGGTCTCCAACTCTTTCCTCTCCACCTCCGCTGCTCCCTGCACCAGCCAAGACGTCCCCATGCCCTCTGGCCCCTCCGGCCTCCACCACAACCTTCCGTTCATCCGCATCATCCTCTCCTCTTCCTCCCCACATCCCAGTAATCAGCCTGGGCCACAGCAAGCCCCCTCTCCCACTGCCGAACACTCCTCTGACTGCCCTCCACCCGATTCCTAACCTCCTACACGGACCTCATGGGGACATTCGCCGCAGCCAGCTGACCTGCCTACCTGTGGTCGGTCCTGGAGCTTCTGGAGCTTCTGGAGGCCCCTCAGCTGCCTCTCCCGGGCCCCTCCTGACCCAACAGTACCTGCCTGCTCACCCCTTCTTCACAAGGTAAGATCAGGCTGATGTGAATTCATCCATAAGCACCGTGATATGCAACTTCTTTTGCCTTATGACCTCTTAAAATTAGGCGCTTCTTTCTTCTGAGTCTGTTTCATGAGTAGACAAGATTACTAATCTAGCAGGAAATTCTTGTACTAGATAATGCTCTGGAAAAATAAAATGACATAAGAGAAGAAATGCAGTGCTTAGTAGAAAAGCAATAAGATATAAGTATGACGTCTAATTGAAATAAAATATGCAAGCTAAAGCAAGACTAGAGTAGAATAGCAATATTTACTGAATAAAAAACAAAAAGCTGATTAATTCATGAGAAAATATCAGCAAAAAAAATCTATACAATAGCATCTGCAGACAGTACTGACCCACCAACTGCTCTAAATAATGTTTTTGATGGAAAATCTGCTTCATTGCAGCCATGTGCATGTAAGGAAAATCTAATAGCTACAACTCTTAATGTAGTGTCATTCAGTATACAGTTATGAAGCAAATATACCACAGAGTCTGTCACCTGGCCTGCAAGCAGATGTGGACAACCAAGCGATAAAATCTACTATGATACAGTTTCCTAAGATGTTATTCGTGATGCCTCTTCGTGGGTAACAATGCCAAGTTTCTGTTTCATATGAAACCTCAACTGCTGGGATTTCATGACTTCCCATCATGATTAATAGCGGCTGCACAGCACTGTTATGTGAAAATGACAGCAGGATGCGTGCTGGTAAAAAGGGACCTCACATTTCTCACGCTAAATTTACTCAACAGAACATTTGGTTACTGAACACGAGTTGAATCAAGTTTTTTGTGCGCATTTAGTGCCAACAAAACCTGAAGGTATCGCTTTTGAAACTATACATTTAGTTTTAATTACGGCTAAATTTAGTCATTAAACTGACAAAAGCCGACAAAACAGAACTCTTAAAGTTCTTTCTGTGCTCGAGGAATTGGCAACTCTTAGCTGAGTCTCATGAAGAAAGGCATTCATTTGCGGTCTTTAATCAAAGCCCTCCTACTGTTCATCTATTCTCTACTCCAAAAAGGATTTTCCACACAGTTTCTCGCAGTGTAACAGAAGAGCACCCTCTGTGTAAAAAGTGGGACTTTTTTCACAGTGGATACATCTATGGCGTACCCATCTGTCATGGCGGTCTGGGAATAAGACTCTCTCCCCTCTTCCCTCTGGTTTGTTTGTAGCAGGAAGCATTGATCTATTTCATCCCCCTGAAGTAGAATCAACGAGCAACCAGGCTTAATGAGACTGAGCTGAATCTCTGCATGCACACTCAGTCAACGCCACTATTATAATCACAACTCCATTAATGGCTTTTACCATCTTCCTGTTCACTCACAAGAGCATCATTTACGAGAAAAGATACCGTAGCAACCGAATATGTCTGTAAATGTTTTGTTCTTTTATTTTACCTTGAGTTGCATTTTATCATCTATGTTGAGAGTGTGGTTAAAAAAAATTGTTTTCTTCTGTGTTTTTATCTCTAGTTCTTACCTGAGTCCTTCAGGGGGAAGCTATGGTGTCATCAACAACAGCCGGATCAAGAGGAGACCCTCGTCACACTTTGAGATGGAGATCAATGATTGTGAGTTTCTGTGCAACAAAACCAAAAAAAAAAAAAAAAAGTAAAAATCACACCAGTAAAAACATAGCTACAGTTCCTGTTTGCATATTTCAAATTGTGTTGGAGAAATTGCTGCAAATTGAATTATTTAAGGGATACATTTGGAGATTTTCTGTATTTGTCTTACTGCCAACACAACCTGTGAAAAAACCTACTTCAACAACGTGTTAATCCATCCCTCAGTGCTTTTCTGTTTCTACACCATCTGGGGCTTCCAGCTCAAAGCCGAGGCTGCTTCTGCTGAAGAAGTAAATAATTTAAAACAGATCACAATTATTTTTATTGTAAAAAGTGTAAATATTACACTAACACAACTCTGCACTGTAATTTTTTAAGCAATGTTTTAAAATGGAAGAAAAACATGCATTCATTGGGGATCTATTTTCAGTAACGGTCAGAAAAACATTCATTTCTGGCTATAGGCTGTATTTGTGGAATCGGCTGTATATTAAGATAAAACTACAAAAAGAAACTAAACAAACCACAGCATCCATGTTTATGGAAATAACAGAACCCAATGCAGTGTGAGAGTGATATGATAAAGACCTATTTCATGGAGAAATCAGGTTTTGGCTACTCCTTACTGCTGAAGGACCAAATCATTGTTGGTTTGGGTCTAACTATGCATAGACTTGCTTGATAAGGTCTTGTGCATTTACCCAGTGTTTCTGTACGTCTAGCAGGCCCTCCTCAGAAACTCGCCCGTCGTGTCTTCACCAACAGTCGAGAGCGCTGGCGACAGCAGAACGTGAACGGGGCATTCTCCGAGCTCAGAAAACTGATCCCCACACACCCACCTGACAAGAAACTCAGCAAGAATGAAATCCTCCGTCTGGCTGTGAAGTACATCAACTTCCTGGTCACTCTGCTCAACGACCAGGACCAGGACAAGGGCAGGGACTCAGCAGAAGAGGACGCTGAGGAGGACAGCACTGCAGCTAGGTTGGACAGCAACAAATTAAAGCCTCTCTTCCAGCGCGACACTCCACCTCCAGCCCACTCTGCACTGCCGGTATCAGCCCGTCCCGCCATGGCTTCAGCCCACAGAGACAGAGACTCGACCGACTCGGTCATCGCCCTGGCTAATTCCCCTGCAACGTCCAGTTGCTATGGAGACACGGACAGCGAGGAAAGCTTTGGAACTAAGACCGCTTTGGTGACCCATGGCATTCTGGGAAAGGTCAAGGGTCAGATAAGGATGGTGGCAGCCACAAATGATGAGCGGTGACACCAAAATGCGGCACACAAAGAGGTGTGCAGCCGCTGGAAGTTTAAATGTCACACCGATGTACAGGATCCACAAGTGTTGGAGGAGCCAGTGAGGTTTTCTCCTCAATCACCCACAGCTCCAAGACCAAGTCCAAAGTAGTGTGAATAAGTAAGACATGGATTTTTGGTGGTATTTTGCAGTTTTGACAGTCCCTGTGTCATTTCCAGTAATATGAAAGCACTGAGTGTGAGGTTGTGTCTTTTATTAAAACACCAAACTGTGCTGTGGGGCAGACTGAGGCATGAAACTTTACAGAACATGCAAACCAATTTGTTTGCCTTTTACATCAAAATGAGCTGAAAAGGATCATTTATTAAACATTATACATTGATGGACAAGAAGAAACATTTTTAGATAATCTCAGAATGGATTTTTGGAGCTTCAAACTGTTTCTGTGTCAATAAAATTCTAATAATCCATGAAATTTCAAATCTCCAATTTGTCCTCTTTCGATAATTTAAAAGTCTGCTACTTTGTTCCAGTCTTAATTATCTATGAAGTTTACGTGTTAATAATCAGCATTGCCTCAGTACAGTTACGGTGACTTAAGAGTGCCACATACTTTACTGTGCCTGCAGACAAATACAAGGCATGAATTCTTGATTTGAAGTTGCCGTTTTCAATGTCCCTGCTGTCCTTTTTTGTCAGTGAAGCAGGGCCTATGGTTCCACCCTGACATTGTGACACACTTGTACCAGACAGAAATAAAGTGTGTTTTAGTTTGCTGTTCCTTATTTAACATCCTCTTACTGCGCTCCAAAGACTGCTCTTTGTCAGCATGATTTCTCAACACATCCAAATGTTTTTCTGCTCAGTTTATGGAGCATTTACAAATCCTGAAAGTTTTCAGTAAGTTTAGTGAGGAGATCACATTAAACAGGTGACAAATTAGAAAATGCTAAATTATTGATCTTGGATTATCATAGTTGCAAATGCACCTCTTTTAAATTAATTTTGAACAATGATGTGCACATAAATCATGTGAGCATAAGTTCACAGCTCACCATAACAAACCTGTCAACACACATTCTATGGGCTGAATAGTCAAAACGCAGCAGCATGTTTGTTTGTGCTTTTCACCAGAATGACAGATTGATAATGGTGCTTTTAACAAGGAAGCCATAAAAAAAAAAACAAATGTTGTGAGTGATGTGACACCAAGAAGCCGGATGTAAGTGCTCACTGACATTTAGTGAAAAATCCCGACAATGGAAAACAAAGCTGTTCCCCTCATCATTATTCCATGAAGTAGTGGAAAAACTAATTTAGGAAGAAGTGAATCCAAGTCCGTTTCAACTAGGTTTGAGGAATTCAAAGTGCTTTCCACATGACTGACCAGAGTGATAATAAAATGCACAGCTGGAGACCACAAACAACCAAGAAACAAAAATTAGGATGAATTGATATAAAACTAGTAACATTGTATATGTTTTTGCACAATGTGGTTACGTAAAGACCAACCATAAAGAGCAAGAAAAAGGGATTATGTGACAACAACAAATGTAGGTGTGCGGTTGAGTTTGAGGAAGATCAGGGTGGATGTGGTTGAAGACGGGATTTAGCACGGTGGAGGAAAGTGAAAAGATTGTGGGGTGGGGATAAGTAGCAGCTGTTGCAGTGGTGCTGGTGTCGCTCTGCGTGCATGCTCGGCTCTATCAAGTGGCCAGGAAGCGCCTACAGTTAGTGCTGTCTCATTGATGGCCAACGAGTTTCCTGGAGGACGGGTGGTGGTGGTGCATGTATGCGTGTTTGATGGGTGTTGGGGGTAGCAACCGCTGTGAGGAAGAAGGTAGAGAGGGGGGGGAAAGAGTAAACAGCCACCAGGATGCTCTGGGAACCTCTACACACCCGGTTTCGGGATCGCACAACAGGAAGAGCTGCTTTCACAACACTGCTATGGCCGCCTGTGCCGTGCCAAGCTGGTCTGCTCCCTCACTGCTCCACTCTGAAACCACAGAGGGGATTAGACACCGAGGCAGGGGGTCACACGTGTTGTAGGAGTAATGTGGTGTTGTGTTTTTTTTTTTTAGAGAACACAATTGATTTGTTATTTTACAATATTTCAGCTCAATTCAGTTATAGTGCTAATTAACATCTAAATTCAGAATGAACTTGCAAAGTTATAGAAAGAAACCCAACAAATCTGAACATTTCCTTCTACGCAGGCTGTTTGGTGACAATGGAAGGTAAAAACAACCTTTAGTAGGAAGAAACATCCAACAGAACCAGGTTCAGGGAGGGCAGTTATCTGAGAGAAAAGGGAAGAGAGAACAGGATAGCACACAGAAAACACACTAGTAATGTGTAATCTGCAGGTCAAGAATTATTTTTCCAGCAGACAGCTTCCTTGTGCAACAAATGTAATTCGTAAAACTGAAAAGTGCTGTACTCCACTTAGGTGAGTGAGCTTTAGTTTTGTGCTCTTGCAAAGGCTTGTTTACTGTTGGAGCTTATTCTGACTTTTAACGCAACTGAGGCCTTGAACAAAATGAGTTACCCCTGCTTTTCCTTCAGCTTCCCATTTAGTCACCTAAACTCACAATTTGGTTTATCTTATCACAAATATTACACCGATGTGCAACATATTTATGAAAATGAAACCCTTTAACGGTGATTTAACGCAACAGGGGTGTTAACCTTCTTTCCTCCTGATACTAGAGGCCAAGCAGGGTGATGCTGGCCAGCCTGGCACTCTTAGATAATACTGCTGCCTCCACCCCACCTCCTCCAACCCTCTGCCGAGCTCCTCTTGCCACCAGAGTCACACCCACTTACACAGAGAAATACCAGCAGCTCTACTGTATTTCAGCTGCCAAATACAGACTAATGCTCAAAGGTCTGCGTCCGAAAGCAGCGATAGCTTGTTGACCATGAGGACACAGCAAAAGAAAAAAGTATAAAAGTGAAAAAGATAATAAAATCATCATTATGTCAAAATGCTTTACTTGTACAAGCACTTGTTAAATTGCTACAACACTCAACACACCAAGATGCAGTGATTTTGTAATGAATATGATTTAATAAGGCTTTAGAGATTACAGTATTAGGAGAAAAAGTTAAATGATCGATGAACTGCATATATACAACACCTTATGTTAAGTGACGAAGAGAATTAATAATAAATCATTAGTTAAAAAAAACAATCGCAATATATTCTTTTTGTACAGAATTTGACATGCAAATGCAAATAGCACAAGGCATTTAAATATGTGAAATTTGCTCAGCTTAGCAAATTTTAGTTTATTTGGTTAAAATGTGGAAATGTATTTTTGTAAATATTGCTAGTCCAAACCCAATATCAACATATTTTGTGTGGGTGATAGTAATCATTTCAAAAAAGCCACACTCATTCATGTTTATTAACTGTTCAAAGAAACATGCAAACCGTGGGAGGAAACAAATTATTCAAAAAGAAAACAGAGTGTGACCACCGAGATTTGGAAGTGTTTGCCATCGTTTTTAAATGGCATATTCAGACAGCAGGAATTCACAAGAAATGTGTTTTTACATTTGTTATGCTTTTTTAAATACAAGCTCTGTTCAGTCCCTCATTCAGTTTTCAAAACTTTCTCACCCTGTTTTACCGCTGCATCAACACTGTTGTTCAATGCTCTCTCAACACTCCTTGCAGCTTCACTTGTCTTTTCTGTCGTGTCTTTGTTGCCGAATTTTCGTCTGCCCACCTCAGTTACTGCAGATCCGGCCGCTGCCCCGACAGCTCCGCCAATCACTCCACCCAAAAACACACCAAGCACCAGACCCAGCAGTGCACCCCCGATCACCACCTTGGGCACCTGTTTAGCAGTCGTCCCAATTTTCTCCCACACTGAACTCTCAGCGACCATTGTGACCCCGGCTTTTGCCCCAGAGCCCACTTTTCCCCACACCGGACTCTGTGCCACCTTCTTTGCACCAGCACCAATTCCAGCTCCAACTTTCACTGAATTTTGTGCCATCAGTTTAGCTCCGGTTTTGGCCCCAGAACCCACTTTTCCCCACATAGGACTCCGCGCCAAATTCTTTGCCCCGGCTCCAATCCCCACTCCAGCACGCTTGGAACCGTCTGCCACTAGCTTGGCCCCAGATTTGGCCCCTGAGCCAACCTTTTCCCACATTGGACTCGCTGCCGCTGCTTTTACACCAGATCCTACCCAGGCAGAACCGTCCACCACTACCTTCGGGACTCTATCTCCGACTGCTTTTGAGACTTGTCCTGCAGTGGCTCCCACCTTCCCCCACACAGAACTATCAACCACCATCTTCTGCACATTTTGAGCACCACTGCCCACTTGTCCCCACACTGGACTATTCTTCATCTTCTTCGCTCCCTCTCCAACCCACACTGAGCCATCTGCCAACAGCTTGGGTAACATCTTCGCACTAGACCCCATTTTCTCCATTACGGACTGAAGAAGTGAAGGGGACATGCTGGAAAGTGTAATAGGAGGAAGGCTCTCGATATTCATGGTTTTTACACTCATCTCTGCCTCATCCCTTGTTTTCTCAATCTCGTCCTCTCTCACTTCCTCTTCTGCGTTGGCCACAGGCTGCATATGGGAATAGAGCACCCGCCTTTCAGAGCTGAGCTGTCCAACATCTGCCCTCTCTTGCTCCACCTTTATGCCTCTTCTCTCCCTTGCTAGCTCTACCTGTTTCTGCCTCACTCTGTTCTCTGCCTCCTGAAAAGCAGGAGAAGAATAACTCTGTCCTCCAGCTTCCTTTACTGTCCGCTCCACCTTCTCTAGCAGCTCGGCCACATTCCTCCTCTCCCTCACGCCGCCTCCAGTCTCCATCACATGAAACCTGTCCCCACATTTCTCCACAAGCTTTAACAAATCCCCCCGCTGACTGGCAATGTACGTCTCCACATCGTCGTTTCCCGCCTTCCCGCTTTCCTTCAGTCGGTCTGCATAAGTAAAGAGGAGCATAGTATATTTCTGGACTGCTTCGGGGCCAAAAACTGTCTCCAGGGCTCTGAGTGCCTGCAGCTCGGTCTTTGCAGGCTGGTCTACAGGGACACACATGAGGAAGGCGTGTGGGCCGGGACTGGACAAAGCAACGCAGGAGGAGATCTGAGCTCGCACCTCGTCTGGAGTGCATTCTGAATTGAACCAGTCCGGGGTATCCACTACTGCCACCTGCAGGTGAAAGAGGAGACACATAGTCAATCAAGTCTGGCAGGTTGTATTGTTTTATGACAGAAAACAAAAAGAAGGCATGAACAAGTCCTGGTAATGGAATGTACAGGAATGAGTGAAAGAAAATGCGTGTAATGTCCTAATAACTTTTCAAACACTTACCCTTCTTCCTTCAACCAGCGCCTTCTTTTTCTCGCACTCCTGAGTGATCGCTGTGAGGCTGTCTGGACATGACTCAAAGTCCTTCTGCCCTAGTATGGTGTTGCCAGCTGCACTCTTCCCCGATCCAGATCGCCCAAGCAACACCAGACGAAGCTCCGGAAAAGAGGAGGAGGAGGAGGAGTAAGATGAGGAGTACGACGGGGATGAGGTGGGTGAGGAGAACACAGAAGGAGAGGCAGTAAAGGTTGGAGATGAAGGGGTGGCGGAGGAGGAGGAGGAGAAGACTGATGAATGAGGAGAAGTAGGAGATGTCTCAGGTGATCGCTCTTCAAAGCTGTTGATTCTGTGATGAACTAGAAAAACCATCAAGAGTTAATGTATAGAACATTTAAATACTTTAAAATACCTTATATCATCAGAGTAAATTGTTGATACTGACATCATACGAGACAGTGAAGTCCTGTGACTTACAAGTAGAGATCTTTTTCGGAGTCGATTTAACCTCATGAATTTGTGAGAGTATAGCTCCCTCTACAGAGAAAACAATAAGTAAGATCTCATCTTTTTTTTTTTTTTTTTAACTCTAATGCAAAACAAATCTGGGTACAAAAAGGGATGAAGGACCTAGTTATACATTGGCATTTACCTGCATTCAGTCTGAAACTGGGCGTCCTGTTTGCCTGCCTGACATCCTGCGACCCCGAGTACAACTGCTGCTCTGGTGCTGGAGTTGAATGAAGCCCATTAGAGACCTGGCTCACATTCACTCTCTTCTCCATTTCTTCTCTTTCTTCTCTTCTCCTCTGAATTTCTTCTCTTCTCCTCTCCATTTCTTCTCTTTCTTCTCTTCTCCTCTCCATTTCTTGTCTTCTTCTCTCCATTTCTTCTCTTTCTTCTCTTCTCTCCATTTCTTCTCTTTCTTGTCTTCTTCTCTCCATTTCTTCTCTTCTCTCCATTTCTTCTCTTTCTTGTCTTCTTCTCTCCATTTCTTCTCTTTCTTCTCTTCTCCTCTCCATTTCTTCTCTTCTTCTCTTGCTCTCCAAGTAGCTGATGTGCTCCTCTTCTCTATCGAGCATTTCTGTGTTTGGGATGCTTGTAGATAAGAAAGTCTTTCTCTTTTCTTCTTTTTGAGCTTGGTAACTTTCCATAAGTTCTCTTTTTCGGTCTTTCACCCGTTTTTCCAGGTCTCTCTCCTGGGTTGTTTTCATGTAGTACACCCCATTTTTCTGCACCATGTTGTCTACCTGTTACACAGACAAACAACAATGATTTTACCAGCAAAAATTTGACAATGCAATTGGAAATGTGACTGTGGGTGCTTTTTCTGAAATTAACCCAATTTGTGAGATGAATTCTTTGACGTCAGTCAAAGTGATAGTGCAATTCAGGTGCTCATTAATACGTAAACCAGTCCTGACCGCAGCTGGGTGTGAGGTTATGATTGTGAAATAGGGTGGTGCTGGGAAAAATAGCATGAATGCTCAGCAGCCATCGCAGAGGACACAAACAGCTCCAACGCAAGTAAAATGAACAAAACTTCATTTTTCATTTAGAAAATGTTAAGTCTGAAACTAAAATCATAAAGTATAAATCAAAACTGACTCAACTGTAGGATCTATCGACAAGCATGCCAAAAAGTGTGAGAGAAATCTGCATTGTTACCTTGCTAAGCAGTTCCTGGACCTGCTCCCTATCCTGCCGCTGACGATTATTGATGACGTGGTACCTTCCCCCACAACACTCGATCATCTGCCTCAGGCCAGGGTGTTCTTTTTGCAGGTATTCCTGTGGGAAAACAAAGTGGCTTGAGCGAATTTAGACATGCAGCAGTCTGCCAGGCTCCTGGTTTTATAACTTTACCCAACTTGTCCAAATTCGATTCAGTGAAAGGGGAGGAAATACTACAACAACATCCAATAGAGGTGGAAAGTAGGAGAGGCAATCATGCACAAAAACTTTAGTTTTCCAAAGTAAACACCAAATTCATTGTGTCATACCAGCACATATCCATATGTATATTCATTATGTCACGTGTACATATGACCGATGTACATAGTCCTTATATATATATATATATATATATATATATATATCATATATGTCCTATTATACATTTGTATTTCTTGTCGTTTCCTTCGTCCTTATTTGTAACTAACTGCTGTAACATGTAAACTCCCCAGTGAGGGATTAAGAAAGTTTATCTTAGCTTACATACTACGAGATGACTTGACACAGGGGGTAGATGTTCATCTGTAATACCTCCACTGTTCTTCCCATCAGGTAGTCCCCGCAGGTCAGCAAGACCAGAGTGTGATCCAGTACCTCTTCACCAAACACCTCCGCCAACACTGCAGGGACACGTCCCTCCATCTGGAAACGAAAGGGGAGAAGGAAAAGGATACTAGGAATTGAACTGATAAATTCTCTGTGAAGCTATGTTTGATATGCAAATGTGTTAAAAAAAATCTTCATATTGTATACTAGCTTCATTTTCTTCATTGCAATTTGTTTGATCAAAGCTTTTCAACATTAGAAAACTGTCAATGGATTGCACAAGTTAAAACAAAGCACAGCTGGGGGGGGACGTAGACTAACCTCTGTGAACTGGCTAACAGGTACTAGCAGTAGAATAGCGTGTGGACCTGGAGCTATGAGAGTCACTGCCCGCTCTGTCTCCTTCTTGACGTTGTCCTCCATCTTGCCACCGTTCCAGTACCATCTTGGTGCCTCCACCAGGGTCACATTCTTGCCCTCAGAGAAGCCCTGTCGCAGCTGGCAGCTCCTAGCAGCACTGGGGCTGACGGCGGACAGCTGGCCCAGGATAGTGTCTGCTGAGGACGTCTTTCCACATCCGATGTTCCCCAAAAGAATCAACCTCAGGTCTGGGGGTGAGGACCCATAGTAGCTCTCTCCGTAGTGTTCACTCATAGCTGGCATGAGAGAGGAGAAGAGGATGGGGTCAGATGTGTTTAATTAGTATGACTCAGGCTCAAATATTAAAATATTACTGGTGCTATTTGGTAGGGAACTACACAAACGAATCAAAACTGAGGTGGCATTCTTATACATGTGGTTTTAGCCACAAATACGACTTAAACCAATGAACCAATGAAACTGGAAAAGCAGATCACTTTACTACTTGGACAAACCTTTACTTGGTAGATTTAAGTTTTTATTTAATTAATTATTTTAAGCATTATTAAATTCTCTAATTACATAATAATGAAATAATTCCAACAACATCTACTATAAAGGCAACTTGTAAAACGTCACACAGAATTTGTGATGACTTTTCCTCTTTGTTCCAATTGCATTAGTGTTCTTTTACTGCTGGACAGGGAATACTTTGCTCCGTGGTCAATCTTTCCCACTGTGCATGAATTAGCAACAACTTTGGTAACTGATAATGGTTGTGCTTTCACTTGTTCAAGTTTTTAGGTCACTGGAACCTTTCCTCGGTTTTTAACCACATCTCTTTTTTCCTCAGTGTACTTGATACGCCACACCTTGCCAGTCCTGTCTAACTACATTCTGCCTCTTCTGTTATATTTACTGATATGCAAACAGTTGCTAAACATCCACCTACAAAAGTACACAAAAATAAAGTCTGAACATACGGCATTGGAAGTACAGTTTCACATACCAGTTCAGCATCTGAAGATGATAAGCACGCAAGCTGATGAAAAAAACCTTAGACATAAACTATGACCGAACAGTTTGTGTTTACTCAAAACTGCCACAACACTGAAACCATTTCTCCAGACACCACACTACATAACACCAGCTGAATCCTTAAAACATCAACAGTAATATGGCCAAGAAACTTAGCATGATCACCTTAAATTAACAATTAGCTGCTACAAATATTACTGTGATAATAAGATACTGCATCTACGTAGAGTCTTGTAAACAGAGGCATTATTGAAACAGTAAGAAAAAGTACTTACTTAAATGTTTGAGGTCTTTGAAGCTGCATTCATGTAATGTCTCTGAATTGTGTCTCTGATCCAGACAATGTCAGTGCATGTCGGTTCCCAGTCGACTGCTACGAAGCTGCCGGCTCAGGTGAGGTTGGCGGTGTGAGGGAGGTGGCCAAGTTACCACGCCCAGCTTTAAATACACGCACACACACACTGTATTTTTTGTTCACAACAGGTTTTTTTTGTTGTCTGTGGGTTGCTTAGCATTCCACGATGGGGCGGAGGAGGTATAATCAGGATGCATGTGAATCATTCTGACTTAGTTTTATCTGACACACCCATGAAGTGTCAGAACTCATTGATGTCTGTCAAAGAAGCTGTCCTTCAGACTTTATCGTTGCTAAGGATTGTAGCCGTTTAACTGTGCTGAAATATTTTGTTGTCATGCAGAGTCAGGTGTGAAGGTTTTTAAACAGACCAACATGACAACTTTACAAGACAGAATAAATCAAAGATGAACGTCACTTTACTCGTGACTCCTTCGGATAGGAATTCTTGTCATAGTACTTTGCACTTTTTTGACAAACTATATAAAAACCTTGAAGCATCATCCATCAGTTCTTCAGATCCTTTTATACAATCACAGCTAGTAAATGCATTGATTATTGAAGCAATTCCAGATAAATAAATGTCCTAAAACAACACTTCATAAATAAAATCTAAAATGCAGAAATGAGGTCAAATGTAGTTGAAATTATTCTCCCAGCTTATAATTACCTCAATGGAAACAAATTGCCATTTTGCTGTGAAAGCACATGGAATAAGTTCAGTCACAAACTACGTGGACATCTTTAACATGTTAAATCATGCATGAAATGAGTGGCTTCTGTGCCACAACAAATATTTGTTGTCTAAGCTCCTTTGATTTTTTCCAGAACTTTTGAATCAGTCTTAAGTAAACATGTAATGTTATATAATGTGCAAACACTATATCAAAGCATAAATATAAGGGTTGTATTAATGAGCTGTCTGCACCAAAACCTTTCGATGGCTAAGCCCCACCGTGAACAAACCAAACACTGCTGAGGTTTTCCATTGACACATGATGTCTGACTTTCTGTTCAAATTCACAAAAATGGTTACTGAATGTTCAAAAATATAGTTTAATTAAATAACTAATGTGAATCAAAAAGCAACCTATTAAACAAAAAATATATTTACAAAAATAAATAGTGCAAAGTACAAATAATGCCTTACAACAAAATAAATCTGATTATACTTCCCATGTTTAAACTGTTTTTTTTTTTTTTTTTTGTCATATCATTGCCATATACAGCCAGTGGGGTCTTCTGTCTTCAGTCACAGTCCAGGCATCACATAAGCAATGTTTTCCAGAGTAGAGCCCTTAATAATTAGAATGAACACATATGATTCCTCTCAACAAATCACACACCAGCACTAGTTGTTTCGCTCGTGTGAATGAATGCGCACTGAACAGCGTGTGAAGTATGTGGTGTGTCTGCACTATTGAGTTGCTGCATCGCTCACCAGTGTGTGTCGTGTGCAGCTCTTCAGCTCGGGTATCTGTGTGGTGAGGCAGATTAGTGGAGCCAGAGCACACAGCAGCGAGTCCAAGAGGAGAGAGAAGCCACTTGACATACACACCATTTTCTGTAGAGACACGGAGACCTGAATGACCCTTAATGCAGCAAATATGGGGCCAACTCTCCAGAGGCCAGCTGAGCCACACTCTTCCTGATCCTACAGCCTGTCTGTTGTCAAATTAAGACAGCAGGTATATTTCAGGAGTCATAAGTAAACTAATGTTTTAGTGCATTTTGGTACTATACAATACTTACATTATTTCAACCCTATCTTGCTCACACTGTATCTTTGTACTCAATGATCCACTTGGCTCTCTGGTGTTAAATTAGTTTGTTTAATCCTGGCTATGGGGTGCAGTGAGCTTCTGCATTCACTCATTCACACTTTTTGCATTTTTTTTCCCACAAGCACACTGACATTTGCTCTGCAACAGTGTCAGAAGGCAAGTTCATGATCAAATGGAAAGCAACACAGAGCAAAAAGACGAACATGTAATAGCTTTTATAAAGCAATACGGAGCAGTCACAAATTCATTCCTGTTTTGAACGTTTGGTCAAGCACAAAAACAAGCTTCAGAGTGATTCATGCACAAATCCAGTTTTTTTGAAAACTGCAGGGAGTTTGTAGCCTAGCCGCGCTAGACAACCCACGGCAACGAATTTAATTCTCTGCCAGGGTGGGTCTAGTTACCCTCCATAAGGCTCGAGGCTGGATTCTCCTAAAACTGGCCGGACCAATCACCATGAAGTGTAGAGTCAGAAGGCGGGCGTAACGAAGTGACGACAGAGGCGTGACGATTCTGACAGAAACAACCAGTGCACAATAAACAGTTATCTTTCTACTCGACTTTGGCCACAGCCCTTAAAGATTTGAAGCTAAAATTCAACTTGAAAGGTAAACAAAGGACGGCACTTAAGTGTTTCATTGAGAAGAAAGACGTATTTGGACTTATGCCGACGGGATATGGCAAATCCTTAATATACCAGTTGGCTCCGCTGGTTGGGAAGCTAATGGGACTTAGCCACAATCCGCCGGCGCTCTAGGAACTACGTCAGCCTATTCGTTGCGCTGATTGGTTGTATACCTACCCAATTGCTGCAGAGGGATTTGAAAGACAACCTTTTAGCCCGCCTCCCTCCCTGTCGAGCGTGCCTAGACCCTTGTGCCTTCAGAACATGGGTCTAGCGCGGCTAGGCTAGGGAGTTTGCACTTTTTGCCCCGATATACATTACAAAGTGTCATTTCACAGAATTTGTGCAACAAAGTGCAAAGTCAGGATGCCCTGCAGAGTCACAACAGCCTCCTTAATGGGAATACACCTGGCTCAAAAATGGACATTTTCCTCTAAACAGATGTCCAGCTCTGTGTTTTTATTTATGCTCACATTCGTCTCTTGAAGACGGAGTCCAATCAGGGACAAAGACTCGCCCAGGAGGTGCAGGTGAGCTGCAGCACTGACAGGATCCTGGTCAGAGTGGTGAAGACTCCTGGATGTGGAGCTGAATGTGTTCCAGGCTGAACTGATCACACCACACACAGAACCAAACATGGGACTTGATGTTCTCTGGGACAAATAGAAAGGTACAAATAGTGATGACAGAAAGAAAATCAGGAATGAATTTGGCAGTAGATAAAAACTAATAATTACCTGAGCAGTGCTGCCCTCTGCTGTGCAACCTGGATGCAACAAGTTGTCGTGCAGATTCTGTCAAAGAGTTGACAGTAGTCATGAGGTGGGAAGGAAAGGAAGAAATCACTGGAAGTTCATATCAACTCAGAGGAATTAGGAGTGTTCACAGCTGAGGGTTTGTATGGATCAATCATTCTGAGAAAACAAAAGTCTCTCTAAACAAAGTCTGTCTGACCTCTAATGATGATGGTAATCAAATATTTATTGGTATACGCTTTAATCCTGATACTCAATAATCTAAATTCACAGAGTGAAATTTGTTTCATACAGTTTTCATAGATCCTATCTGTTATCTTACCTCTTCTTCTCCTTTCATTGTCCATATGTGTTGGGACACACAAACTGGATATGCAGGGATGAAACCAGAGGACTCTGCTCCATGAAGTTCAGGGTAAGTTGTTGTGTCATCTACATTTAGATTTCAGCAGTTTTATAAGACAAAATAAAGTCATCCAAAATTAACATCAATAGTTAATTTTTTTCCACTGGTAAAGCAAAAAACTAACATCTCCATCGAGTTATGTTTTTTTTTTTTTTTTTTTACACATTATGTATTCATTATATCATCAGGAAGTGCACTACAGTCTATACTATATATTTCTATAACACACTATGAAATGGATTTTATGCATATTGCCCTTTTTGCTGTAATGTGAAAAGAATTCAAAGTAATCACAGCTGTATAACAATAATCACAATAATAGATCATTTTCATCGACTAAAATGTCCTACCTCTGCACTTTCAGACATGTTTACCTACGACTACTAAATTTAATTGCATTGTAAAACAAAAACCTCACAGCATGATTAACCTAGTTGGAGCGTAGTAGTCCTACCATCACCCTATAAACTTAATTCTTACCTGTATGTTTCATCTTCTTGTCTGCGGAGCCATTTGGTTCCTGAAAAGGTAAATATGAATCTACCGCATTTAAGGCAAGAAATCTCAATATAGGACATACAAGCAATCATTATATAAACCAATATTTGCTCAAAACAACAAATGTCATCATAATAAAGTAACAGTGATTGAAAATACATTTATGATAACTGGGAAACTGAAAATAAGATTTGTTAAAGTTAGTGGAGCGCAAAAAAGGCAGCCACAAGGTACTGAATATGTTACAACAACCTTCACAGTTTTCTATGCAGCATATGCAACAATGGTTATCAAACTGAACAGTCTGTAAATATTAATATTTCAATATCTACAATAAACAAATTAACTGGAACCAAAACAGAACATGTCAGTGCTGATGGTAAGTAAAACGCAGCCTACCGTGTGAGGCCTTTTGGTGATTTGTTCTTCCGCATCTGACTCGGCTTCCTCTTCATCTATCAGAAGGTCTTTGTATGACCTTTTGTTTTCTCTCTGGCTGCATCCACTCGCTGTATCCGCTTCACCATCCATCTGCACAGACAGCAGTGACAATAACAGTGATTATCAGTGGAAATGTTGAGTATAATTGAGTTAAATTATCTTAGCTATAGCTGAGATTGTAAATATAGCAGATTGAGATACTCAACTGAAAGAAAATTATTCCGCAACTACTCTGATTCTGAAAAATTGCTTTAGTGCCGCAAAGGAAGACTGCCATATAGAACAAAAAAATTCACTTAGATTGAAGCCTGGATAGTAAAATCTTTGGACCAAAAAAGGCATTTTTAAAAAACAAAATTCAATTTAAATGAATCTAAAATTTTAAGTTTAAAAGCTGAAAACTGACTAAAATTAACAATTAAATTTGTTTTTGCATTAATAAATAATCAAAATTATGCACCTGGAGTCAATGAATCTGCAGTGGAGTTGCAATGATTAATTAATAATTAACTCTTAAGATTAATCGCTTCATCAGTTTGAGAATACTTGTAAGTTAAAAAAAAATGTCCTAAAAGTAAAGATTTTCTGGTTTACTTCTTCGTCCATGACAGCGAACTGAAGACTCCTGGATGAAACAAGACATTTTTAAAAATTTTGGAAAACATTTTTCACACATTTTAGAGACCCAACAGCTGACTGATTCCTGGAGAAAATATTCATCAGACTAACAGATCATGAAAATAATCATTAGCTCGGCGCAGTTTGTTCATTGCGTGACATGATTTTTGCATGAATTTAGAAGAAACTACCATTAAATCTGCATTTTTACCCTCTTTAGGGCAACACAATTTGATACACCACAGTGCAGTACTGACAGTAAAAAACTGCAAAAAGTGCACACGTTTCAGTCCATGTTGTCAACTGGACTTTGCTCAGTGCACACTGAGAACTTTATTTTCTTAGAAAAAGCACATTTTACATTTATGATTGTATTGTTTCCACTTATGTTTACATTTTGGGTCATATTTTCTACTTTTGTTTATCTTTTTAGTTCATATTTGGTATTTATGATTAACTGTATTTTGTACCGTTAATTTTTCTGACTTTGAATGGGAGCAGTTAGAACATAAGCAGGTTCCCCTCAGGGAGCAATAAAGTATTTCTGATTCTGAGTCCCGCACGGTGAGTCACCCAGTGTGTGGTTACACAGGTGCAAATAATCAATGATCAGCACCTGATTAAACACACATGAAGCCAATTGCCAGCAGGTCAGCTCATGCCAAACACATTACAGTGGTTTCACAGCAATAGCACACTCCTCTTCTGCACTAACTAATACATATGCACATACAAATGTTAACTGCTACACTTCAAATAGCACCCACTGGTACAGACAATAGTCACAAAAAACAGGTCATGTTCAGTTCCTCATTTAAGCCACTAGGGTGTAGCATTTTAAGCATAGACTGTATAACAAAGATTTTAAGGTGGATGATCTACAGTATCTGCATTCACATTGAACTAAAATGTGGTCCATGTTGCCACTGCCATGAGTTGGAATCAATATGTAAATACCACAGAATGCTAAATCCGAAATAAAACGACTGCCTTGTTGCAAAATGCTCAAATGCTTAGTTTATCTATTTATAATTTATATGAGAGGTCTGCTATGGTATGCTTATTATACAGTCTGTACAGCCTTGAAATGTATTAAATATAAATACTGTAAGACCTCTTCAGTCTGAACTTCCTGTTTTTGTGTCATTTGAGTCCTCTTTTGTTGCAGTGTTTTCTGTGATTACTGAACCAGAGACAAGGCAAACAAAACAGATCATAGGTGCAGCTCAACCCTTTAAAAGTGCTGAATATTGAACTTCTATTGATTTTTTTTACAATTTCAGGTTGTAAGGTTTCTTTTTCTTTGACAGTTTTCAAATGTGGGGATTACATGATTTTTCTTGTCATGCATATACTAAACATCTGGACAATTTTAATGGCAAAATTGGATATTTAAAGACTTTACTTTAAGCCGTGGGGATTTTTAACAAGGATTTTTCACTATTTACTGACATTTTAGAGCTGATTAGGCTGTAGATTAATCAGAAAAAAATCAAGGAGATAAATAAATAATGAAAATCAGTTACTAAGGAGACCAAAACTGATTTGGAAATAATTCAGGTATTGAAGTTTAGCTCAAAGCTCATTTCATTACAAATATGCAGTAGGTTGTAGTCCCATTTGAATGCAAAATGCGCTGTTAAGATTTCTGTCAAACTGATAATGAGGCTTAAATGAACTTTTCACACCTTCTGCAGACCAGCTGTTAAATATAGTGACACTCACACCTGAATAAGTGAACTAATAATTAACCTTAATTCCCAAATTGTTTTAAAGGACTGTAATAATGCCACTGTAAGCAAAGAGGTGGCTAAAGCTAACTACATGCTGGTAAACGAGGAGACTTTGCTAGCAGATGAGTAAACCAAGCAACAATAAAATTAGTTTTGAGGGTTACTTAGCTGCATAGGAGTAGGAATTTAATGTTCATAAGAATACTGAAATAATCTAATTCACTCCAAATATTAGATTTCCAACTTCTGAGTCGGACTTTGATGAGTAAGGAGAAACTGAACATATCGCGATGTTCCAGTGTCAAAGTGGCTAAACGTTAAGGGAAACAACAAGTTAACAATCAGCTTCACAAGAGTAATGTTTGTAATATCACTGAGCACTTGGAACTGTCTGTTCCACTTCAGATTTTCCAAAGTTTGAATTAAACTCTAACCTTTAAAAATGGGAACACTGTGCGTTTGGACAAACTAAACATGTTGTGATTTTTTTCTGGAAGTGGCTAGACGTTAATGTTATGATGAAGAGCAAGCTAACAAGTAAGTGCACAGGAGTGGGACTTTAATATTTACGATATAAACACTGTTTGGACAAACTAACAGCGGCTGAGCTTCGCTAAACGTGATGATAAACAACAAGTTCATTAGCTTCACAATAGCAGGACTTGTGTTTCTAATAACACTGGGTACATCTGGAACTGGCACTCCACGCTTTCTGACTTCTGACTCAGACTTTTATCTTGAACAAACGAAAACAGTGAGTTTGGACAAACCGAACAGCGTCTGAAAGTGGCTAAAGGCTAACGTTATGGCGAACAACATGCTATCATGAAGCTAGCAGGGTCTACTAAACACCTCAAACTTTTCTTTCTCTCTCAAATGTCTAACTCATTGTCTCTCGTCTAATATGGAGTGTCTGCAGTCCGTGTAGAGGCGCTGAAGCTGCTGACTCACGTTTACTCACCCCCTCCCTGTGTGAGTGCTGAGTCACGTTAAGCCGAAGAGACGCCTCATGATTTAATACGTGGTCAGTCGTCAGCTGATGCACAATAATCTGCAGTTCAAGGTGACAAGTGTTTATTGACATGAGATGTGAATGCATGGTTTGTAGGCTTTGTTTATGCTTTCAAATGTGCGTTTCTTTTCAGTTAAATTTGTTGAGACATTAATTTCCACAGATCTATCCTAAATTATATAGATATAGTTTCACCCTAACGCTATTTAATTTCTTTTAAGCAGAGCAGTAGAGTATTGTACAGAACTTAAAACTAACATTTTAAGGTAATATACTAAAAATACAAGCCCCACTGTGGAAACTCGGTGCAACAAAGTGACTGAGATTCGTTTACTAAGATTCTTATCTCATCTCCAGGACACCTTTTGCACTGACACAGCAAGTAGTTGTCCTTATGTAATGTTCCTCACACTGTCTGAGTTGTCAGAGAGAGTCCAATTTCCATTTATAACCCCTTTGCCAAGTGCTGAAGCACTTTACAGTCTTGATCACCATTATGGCTCCGTTTAGCGGTACTATGGCTCATTCTATACATGTCTGTGTTTGACAGATTTTTAGTTTGGTCACAGATCCCTCTTCATCCCTTTCTGCCTTTGTGAAGCCTCACAGTCAGATCTTTCACTTCCGCTGGTGTTCACTGTGCAGTCATGATGCACGCATGCAAATAGACAGCTCATAGGTCCAAAACTGAGAAAGTTGTGGTGCTCACAGTTCTTTTTTAAAACCATGTTTATGCACTTCGCTAACTGCAAACCGCAGATGTACTCAGTTTTGTGTCAGTGATCACATGCTGTCCAACCTGTGTCAGAGATCACAGGTGTTTTCGCTGTAACTGTATACTCCTGTGTCATTTTTGGGTGAGCCAGTTATTCATAGTTTGTGTTCAGGTCCTCATTTCCAGTTATGTTTATGCTCCTCTGATATCTCAGTTAATCAGCTGAAATGTGCAACTTTTCCTTCTACGCTGCCCAACCTGACACTGGTTCATTTGGAGGTTTCTTCATGTCAAAGGGGTAAAGTTAGGTTTGTCTCTATGACACTGTGAGGTCCTCACTGTTTAAATGTCCTTGAAATTATGTCATGCGTTATGTTTTGGCTGTATTAATAAAACTGAATTTAATTATTAGGACAATAGTGTGATTCCAATTTTGCTTCAGCAGTTAGACAAAATTCCCTTTTCTGTTTCAACATGACATGCATCTGTGCTCAGACAGGGATTCACCTAACCGGTTTGCATGGAGCACTGAACTCAACACCGCTGGGATGAAATTAGAGAGTGAGAGCTACAAATCAGGTCATATCAGCCAACATCACTGCCTTCATTTGATGCTGCTCTGGTGGCTGAATGGGACAAAGCTTTGCTGCCAGGTTCAACAGAGGCTGTTAGAGCAACATGTTAACGCCCATAGTTTCAGAATGAGGTGAACACATATGCTTGCAACACTCAGGTGTCTTTATACTTTCATTCACATGCAGCTTGTTGTTTGTTTGTTTTTTACTTTGCAGCATGTTACTGTCACGGATGGATGTCAGATTTAGCATCCAGGTGTGCTGTGATCTGAGAGCCATATGAGACAATACACATCCAACCGTGTTGTTCTTATTGGCTGGATTAGTTTTCTGATAGTTACAAAAATGTGAACTGAAGTTGATAGCTTAAGATTTTATTAGTAAGAGTGATATACTAACAATTTATATTTGCTAGAGTTACGATAAGTTACAACAACTATGGCCAAACTCATATACTGTAAAGCAGCACATATTTTAACATAATTCTAGCAGGCTCCACTGTCTGTGTCCACTCAGAGCTCTCAGTGTTACTTCCTGCTCCATTGAAGTGAACTGAAACTTTGTCATTGAACTTGAATTGTGGTAGACTTGTCAGTAATCCAATTTTGTGGTTGAACTTCTAGTGAAACATCAACAGCAAGCGTATTGTCTTGATCCAGTCATGTGATTGTTTCTGTTAACTATTAGTCACTGTTGCGACACTTCCTCGCTTCAGAAACTCACACAGTCATGTTTAGACTCTCCTCCTCCTCTCCTGTGGTTCAACTTTGGAATCTCTCAAGCTGCACAGTCATGTTTAGCGCTTTGCCCTCCTCCTGCTTTTCCTCCTCCTCCTCCTCCTGTGGTTTTCCAGGGCGTTAGTGAATCACTTACTCATGCTAACTCCTGTCGTCCCTCCCTCTGAATTTTTCCAAAGTTGCTGGATCATGTTAACTCTCGGTCCCTCCTCCTTCTTTTTGCTGAAATTGCCGTATCATGTTTAGCTGAGGTTCAGTGAGTAGGAGTTCCTGTTTTCATTGTGCTGCTGGGGGAGGAGACAGACATGGAGCATATAAAAGAAGAAGAAGACTGGAGGCACACAGAGCACACACTGTTCTGGACATCCAGAGAGGAAACAGCGAGGACATAGCCCAGACTATTAGACTTAAAGGATTTCATCTTAACCGGTGAGTAAAACACAGTATGTACTCTGCTATTGTGGATCATACTTTAAACTCTATGACCTCTTGCTGGCATTTTTCACCTCCTACATACCCGTATGGTGTTGGTAACCATGCTGGAGGATGATTTATGGTTTGCAAAAGCACCTGTCTGACCTGTCTTTACTCTTTTCAGAGCCAGAATGGAAACTGAGAAGAAAACTCAAACAGCAGCAGAGCAGATGACTGACAGGTAAGACTGAGATGCTGTGATTTCTTGTATCAATAAAACCTCTTTCCTAACTCATGCACACTTCACATCCATCTATGATATAGTCCCAGAATTCAGATTTTTTAAAAGTTTTTTTTAGTTTAGTTTTTGTTTTAGGTTAGATTTAGTTGTTCATGTTGATATAAGTGTAGCTTGTGAAGATAATCAGTTGCATGTTAAATCAACACCTATAGTTCAGTTACTCACACGTATGCATGTAATGTAATGTACTTTAAAGAACCAGATTTGCTCTATATGATTGTGTTTTATGCTCAATTATTTTCTGTCAGATGTGTCAAAGTAGTTTTCTGTTGTTTTTGTTTCAATACATTTAAAGTTGAAATTGCTGTATTGACTGTGATTCATTTCCTCTCTCAGGGATCTGTCCGAGCAGATCAAGAAGGTGACGAAGGAGAGTCACGTCAGAGCAGAAAACACACAACTGATGCTGAGCTTCCAGAGAGGAAAAGTCACACTTCCACAATATAAGGTAATAAGTAGCACTGCACTAATGCGGTTGTAGATAATGTTACTTTTTGGTAGATCCTGACATCTAATCGCTCTTTGTCTGACACCACCTCTCCTCCTTCTCCTCATCTTCAGCTCCTCCTGTGTTCGCTGTATGAGATCTACCAGGCTTTGGAGGAACAGCTGGACAGGAACTCCAACCATCCTGGTGTCGCACCCATTTACTTCCCTGCTGAACTGGCCAGACTGGAGACCATCGAGAAAGACCTAGAATACTTCTACGGCCCCGACTGGAGAGAGAAGATTGTTGTTCCTGCAGCTACCAAGAGATACTGCCACAGACTCAGACAGGTATGCTGCATATTATCACACATACGGTACAGACAAGATGAGAGCAAGAGGGGAAACTGCAAAAATGTAGGGATATTGGTTGAAAATAAACACAAACGAGAAATCCATTTAAGTACTGTTGATACTGTACAGATTCTCCACATGTGGAAATTCAGATATTGCTCTGGACGTAGAAAATAATGATATTGTACGTATCTACATACTGAAAGATAAGGCACAGATTTTTCCATGAGTAAAAAATACTAATGTTGCACAGATTCTCACATTATGTAGAAGAACAGAGTTTCTTAAATGTACAAAACATACATTCATTTCTCTGCTAGGTGATTTAATGGTCATCCCTGCTTTTTTTTTCAGATTGGTGAAGAAAATCCTGAATTTCTGCTCGCCCATGCTTACACCCGGTACCTCGGTGATCTGTCTGGAGGGCAGGTTCTTGGGCGAATTGCCCAGAAGTCCATGGGGTTGAAAAACAGCGAGGGTCTGTCCTTCTTTGCCTTCCCTGGTGTGTCCAGCCCCAACCTGTTCAAACAGCTCTATCGAAGCCGAATGAACAGCGTGGAGCTGACGGAGGAGGAGAGGAACGGAGTGCTGGAGGAGGCTGTCAGGGCCTTCGAGTTCAACATTCAGGTATGAAGGAGAGACAGTCAGTGTTAGAATAGCTGAACTTACAAAATCATCCTTTGCTCTTACAGTTTTTGTATGAAGCCACAAGCAGTTGATTGAAATGTATTCCTTTGTTTTGCAGGTCTTTGATGATTTACAAAAGCTGCTGAGTGTCACTGAAAACAATCTACAGAGTTGTTTATCACAATCCAAGCCAGTTAATGCGAAGACGCTCCAGATTCCAGGAACCCTGATCAACTCGTCCCCGTTGCTCAGGATGGTTCTGGGATTCTTCGTGGCTTTGGCGACTGTCAGTGTGGGAATCTATGCTTTATAGAGACGATCCTCAAAAACTCTATGGAAAAACTGTTTTTAAATCTTTGCCTTTGCACTGTAACACTTTTTAAAACCATGACTTGATTATTATCATGTACATTTATATTTGGTCTCAAATTAACAGCAATAGTTGTGTAATATAACAGGACAACCACATTTTTACATATGTACATTAAGTGTAGTGACTTTTGAATTCCACTTCTGTAACACTGATATGCAGTGTGTATTATAATGTACAATACACGTCCTTTAAATATTGTAAATATTTCACCTTTTTAATAAAACCTTTGTAAAGAAAACACCTTTTCTCTTGTCATCGTGTTTGTCTGTGTTGGAGCTCCGTGTTCTCGTGTGCTATTGTGCTGTAATGAGTATGACACTCCTGATGTTGAGGGTCCAGCTGGTGGACATTTCCACTAATGTTCTGGCACCAGACGACGTGCCTGCTGTTCATTTGGCCCTTGGACACACAAAAGTTTGGATGCTGAGAGCGAGTCCCTGTTTGCAATTAATGAACACATTTGCTGGTAAACCACCTACAACAGGGATAATTATTTCTTTCCCTCATCAGACTAGCATCTGCTAAAGCAAAGGCTACAAGGCAAATATCTATAATGCAAGTACAATGACACGTCATCCTAAAACGTGGGGACTGAGAATTTTGAACATTGTGGTAACACGGCAGACCTCATTTTGAATGGGGAAAAAAAAAGTGAAGACATGATGTTTGACCCCAGTAGGTGACCCAAAAACCCCCATTCATCAGGTGTGTTCCTACATGTAGCATTGACAATGTTTACCTGTGGAACCCATTTTGACAGACTATGCTCCAGGCTATCCAGGGTTTCTGAGAAGGCTTTTAGAGCGCCTAATCAGGTAGGGGATTCAAGCAAGGTATTGTAATCTTTCAATAAAGTTAAAATCTAAGCTTGCCCATCTTGTTCAGAATGCACAGAATGTCACAGAGTGAAAGAACAGCCCCTTCAATCTTTGTATGCACAGTCTGTGCCCAGAGGAGTTCAGCAAATACTGGCAGACTCTTCACATGTCCTTCACTCTGAGTATGTGCTGCTTCCACGCGCTGCCAAACGATATGGAGCACCAAGTGCCAAGTCAATCATTTTAAAAACTCATTTGTGCCTTCTTCGATAGTATAATTTGCATCACAGGGGCCATAGCTCCTAAAGGAACCTTGTTAGGATGGACAAAAGTGCTATATGTTGTCTCTATGTTGTGCAATGTCCTAAGTCATGCAATATGTTCTAATTTGTGCAATAGTCAGTTGTGCAATATGTTGTGTTAAAATTGGTACACTAGTATGTTTTGCTGGCACATGTACCATTTATGTTAAATGCAGCAGCACTAGTCCAAGAAAACGTCCTTAAGAGAAGCTGAAGTATGTTGGATCTTATCGTATAATAATAATGTTTTTTCTGAAAAATTATCAGAATTTCTTACAAATTGAAAAATATTTTTGAAAGCAGTGCTGCACAGTGGATCAGTAGTTAGCACTGTCACCTCACAGCTAGCAGATCCCTGATTCTCATCCCGGGCTGGGATC
Organism: Acanthochromis polyacanthus; assembly: GCF_021347895.1. Classification (NCBI taxonomy): domain Eukaryota; kingdom Metazoa; phylum Chordata; class Actinopteri; family Pomacentridae; genus Acanthochromis; species Acanthochromis polyacanthus. Next base: position 21,523,984 of record NC_067115.1, on the reverse strand, counting down.
TGTCTGCATGGAGTTTGCATGTTCTCCCTGTGCACTGTGGATTTACTTAAGGTGCTCTGGTTTCCACCAAAGACAAGCTGAGGTTCATGTGAGTGTTTTTAGAGTTAGTGTCATGTGACAGTAGAAGATAAACTCAAACACTTTTCATCCTTTTTATACTAAAAATGGAAAATCTAAGTCTGTTAGCATCTGTTTCACAAGTTCTTAGAATATGTGAATGCATGAGGTAACACACAGGAACAAACCTACCGTCACCTGAAGTCACCACATGATGCTCTTGTGAGCTTAAAGCATTTCACCACAGCTACCACAACAGATAAATAAAACATCACAAGTGTATAAGGTTTGGTAGCCACTTTTATTGTAGTTTCATGAGTTTCCTCATATCTGTGCACTGGTAGCACACGTTATAAATTAAAACACAAAATGATTGTTGTTGATTGTTTACAGCAGCCAGAGAACATTTCTGGCTTCATCCTCGGCCTGTTTCAAAGTGACACAAATCAGTACAATGCTGGTATCTGTCTCCTCCTAGAGGACAACTAAAGGAAAACAAAAGTTATGTCAGAAATGATTGTACTTCACAGGAATTGGTTTACATCAACCTTAAAAGGCACAGGAAGTGCACAGTAAATCAGAAATGTCGTCTTATCGTAACTTAAACTGTCCAGATCTTTAACAGCTGAAATCACGCTTTACATTCAAGATACATTCCTTTCTACTGCTGTAGCTTCTGTTTCGTCATTTGTTTGTGCTATACATTGCGCAGTCTGTATCAGAGAATACACGTCTAACACCAAAAGATAAAAGCATTCTGTGTTACTAGACCCAGGAGCTTTGGAAATACGTCACTTGCTGAAAGAAGGCCTTCGACACAAAACAAAATCCAACAGCTTCATACTAGAAAAAGAGAGGTAATTACAACAAGGTGTAGAACTGACAGGTTTCATTAAAAATGATACCTTGACATGCCAATCTCTACCTACAATCCTCTCAAAACACACACACACACACACATCATCTACGAAATCTACACGCTACACAATTTCAGATGAGGGTCATCCCAAGGTGCTTCAAGGGGGGATTGCACAGCATATTGTGTCTTTGTAAAGGTTACTGACAGTAAACCACAGTAAGGACTCATTTAAAAACATAACAGAGAGCACAAACCCAAAGCAAAGCAAAGGACAGGGTCCATACAGTGGAAAGGCAAAAAACAGATTCACATTTATGAAAGCAGCTTCAAAGGAAAGACTAGAGTACAGATGCAAACCCTAGTAAACTAAAACAGAAGCAATCTCCAACATATCTTCAAAAGCAGGTGTGAAGCTCATTAGACCTCACAGCATATCTTTGTTCTGGTGAATGGATGCTATTTTTCTGCATTTTGATGACTGCAATTCATTGAAGGCCTGTGTTTCTGTGACAATCAAGATCATGGGATCATTTTCAGAACACAGTGACTCCACTTCATGTTTTCACAGGCGGTTCTCATAAACAATGATGCCACTCTGACCAAGAGAAATTTCCTACATTTCTTTCATTTATGTAACATATTGCACATTAGGTCTTGAAAAGGGAAGCAAATCACATTGACTACCATAAAAATCGTGACTGTCAGTCGTATGAAAGTGAAATTACTTTGCAGTAATGTTTTGCTACTTGTATAGCTTTTTTTTTTTTAGCTTGATTTGGCACATCGTCCTTCTTCAAAAGGCAAAGACTTTCCAAAGCCTAAATAGATGCATATCTGACTGACACAACATATTGTAGGGCACAGTTGTTACCATCTGTCTGAATCCTCAAACGCCCTGCAAATATCTGCATAATATTCTATCACCTTGGCTACCTGTTTGAACAGCCAGGACAGTTTGGAATATAAAGGTGCTGTTACTTTTAGGCTAGAGCAGCCAACGAGGTCTGCTCAGTTGGTTTCATACGTGGACAGCAGGGCTGCATCTACTGGCTCCATGCAGGAGGGGCAGGTGAAGGAGCGCATCAGCCAGGGGTCAATGCAATCCAAATGGTAGATGTGAAGGCAGGGCAAGAACCGAATGGGATCGGCATACTCAAAATCCATCATGCAGATCACACACCTGGAGGAGAGAGAAACAGACTCTCCATCACATCTGGACTCTGCTAACTTGAGTCCTTACGTTTTCTAGCCTATGTTTTTTAGATTTTGGCTGACTGGAACCATTAAAGGTATGCTGAATGAACTATTATCTATATCTTTGTACTGAGGAAGGAGCAAAACAATCTGTCATTTCTGTGCATTATCTAAAACTCACTCTTTCACTTTCTTCTCAGAGGGGTCGGAGCCCGGGTTGAAGATGCCTCTGGGAAGGTGCTGGATGAGCCCGATGCGCTGGGCGATGCGAACCTGCTCCTCCTCAGTCAGCTGGCTGGCCAGACGGCTCTCACCTGGGGTCGGATGGTACACCGGCACTGACTGGCTGCGCTCCTGGAGAAATAAAAAAAGGAACAGAAGAAGTCCAGAGTGAGTCCAAACGTCTGAGATCACTATTTCAGATACAAATGACAATACATGAGAAACAGCTGAAACTGGAAATTGAAGCTCTTAAAAATGTACATGAAAAGGTTATTAAACAGCATAAATCATAGAATTGATACAAAAACATTTTCAAGTCACTGAATAACCCCTGGAGCAGTTAAATCCATCAGTAAGAAATTAAGGGAATATGACACGTTTAGATGTGCCTACGGCAGACTGTCCTCAAAAACTGAATGACCGTGCAAGAAGAAGACTAATGAGAGAGGCCACCAAGACACCTACGACTCCTCTGAAGGAGTTACAAGCTAGTATTCACCACAGTGCTTCATGGTGGAGATGGTTTGTTTGTGATGATGTACTGACACCAAACATAACATCTCGTCTGATGGCCAGAAAGCTCAATTCTAGTCCCAACAAGTCAAAGAACCTTGTTCCACTTGACTTTAAAGTCTCCTTAATGCCTTCTGGTGAACTGTAGATGACATTTTTTATGAGCTTTTTTTCCTCCAACCGTGACCTCCTCTTTGCCACTCCACCATAAAGATCTGACTTGTAAAGAACAGGTAACAGTCTCTCTCGTGTCAGCCGCTGACGTCTGTAACTCCTTCAAATGAATCACAGGTGTCTTGGTGGCTTCTCTCACTAGTTTTTTTTTTTCTGCACAGTTTCTTAGTTTTTGAGGACATCTTGCTTGACAGATGTGACATTTTCCTTCCATTCCTTGATGATTCACTTAACTGTACTCCAAAGGATATGCAGTCACCTGGGAAGTTTCTTGTATCCATCCCCCGTGATCTTTTCACAGAATTGCTTAGAGTGTTCTTTTGCCTTCACAGTGAAAATACAGCCAGAAGTACTGATTCACCAGAAACTGGACCTTCCAGATACAGCTGTCTTTAAAATACAATCACTTAAGATGCATTTATTGCACTCAGATGATCTCCATGTGACAAAATTTATGATTTCTTGCACCAACTTCCTGTGCTTGTGTTGGGTTAGGAAAGTCACCTTAAAAGGATAAGTACTTTTATAATCACTTATTCTACATTTTGTATATTTAATTGTTTAATATTACTTTGTGGAAATCTGTTGTCAGTTTACCAATAAGAAGCATTTTTTGGAAATTCTTTAAAAAAAAAACTGAACAGACTGTGATTTAATTCTGAAAGGCAATTACAGGAGAAAACTCCCATGAGGTGTGATTAATTTTTTATAAGCACCATAAAATGACATAAGACTTGGTGTGACCTCCTTCTGCTTTAATGACATCATGCACTCTACAAGTTTATGCAATAACTGATAACCCATCTGTTAATCTCAGCAGGATCTGACACTGCTCCCCATAGCTTCTTGTGTTGTTTGTAATACTTTGTTTTCTCAGGCTTCCAGTGCCCTCATAAACATTCAGTGCGGTCAAGGTCTATAGCAGTGAGCACTCCTTTGTCGTCAACTGAATCTTGCAAAGCTTTCAGGTTTGTTTGGCCTCATTACCCTGCTGTAGGAGGAATGCAACCAGATGCAAACCAGTGGATGTGGCATGCCTCTAAAGTGAAACAAGGAAGCATCTTCCACAGTGGAATCCATTTGGTGCAGGTGTTCAGAGAAGGAAAACCCCCCCGATTTGAATATTCACACCATGTTTCAGTGTTGTATCACTATTTCTCTTCAGTGGAAAGGATCCAGTGAAAGGAAGTCTGAACATTGGTAAACAGAGTTAACATGGTCCAAACCAAAAGTTGATGCTCACCTTACAGCAAAATGCAGAATCTTGAATATTTCGTCATCATTTTACACGTCAGAACTACTTTTGCTTTTAAATGCTGCCTAAACCTCACATAGGTTAGCATGAAAATATCCTTTATGTTTGCCAATGCCGTTAACCTGATATTCATGTCAATAACTCACGCTGAATTTAACTGTATACTGATGTTTGTCAAAATTTTCATGTGCTGTTTTCTTTTTTCAACACTAGAAGAATGGACATTTTTCAAAGCAGTTATGGATAATATAACAGGATTTGTAATTGTACAATTCTACAATTTCATTTAGCAGATGCTTTTATCCAAAGCGACATACATCTGACAGTAGATACGACGCAAACAACTTGCATAAGTGCCATGAAAAGAAATTGTAATCGTAACATTAAAAAACAAAGACAACTTACACATCATAAATGGTCGCATCCTGGTCTTAAATGCTGCATAATACATACAGTTTGATAAAAAAATCATCTGAATGCACACTACTCCCCTTCACAAAACAATCAAGTGCACCAATGTTATTTTCTTTATCAATCAAGAGTTTAAAAGTTCTCCAAAAACTGTATTATAGGTATGAGACTTCTGAAAAAAAGAAATAACAACTAGATTTTAGCTATTAAATTAATTGTCAACTACTTTGCTAATCGATTACTTGGGTTGAATCATGTTTTTTAGGGGAAAAGCCGAATTCGCTTACTATGTCTGGTTTCTTTACTCCCTTATGACACTAACCTGAATGTCTTTGGGTTGTAGAAAAAAATATGGTATCTAAACAGGGAAACACTGATGTACATTTTACACCACTTATTTTTTTTTACATTAAGACAAACAACAAATAATGGATTCATCTAGAAAATAATGGGGAGATTAATCAACAAAGAATATGATCCTTAGCTGCAGTCCTGTTGCCCAAACATCTTCCAAAGTCAAGTTAAACTCTCCTTACAGTCTGGCAGCTACAACAACCTCCATCACTGCTCCACAATCCTCGGACTGGATTAAACCGGAGACCCCGGGCTGCTCACCTGGTAGGGCGGCGGGGGCTCTCCAGGCAGACTGCTCCCCTCGGAGTCGTTCAGCAGCGACAGGTCATCCGCTCCTTGTGAAAACAGGCAGTTCCCCATTGAAGTGGGACCACCATGAGAGAGTCCTCTTCTCTCTGCGGGGGCGACGGACTCTCGGTGAACGGAGCTGCGGTGACCGACGGACCGGGGCTCGACGTTAGGTTTAGCTCGCTGCTCGCCGACAGTTTGTGGAGCCCGACGGAGAAACGACGCCGCTGACTGGAGCTGAACAACCGGCTGCTGCTGAGCTTCACGGAGGCTGAAGCAGCAACCGCGGACATACATTCAATTGTGTCCACCGACTGCTTTCTGTGTGCGCCCGTTTGAATATTGTGTTTACATGAAATTAAAGACGGAAATATTGTTACCCGGAAGTTTGCCAAATAATAGAGTTCCGCCTTCTTTGAAGATTTTCAGAGTAAAAGCGCAGGATTTAAAAGGTCCTCACAAAGGTTTTTTTGTGGTTGCTGTATACTGATTTAGAAGATCGTCGGTTCAAATCCCGGCTTGGGCCTGGGATCTTTCTGCATGGAGTTTGCATGTTCTCCCTGTGCATACGTGGGTTTTCTCCGGGTACTCTGGCTTCCTCTCACAGTCCAAAAATATGCTGAGGTTAATTGGTTATTCTAAATTGCCCATAAGTGTGAATGTGAGTGTGATTGTTTGTCTGTATATGTAGCCCTGCGACAGACTGGTGACCTGTCCAGGGTGTCCCCTGCCTTCGCCCGAGTCAGCTGGGAAAGGCTCTAGCACCCCCCACGACCCTAGTGAGGATAAAGCGGTGTATAGAGGATGGATGGATGAATATATACTGATTTGTTGTTAGATATAACAAAGCGGTTAAAATATGAAGACTTTTACTTTAACCTTTGATCCAGAGACCCCACACCTAAATAGACTCTCAGCTTTACAACTAATTGACTAATAGTTGTGTAACTCAGTTTTTATGTAATACTCCTCAGTGTCTGCTGCTTGCAAGGTAAGCCATTCGGAAAAAGCTACTGTTGTTTAGTTAAGTTTAGAGCTTCTTCTGCTAACTAAAATGTCTTTGCTGTTGACTGCAAAAGTGAACAAAAAAGTCTTCATGCCCTCCCAGCATCTACACACGTGGACAAAATTGTTGGTACCCCTCAGTTAAAGAAGGAAAAACTCACAATTCTCACTGAAATCACTTGAAACTCACAAAAGTAACAATAAATAAAAATTTATTGAAAATTAAATAATCAAAAACAGCCATTACCTTTGAATTGTTGATTAACATAATTATTTAAAAAAACAAACTAATGAAACAGGCCTGGACAAAAATGATGGTACCTCTATAAAAGATTGAAAACTATTTGACCAGAGTGACATGATTAACTCAGGTGTGTCATTTAATTGACATCACAGGTGTTTCCAAACTCATAATCAGTCAGTCTGCCTATTTAAAGGGAGACAAGTAGTCACCCTGCTGTTTGGTGAAAAGGTGTGTACCACACTGAACATGGACAACAGAAAGCGAAGGAGAGAATTGTCCCAGGACATCCGAAAAAAAAATTATAGACAAACATCTTAAAGGTAAAGGCTATAAGACCATCTCTAAACAGCTTGAAGTTCCTGTGACAACAGTGGCTCGTATTATTCAGAAGTTCAAGACCCACGGGACAGTAGCCAACCTCCCTGGACGTGGCCGCAAGAGGAAAATTGATGACAAATTGAAGAGACGGATCGTTGGAATTGTATCCAAAGAGCCCAGAGCAACCTCCAAAGAAATTAAAGGTGAACTCCAAGGCCAAGGTACATCAGTGTCAGATCGCACCATTCGTCGTTGTTTGAGCCAAAGTGGACTTCATGGGAGACGACCAAGGAGGACACCACTGCTGAAAAAAACTCATAAAAAAGCGAGACTGGAATTTGCAAAAATGCATGTTGACAAGCCACAAAGCTTCTGGGAGAATGTCCTTTGGACAGATGAGACCAAACTGGAGCTTTTTGGTAAGGCACATCAACTCTATGTTCATAGACTCAAAAACCAAGCATACGAAGAAAAGAACACTGTCCCAAAGGTGAAACATGGAGGAGGCTCAGTAATGTTTTGGGGCTGCATCTGGCACAGGGTGTCTTGAAAGTGTGCAAGGTACAATGAAATCTGAAGACTATCAAGGCATTCTGGAGAGAAATGTGCTGCCTAGTGTCAGAAAGCTTGGTCTCAGTCGCAGGTCATGGGTCTTCCAACAGGACAACGATCCAAAACACACAGCCAAAAACACCCAAGAATGGCTGAGAGAAAAGCGTTGGACTATTCTAAAGTGGCCTTCTATGAGCCCAGATCTGAATCCCATTGAACATATGTGGAAGGAGCTGAAACATGCCATTTGGAGAAGACACCCATCAAACCTGAGACAACTGGAGCTGTTTGCTCATGAGGAGTGGGCCAAAATACCTGTTGACAGCTGCAGAACGCTCATTGACAAATACAGAAATCGTTTAATTGCAGTGACTGCCTCAAAAGGTTGTGCAACAAAATATTAAGTTATGGGTACCATCATTTTTGTCCAGCCCTATTTCATTAGTTTGTTTTTTTAAATAATTATGTTAATCAACTATTCAAAATGATGGCTGATTTTGATTATTTAATTTTCAATACATTTTTATTTATTGTTACTTTTGTGAGTTTCAAGTGATTTCAGTGAGAATTGTGGGTTTTTCCTTCTTTAACTGAGGGGTACCAACAATTTTGTCCACGTGTGTAATTAATTAAAGACCTAGTGGGTTACTTTTATTTTCAAGTGGGATGTACCAAATTCAGTTTTGAACTCATCAGTTCATTTTTAAGCCTGATGCTTAGTTTACATCTGCTGTCACACAAACATTAGAGTGATAGAGGATATGTTGTGTATCGATGCACTATTGAAAACACTGAAGCTATGGCCAGAAGAGATTAATGGTCAGTTTTACAGCTTAATGATTAATGCTTTCCTTTGTCTGTCTGCGTATTCGCTTATCGGCTCTGTTCATACGAAGTATACAAAATCATGAAGTAAAGCCGCTTTTGGGCCTTCTTCACTGGGGCAGTAGGGTGGACAGTTCAGCTCAGGCTAGATGTTAGCTCAAGGCTAAGGGACTTGTGGCTGTCCACCTTCTCCATTTCAGTTCCTTTGATGGTGAGAGGACGCATGGGGGGCTTTCTTCCTGAAGTCAACAATGATCTCCCTTGTTTTGTCTGCATTGAGAATGAGGTCGTTGTCCTGTAGCCCACCTCGTCCCCTATCCTGGTACCCATGATGTGTCCCAGGATAGAAGTGTCGTCAACATACTTGAAGACTATGGTGTTGTCCTTGGTTGACACACAGTCATATATGTAGAGGGTGAATAGTTTTGGGCTGAGGCAGCAGCTCTGCAGTGACCCTGTACTGACTGTGAGCTCAGGTGAGACCTTTCCTCCCATCCTCACCACCTGTGGTCTGTCAACAGGAAAGTCCAGGATCTAGCTGCAGACAGCAACCGGGATACCGAGGCTGCTCAGTTTTACAGTCAGCTTTCCTGGATGGTTGGTACTAAATGCAGATCTGTCGTCCAGAAAGAGCATCCTGGCATATGTTCTGTCCAGTTGTCGTAAAGTGTGGATAACTGGGAATCTCCTTGTACATTCACTCCTCATATCAAAATATAGATAGAATACAAATTTGAGGCTTCCCAAACCCGCACTGATTTTAGTGAGTGTCATTGTTTAGGCTATTTACTCTTGTAGAAATGGATGTTTATGACCATGTGAAAAGCATTCATAGCGTTAGTTGTCACCAATGTCTATGTCATGGTGCCCGTTGCTAGCTAAACTCTGACAATGCTCTCTGCTTGCCAACAGGAAACTGCCCATAGTCCAAGTTTTAATAATCCTTGGATCATTAAAACATACACATTCTGACATACATGTAGAAAATACAATTTTTTGCTGTGTTTTGGAGCTGGTAAAGCAGATGCAGGAATGCATTTTGTTCTTATTGCATTGCAGAACTATGCAGTTGTTAAGCACATACACTGATTTTAATAACTTTAGTAACTAGTACCAATACACAGCATACATCATCTCAAGGCACTTCATATACTAAGGTGAAGACCTTAAAATATTATATTATTGAAAGAAACTCATCAAATCCAAATAATTTAACAAGCTCTTTGACGACTCCTTTACAGAGAAAAACCAACGGTTTTAAGGTTAATCCTAAAGTAGAGAAACTCAGAGCAGCTTCCACAGGAGAAAACCTTATAGGTAAAGGATTTACCTTTTTACCATTTTATTTTTGGGAACTCTAGGAATAACAACTAACTGCAATAATATGTGCAATATGGTCTTTTAGATCTGATGGAGCTTGGTCAGTAAGGATTTTGTATGTGAGAGGAGGGATTCGAATTTTATCCTGGACTTTGCAGGAAGCTGACACAGAGAAGCTAAAGTGGGAGAAAGATGATCTCTATGCTGTCAGGAATCTGGTTGCAGCATTTTGGATCACTGCTCATTTTTGAGAGCATTACACATACTTAGTACCAGTACATATATATGTATGTATGACAGTACGTAGGCAAGCCAAATATTCAAATGAGGCCCGAACAGCTTCTCATACTTTCATTCTGAAGGACTGTTGCCGGATGCAAGAGTCAGACACACACACAGAGCAGATGCTTCCTCCTCTGAACGCATGTGTACTGCACATTAGATCTGTTATAAATAGCTGCTCTAGAAAGTTGCTCTCTCTTTCTGTTGTTATTTTCCATCTGTGGCATTTTAAGAGGTCGACAGGGCTGATATGGTAAGATGAAGCTTTGCTAACTGCTTTATCTCATTGTAGGAAATAAGCGGTAGTGACACATCCTGCATCATTAGCCTCAGCGGGTGTCAGCGTGATCATCAATCTTGATCAGATTTCCTGTTACACAATGAAGCTGTACTGATGCTGTACCAGAGATATATTTATCTCATAATCCACTGTTAGCGTAGTGCACAGAAGACTTTAAAAAAAATTTCAAACTGAAGTTAGGGACTAGAAACGGGATTTCTAGCCAACTCGATCCACTGGATGCACATTTTCAGATTAAAATAATATAAAGTAATAATATGAACGTAAGCAAGTTCATGATTTTTCTGAGATACTTCAAACTTTTGTTGTTTCATTTAGCAGACACTTTTATCCAAAGCGAGGTACATCTGAGAGTAGACAGAACACAAGCAAGGAGCTAGTCAGGAGAAAATAACCCGGATAAGTGCCATAAAACGAGTTCAAGTGTGATAATAGGGCCTTGGTGCCTACAGGCAGTGTGAGAGGTGTAGTATAATATTTTTGGGGTATAATGTGCTAAAAGTAAAAGATGATATAGAATTAGACATGTGTATGAAACACATAATAATGAAGGTTCTATAATCACTGATGCTTTGATGGTATTGTGTGTCTGTGAAGGACACGCACACAGCTGGAAGATCACAAATGCATTTTTGGTGTAAAGACAATCACGTGCTTTTCAGAAAATGACATATGGATAACTCAAAACATAATGGTGTAACTTAAGGTATTATGGCCTTTAAAATATATTAAAACATAACAATACATAATGTTTAACTTAAGATATTATGACTTTTAAAATATATTATTAACATAACAATACATAATGGTGTAACATGCATGAAATCTGTCACAAAATGATAAGGGTAAAATGTGCAGGGGAGCTGAAGCAAAAGTTTGCACATGTCTGGGCATGTTCTCTGTAAGACATGGCCTATTGATGACCTACTGTGCATGTGTTATGAAAAGTGTGGCCTAGTGGTGAAATATGATAACCTAGTGACAAGATCAGACCAATGGATTTAGAAAAGTATAATGGTGTCAGAACTGTCCAATCATGTGCCCTATTGGCATGGGAAATGACCAGTTTTCACAGCATAGAAGACGATGCACAGCTCAGTATCTGCTTTTTTTTCTTGGGTTGTTAATCACTGCTAAGAACTTCTCCTAATTTTTGTCACAATCAGTCCTGCTGCCTCCAAATGCTGACCTCTCCTGGGGATTTTTTGAAGATATTTAAAGAAGCTTTTTAGACATTTGAACACGATCAAGTCTTAGACTCTGACCTTTGATTTGTAACTCAATTTCCACTTCAGAGGTAATTCTATAGTTTTTGTTGCTTTTTTTTTTTCTTAAATTTTTTGTCATGATGGGTCTGGGAACCACCCCTCCATCTATGTTCGCCTCCTGGTGCATGATGAAGCCAATTAGGGTGCTGGTGGAGAGTCCAGGCCGAGGGGGATTTCAAGAACCACAAAACATCTTAATAAGGCGTGATAAAACTAAACGAGACCAAAATAGAAACAATCCAGAGGCAGCCCTGAAGGAGGTCAGAACCCAAACTACTTCATGTGTGGCAGGAGTGGAGACCTACTGGAGGTCAAATGATGCCATAAGTGACAGAAAGTCAGTTCCTTGGGCTCTATAAATATCAGGTTATTATACTCTGTTCTTTTGACATAGTTTTCACACTTTTTGTTTGTGTCAAAATGCAACACCACAAATCTTTAATGACTATGCCATGTGGAGCAATTGTCATTTTTATTTTTTATTAATGCCAGTCTAATAGCTGTTTAATTTAGACATAATATGCATACAGCTCATTGGGATCAAGATGGAATCTGAAAAATGATTAAGTGCTACAATCTTGTCAAGTTTCTCAAATTAACAATGAAAACTTAAGTAGTCACTGAGCATCTGCTACAGCTCATGTTTGTGGCTGTGTAATTAAAAATGTCAGCTGTCTTCTGTTACATGTGGTATTCTGTCTGAACTGACAGAATCTCGGTGAAGTTTCGGTCTGCCACTGCACACATAGACTCATCAACTGCTTTTCCAGTGAAGGAGCTGCATAATCCACAACACGGAATTTCCCATAAAGACTAAAGAACAGATGTTGTCATTTCTGTGCTTGTGTCTAAATTGTTTTTTTATCATAAAATATTTGAAACCTTATCTCGAGTTTGATTTCATACCATGTCCTAAAGGAGGCCGTAAATTAGCATCCACAATTTTTCTACAAAGCAGGGAGAGGACAGAAAATACGGTAGATCAGTTATGGGTTCCTGTAGTGGAAAAACCAGCATCAAAATTTAGATTAAATCATCCAAATTGGCTAATTTAGGCCTGTTTACCTATTTTTAATCTGTCAGAGATTAATCAAAGCAACTTTCCGATTAGGTATAGGTCTAAAAGCAACATCAAACTGTCTATGCAATTCAAGATTAATGAGAATAACTGCAGAGCAGGGAGCAGAGCTGGGGGGTTCAGACAAGTCGAGCTGGATGGTAATTGAGATATAACAATGAGGTTTTGCATTATTTAGTTTGTTAATGACAACACAATTATTCTTTAGTATTTGAAGCAGCCTAAATATAGTATAAGCTGTTCATGTCAACTGTAAACTTCCTGAATTTCCAGAAATATTATTGAGACATCTGTGTCCCCAGTGGCTGCTGTGAGGGTCCTGACTTAAAGTAGACGCCTGGTTTAGTTTACAGTTTGGACAAACAACCCTTGTGCCATTTCTCAGTTGTCTGCCAAGACCCAGTGAGAAAATCTGATATCAGAACTTAGCCCTCACTAATGTCAGTCTTCATACATTTAGGCCACAGTATCTCCTCCACTCCACCTCCACCTCTATCCTCTGGAAACCGGCTCCTGCTGCCAGATCCCCACCCCGTCCTCGACATGCTGCAATACCATTTAATTTTCCCCTAAAGCCTTCAGCCCAGGAGACAGGCGCTCCAGAGGTGAGTGTTTTCTTCCTCAGTTTGAAGTGATGTTGTTGTGAGACCCTCAAAAATGTTACTGTGAAATCTGTCAACATCCAGGAAGCATCAGCTCCACCCCCCACCTACAGAGCAAAATGGACCTCAGTCTTCACAAGAAGATCACATGTGTGATGGTGAAGAGAAAAGCCTTCCAGTGCAGGAACTGAGCCTGTGCTATTGGTACGCAATGACCCACAGGTTGACTACTGTTAACTCGATCTGTTCTTTTAACTTTGCATTGTCAACGTAAAGTGAAATACCCTTGAAGTTATTTTTTTTGTCTGGCAGAATGACTCCAGTATGTTACTTTTCTCATTAAAAACAGGAAATCCAGACTCCAGAAGCTGGAGTCCATGATGAAGAAGGCACTCAGGAGGAATTGGAGTGGTTAGGATCCAACTGCTCTGAAGCCTTTAGTGACTCAAAAAGACCAGGTATGTAGAAATACTTTCTTGTAAATGGTCAGGATAACCCAAGCCCAAGCGAGGATCATATTAATGTTGCCTTTGATTTACCTTTAGAGTCCATTATATATGGCAATACTATACTTTGCAATTGCCCTGTTACTTATTATTTATTGGCTTGTGTGATGTTGCGGACACGACACAATACCAGCACAGTTTCCCAGGCAAAGTTATGTTATTGGCTTCAATTAAGAAAAATGAATAGTGGCTTCACCCTACGGTAAGGGACCATAGACAGCTTCAGGTTTAAAACATTCTGTTTTATATATGCCTCGTTAGTCCCCCTATGTTTTGTGGGAAGTAATGTGCACTATATTACCCAACACATTTTTCTTTTCCTTCAGGGTTCACCACAGCGAATCATCTGCATCTTCTCCTCTCACAGCTAAACTTAATGATTCACACTAACTAATACCTCTTTATTTGCAGAACATACTTCTAAGTTCAGAATATTTAAACCAAATGTACTATACTGCCTTCCTTTGCGATTTTTAATTGTTTAAATGCTTAATTTGAACCAATTTTATGCCAGTTAGCAAGTGTCTTTTATAGATTAAACCTGCTTTGAACACTCACACTGCTTTTCTTTTCTGATTCAGGATGAAACAATGGCTGTAGGTGTGTACCGAGGCAGAGCTGGGAGTGAAATACTAAACATACTGATATCTGCAGGTATGTTGGAGTGTAGACTGATGTCCAGCATTGTAGAGCAGTTGAGTTAGAGCGTGATGAAGTATGGACAAAATACAATTGCAACATGCTGAAACATCAGAAGGGTCAGAAATTCATGAATCTGTCCAAAATTTTAGCACTCTCAGCCAGAATGTGACGCTCGTGGTGGTCGAGAGAGAAGTTTTATTTTTCCACGAGTTGAAGTGCAAACTTTGACCCGCTCTTGTGGCCATGTCAGAAGCGAATCGCCACAGTGAGGAGAATTTGCCCTCCTATATTTTCATAGTTTTCTACATATTTTAGTGATGGAGCCACGAAGAATTCCTGACTGCAACGAGACGTTGTGTCTTTTTGCTACTTGTGGTATTATCAACAGAGACATCCTCAGGATTACCACTCAGTTACCTTTTTCAGTTATTTAAAGAAGCTATAGAAATTCTACACCCGGGATTTTAAGAGTTTATGGTGATACTGTGCTAGTTATGTGAACGATTAAGTATTTGTCTATGAACTATGTGCAGCTCCATCAGCCTACAGAAAAGACATGACACAGCAAGGTGGTACAGTCAAGACATCCTTTTTATTCAATCAGGTGCTGCTCTTCTCAAACTGTGTTTTCTTCTATGGAAAGAAACTGTAATTAACCATGCATTTCACCTAGAGCTCTGGGGGTGTTCTCACAAAGAAGTGGTGCTGCACTGAGGGCACAGACAGAGGCGTAGAAGAGCTGGGAGTCAGGGGTGCTGCCTAATTCACCAATAACCATACACACTTAAGAGATAAGACAAATAAAACAGAAAAAGACAACGGAGCAATCCAGCATGAGGTGTTCTGAGGAGAAAACTAAATGGAGGGACTTTCCCTGAACTCCAAAAAAATAAAAGCGGAGAGATCCGGTTCACTGCTGGTCTATTATCTATCTGGTTTGGTGTGTTGTAAATGGCTAATGACTGCTGAGGGTTTTCGCTGTGAGAAACCCACCGTCGAGAAACCAATACTATCACATTTCAAAGATTGGTTTTTGAAGTGGAATGTGGGGATTCCATCCTGGAAATTAGCAAACTCCCCTCCTTCCAGCCTCATGCGGAGGACAAAGGTCCCGGTGGATAAAGGTGCTTGTATGCGTTTCACTTTACAGTCCAAGGCGCCCTCGAAAGAGAGCCTAAACGACAGCATAACCCTGATAGCAAATATGAAAAGAAATCCAAATTTAAGGAAACAAAACGAAAAGGGGGGAGAATAAAACAAAGCCAAAATATAAATAGCTAAAACAAAAGAGGCAAACTCTTATCCTAATCCAAGCAGCCCCTTTGCAAAAACTTCCCAAACGCAAGTTCGTTCCAGCCCCTCTCGACCACCATTCATCTTTCTCCGTAAACCTCTTCAAACCCAAACCCCTGAACCCCTGCTGTCCCTTCCTAACCCACCCAAGGACACCCCAAAGCCCGTCAGCGTAATTTGTTCACTTACATTAGCTGCTGAATGGAGAAGCTGAAGAAAGATGGGTATGGTAATACAATGTGAAGCATACAGACAAGAATAACATGTGAGCTAACTGCAATTCTGCTCAGAACAAAAGTTTTTCGGCAATTTTTTTTATCACCCTCCCAAACAGCGGAGAGGGTGGGAGAGAGAGAGAGAGAGAGAGAGAGAGTGATAGAGAGTGATAAGAGAGAGATAGACAGAGAGTGACGGACACACAGTTACAGACTACTCCAGTGTCTAAGAGAAAACAGACAGTGGAGACAGAGGGGAAGAAAAAAGCAAGAGCTGAACGAGAACAGTTTTTTTTGCCTTTTTCAAAATTTTTTTTTTGTCATTTATCAATAAAAAGTAAAGAACTAATTCACACCCAGTTTCCTTTTGTTACTATATATATATGTACAGTATATATACATATATATAAGCTTGGAAAAGGAGAGAGGATAAAGGGGAGGAACAATGGAGGGGATTCAATTTCGAAGCCGGAGGAAAAAGTCGTCCTGAGCGCCAAATGGGCGACGACCTTTTATGCCTCCTTACAGCACTCAGGGGCAACCTGCTACCTCGAAGCGTTTCGAAAAAAAGGGCGATCTGGATTACAAATGGAGTCTGTGAACAAAGGCACTTTCAAGGGACAACCTTTAACTGCTGGGAAACTATACACTACAGCACAAGCACTATAAGAGTCATTTACAGAGGAGGGGGTGAACAGGGGAGAGGCTCACTTTGCTGCCTGTTTCCTAATGGCTCAGACCTCATATTTACGCCTGATTATCAGCTACTTTTGCCCCTTTGTCGTTTCTGTTATCTGTACAGAAGGTCTTAAGTGAAGACGCAGTCCACTTCAACTTCAGGTGTCTCAACACAGCCTGGTGGGCTCTATTCAGCTCTAAGATTCAGAAACATATCGAGATGATATGGGAATAAAAAGGTTTCTGGATGTGAAGCATCTCCCACAGTACAGGGAGGAACTTGTCAAGTGTTTACGCCAATGCATTTGGTAGAAATTCATTGAATCGGGAGAGTTGTTTTGTTTTTGCTGGTGGGTTTTCAGGCAGTGCGTGGGTAAATTATCTGAAGAGTTTTCTTAGGCTTGACAGTAAAGGTTTGTTGTATTTTTTTTCTAAAGGTTGAACCAAAATGCCTTTTGTGTCACAACCTTAAGGAATAGGAACCTCTCCCCCTACTCAATACAAGAAGAATACAAATAGAGAGAGGAATAATGCTGTTTCCTAAATGGTCAGTTATTTTTGTTCATTCATTTATAATAGTTCTGAACGTACTTTATAGTGTTAAAGCACCAGTTTTTCTGATGATAGATTTTTTCTGAAATTGTGTAGATTTTTTTTCCTTCAGCCCTCCCACATTTTTATAAACAAATGATTACACATAAAACATTAAAAAAAAGAGACAAAGGAAATAAAAACAAATACCCCCAACTTACAAAGACTAGGATTTTTCATGGCCCTCTAGTTTAGAGTCCCGGAGCTTACGGACTTGAAACAAATACATTTTTTTCTCTTTTCTCTTAGCTTTCTTAAAATCTCTAACAGACAAACACAATGATCTACCCAATGCATTGCACGTGGCTCAATCGACACACATTTTTCAATAATAATACTTTCCATCAAAAAACAACACTTTTTTTTCTTCAAACCTACTGTCGATTTTTGACATGTTCATCTAGGTATTATAATGCTGCGCTGCAGATGGCGATGGCATGTGTCCGTTTGATTTCGTACTGGTAACAGTAAGGTGATGTTACTGAAACGGGTTGTGGGGGGGGGGGGGGGGGGGGGGGGGGGGGGGGGGGGGGGGGGGGGGGGGGGGGGGGGGGGGGGGGGGGGGGGGGGGGGGGGGGGGGGGGGGGGGGGAGGGGGGGGGGGGGGTGAGAGTTCAGAAAATAACTAGACTGCCAACAAGCTCATGTAGTAAAAGTTAAAAAGGAGCATATATCATAAATATATATGTATAAAGATCTCTCTCTCTGTCTTTACAAAAAAAAAAGAAGCTTGCAGTCCTCTATAAGATCTGTCCTAGGCCAATGGTTTCACATGCACCAACGCTACCATTCCCTGTAGGCTTTAGCTTATATGTGGGAAGAGAACTGAAGTCAAGTTTATTACTAATTGCATGAAGGGAATACAGAGGCACTTCCATATATTGTTATAGTCTTGATATATGGTTTTAGTACATAGAGCTAATGTTACTAGAGAGGCTGAGAACAGGGTCTCAGCCCTGTTTACTATCCCTGCAAAACAGAACCAACAGCTAGGCAGTCCAGTTATTTTGTGAGGTCGGCTTTTGTTGGATTGTGTCATGATGAAAATAATACCAACAGCGATTTCAATGTGAACATTTACATAGAAAAATATCGCAAATTAAAAGACAAATTTTAAATGAATGAAAAACCATTAACAAAGGCAGTTTGGAGAACCAAATCTAAAGGCTTCCCTTTATTCTTATGTGTCAGGTTGTTGGTGGTGCTAGTGTGCATTTTAGAAATATATGTGTGTGTGTGTGTGTGTGTGTGTGTGTGTGTGTGTATACTCCTCTGGGTTTTCCTGTGACCAGACTAAGGGATTCGGGGTGGGTGAAGCAATGCAAGGGATGCATGTGATAAGCTGTTGTTACTGTGCTGTCCATATGTGAGAGATTTGAGAAACTACTGTCACCGTTTCACTGAAATCTGAGCATGATAGCGTGTTACTGCAAACTAAAGGAAAATGTTATGACATGCAAGAGTAGGTTAAAACAATCAGGTGAGACAAAACCAAAACCAAATCTGGCAAAAAAAGAAAAAAAAATGGCAAGAAAACACCTACAACAAATTAAAGCCATAATATGATGCTGATGCTGTGTGTGCATTACTGTAAATTCCAAATCTGAGAATGAAAACGAGATGATATTATGAGTGGTTGTGTGACAGACTGCTCTGAAGAGGGTGGTCTGCATTTACTGTCTGCAAGTGTGCATGAGTGTGCGTATGAGTGCTGCATGTTTCAGGGCCCACACTCAGATGTTAGCACAGCCCCATCCCTGCGGCGGCCACCAGCCTCAACTCACTTCTCTGATCGCTCGTCTGACCATCAATGTGCAATACTGTTCATCCCTTATTAAAAATTAATAGTGCATAGGTGAGGGGATGAAAGAGCACATGTAGAGTTAGTGTTATGACTGTCTGTTGTGTGTTCGCTTTCTTGCACTCGCCTCTTGGCTATCGCTTCTCCCACAGCAGGACACCCTGATACTTTGACAGGTAAACAAAGACCAGCCACTTAGTGCATATGTGTCACACCATCGGATGGTGTCACCACGATTGGCCAATGGGAAATGAAAGAGGCTCAGGGCCGAGCGACTCGAGCAGCAGAGTGCGGCGACACGCAGGCATGCGGCTGTGGTTGTGGTCTCGACCCTGAGCAGCACCGAGCTCCAGGCGGGGCGTGTGGGGTGGTGGGTGTCGGGTGGGATCATGTACCTGGAGGAGAGATGCGCAGAGAAATACACAGATATGGAGGCGTGCAATTTGGGTGGCAATCTGTTCAGCTTGCACATCCGACATCACCATCTACCACTACTTGTTCGTTTTTGATCTCCCAGCCAATGCATGGAGTTTCATTGTGGAGACAACAAAATAAAAAAATTATATCATTAAAAAAAGAAATAATAAATGTTTAATTGGTCATTTGTCAGGGTGCCATATTGTGTTTCCTTTCTGACATTTCGTGGTGCGTGTGAGACAGTTCCTCATCTTCTTCCTCCTCTTTGCATTCTGAGTCTGTCCACTCAATCTCATTGAAGCCTCCTGCATAAAAGGGGACGAATGTTCCTGTTCAAATCGTTGAATTGGGAGTCCTCTTGGGGCGGTGTGGGGTTTTTCGGGTTCTTCTGTAGTAGTACTTTGAATAGTGTTGGCGAGAGAGAAAGACCTTTTAGTGTCAGCAGTTTGTTCTTTATCAGCGGTGACGCGTTTGCTTTTCAAATTTCCAATTTTCATGACACAATTTTAGCTGTTGATTCAGAGAGGCCTTGTCAGAGGAACCAGGACTGTGAAGAAAAGCAAAGAAAATGTGTCTTTTTAGTCTTTAAACCACATGACCGGAATGAAATTTATATTCAGTCTTAATTTATTTCAGCACTCAGTTTGCAGCATGCAGTGAAGAGTACACAAAAAATACCTACCAACGGACACACTCTTCACAAGAAACTGATTTGTTAAAGAAACTAGAAGCGACGAGACTTGACAGAGTATGAAGAGGTACGACGCATGAACAAAGAACTGCATCTTACACATACATATATGCAACTTTTCATCATGTTATAAAACAAAGGTTTAAGTTGAGGAAATGATGTGAACATTCACAAAACCTCAGTGGGTCAATACTACATCACTGGTTCCCAACCTTCACCACAAGATAAAGCTGAAGGCTGCTTGGCGATTAACAGAAACAAAAACCTATAGAAATAATTATTTGTTTCAGACATTCTTCTGATTTTTTTCTTCCTAGTGAAATTCTGTGTAATTTCACTTCTTCAGACAAATAAACAGAACATATATAAACCTACTCTGTGGTTGAGTTAGTCACAACCAGGAGGAAAAAGCAGACACTGATTTGTCTGGAGCGACCTCAGGTGTGAACAGCTCTTCATCCACTAGAGGGCGCCCTACTACTCCATTTCTCCCTCACTCTCAGTACTTTGCTGAGCTCAGCTGTCCCATGCAGTGTCAAAAAAGTTGCTACCTCAACTTCACCACTTGCTGCCTTTAAGAGGACTGACTCGAGCTTTGGCACCCATTAAAACAGTTGTGTTATTACAGAGTTAAAAACTTAATTAGGGCAGCAATTTCTGTGTCGGTCTGCATGGGTTTCCAGTGAGCAAACAGGAGCAGAGCTGTTCTGTCATGTGCTACCAGTTTTACATGTAAGCTGATCCTTCTAACATGCCTCTGCTCTGTGGGCTAGCGTGGTCTCAGGCTACACTGTAAAGCTACTGAGGGCAGCTACTCCAGGGATCCAGTTTCTCGGTTTGATAAGAGGGCAGAGCGGAGGATTTGGCACTGGCCGAGCTGCTCTGGCTGCCTCTGACATTCCACAGACCTCGGCTCGGGGAGAGCAGCGACACGCCACACCTTTAACAGCAAACTCTCTGTTGTCCCCCACTCGAGCAAACTCAGAGAAAGTTTCTCCCCCTCTGAACCTCCGTCTATCATCCACCGCCTCTGCCTGTCTCTGCAGATAACTCCTCCTCCTGGCTCCAACCAACTTCCCTTCAACGCGTCCTCTTTTCCTCTCTCTCTCTTACTCCGGCTCTCCCAGTGTAATCCTTGGCAGTGGAAAGTGACCCCCCCCCCACTTCAAGTCCAAGTTCAACTGCCTATGACATCATGTCTGGTTGCCCGCAGCAACCAGACAGCCGGGACGTGACTGTGGAGTGCAGTGAGCTTCGACTAACTCCCTCTCTCTTTTTTCCCCTCCCTTTCTCTCAGTCCCGCTTACTTTTTTCATACATGTCTCCCCTATCTCCTTTGCTCGCTTCCTGCATAGCTGAGGTCTCGCCACCAGAGAGCTCCTTAGACCAGCTTTTCTCTGCTTCTTGCTCTGACAGCAGTGGGAAGACTCTCTCCCTCTGTCTTGGCTAGTTGGCTAGCAGGCAGCAAGGCGGGCTGGCAGGGCCATCGTCTGAACCTCACCATATGCCAGAGAACAGCAGGATAGGCAGAGACCTCTGTTACTCGCTCTGGCTGGGGCTGTTGCTGACCTACTAGGCTCGGCTAACTGGGAGGATTTAGTGCCGATGCTCAGGTTCTCGCTGTGGTTGCCGTAAACCCGACAGAAATGCTCAAAGTGGACATTTTTCAATAATGTTTGATAAGCAATAGCAGGAGGATAATAAGCGTTCGGAACAGATGTAAGCTGTTTTTTAGGAGGGAAAATGAGGGGCAAGAGTTTTGGCATGGAGTTGAAGTGTATGTGCACGTGTGCATATGTGCTAACTCGTATTTGGATGGTGTTTGGATGTCCCCTCGGTGCCAGAGCTACATCTGTAGGAGAGTGGTGCAGGTGGGGAGCTTGAAAATACTAAAGGGAGCAGCAGGAGGAGCGAGGGACAGAAAGAGAGGGAGGGTGGGCTGCCGATACACTGGAGGAGGAGGAGAAGGGGGAGCAGTCGAGCAGAGCTGTGCCGAGGAGGAATGCAGATTGTTTCCATGTGTGGAGAGGACAGGAGAGCCGAGTTGGCTGCAGGCAGGTGCGGTTAGCCCCTAATGAGAAAAGTTGTGTTGGTGATGGAGGAGGCCCAACACACTGCAGCCCAGTGGCAGTGCGCAGCCAAAGCTGAAACCACAATGTAGTGCACTACTGGCCTCACACGCTGCACTAATACACACTGTGGGGCCTAGCAGAGATAAATCAACACTGCTGGAGCTGAAACTAACTGGCACTGCTTCCATTCACTGTGGAGAAACTACTGTGGTACAGGCACTGTAAACCAATACTGAAACTAAAGGCCTTGATACATGGGCAACACTCGGTTTCAATGAAAGTCCACTCAACACCACTCAACGGAGCAAGTTTGCCATAAATTGATGGCCTATATCTGCATGTTAAAATGAGAAAATATCGTTTTTTTTCTCCAATAGCTACTTAGTTTAAATATAAACAGATGACTCTCCATGAAAACTGAGCTGGAAAAGCTAATGAGTCGAGCCTGAGTTAAGATTGTTCAATGAAAATATTAAAGTCCTAGTTTAGCAAACTGATAAATATTTATGGATGGCTACACAAAATATTCATCACTGGTGTCATGTTCTGGATCACTGATTGTAGCATGTTGCCAATGCAGAGCTATTGTTGGAGTATTGCCTCTGTATCACGGCCTTCGCTCTGAATGACATGCTTGTTCATTTAAAGCCAAAGACGCTTGCACTGATGGTGTACTGGAGCGTGGCATCTACGCACAGCACTGTGCAGAGTTACGCTTGCAGTGGGTGATGACGGAAAAGGAAGAAAAAGACATAAAACACAGGAGTAGGAGGAGGGAGAGGTGGATATGTGCATGTTAATTAAATGAGGGAGATTGGCGGGGTACCTGAGTCTGCTGGGGGATATTCAGAAAGTTGTCCCGTGTTCCGATGCCGACAAACCGGTTGGGAGCTGTGGAGCCTGGCGTGGAGTATGCTATAAACAGAGAGATACAAGTGTGTACATGCTTTTACACACACACATACACACTCAGCTCATAGTAGAGTTTGATGCTCTGATCATTATTGATTATTATATTCTGTATATTTTATTAAGCTATAAACCTGTAAGGCTATGCCTATGTATAACTGTCAAATTGTTTACTTGAAAAAGACAGTAAGGGTCAGGGATACTGATTCCCTATTAGCCCCATGGGTGATTTGTTTACGTTGTGGGCTGCTTCATTGTCATTTTCTTTTCCCTAACCATTTAATCTGTGGTTAGAAAGGGGGCATACAGTCTGTAGCGATTAGAGCTAACATGGAGAAGCTTTTTACCCCCCAGATATGGCTGCGCTGTTAGTCACAGACCCTCCTCAGCAGCCCCTGGCCTCAATAATAAGCCACAGAAAACCACTAAGGATTCACTGTAAACTTAGTAATAGGGTGACCTATGGAGGGAAATATATTCATCACCAGTGGTAAACAATGCTCCGTTTACATTTAATAGGATGAGAGGAGCATCTTGCTTATACAGTGACACCACTCAGTGATGCCACAGGATCAAATTTAGGGCAGTTGTTTTCACCGGACTCCAACATGACAGCTGAGTAGGACCTTTGCTGTGCATGGCTTGAGTGAGTTGAAAGGATGGGGATGTGTGGGGGTGACAGAGACAGGGCTGGAAACTGATGCATGAGTGTGGGTGAGAGTGTACAATATGCATGTGTATGTGGTTGTGTGTTTTCTGTGTGTCGTGTTTTATGACTGCAATTAAAATATCTTGAGAATCATAGACAAAATTAGAGGGGGAGGAAGAAAAAAAATACAGTGATAACAGTCACCGAAATGAGAAAAGAGACGGAAAATACGATATTTATTTATATAAGATGTTCATATAAATAAATAAGAGCGACACGTTAATCTGAGAGAGCTGGAAGGTGGGAGGGGAGGAAAAGTTGATAGGACAGGAAGAGGAGAAAAACTTAAAACAAAAGGCGGAGAAGGTGCCCCGGTTGCTCCGTCCAGTGCCCCCTCTTGGTGTGCCTCTCCCGTGGCCCGACTCTCGTTCTGCACCTGTTCTGGGTGGAACCAACCAAAGCTTCACCACTCTCTGATGACACTCCTCTCTCTCCCGCTCCCCCAGTATAGCGCTAATTAGACAGGTTTGATTAGATATTATCATTCATGTTTAGAAAGATGGGTTGTTCTTGTTACACCGTGATTTTCATGTTTTTTGTTGTTCTCAATTTTTAATTGTTGTGAGATTTGTGTGAAAGTGGCGAGGGGATTGGGTGGTAAAGTGGGGCATGATGTTTTTTGGAGTCCACGCCAACTGCCCTAATTTTGTTCCCTTAAAAGAAAAAAAAGAGAGAAATAAAGGAAAAAGAAACAAAGAAAGGAGGATACGAGAAAATATCAAATAAAGAAAAGAAGAAAGCAAAAAAGAAATGAGAGAAGGGGGTAGATTATATCGCCGCTGTCACAGACAGACATGCATAGTCTGCATTGATCAAAGGCTCGCAGCTACAGAGGCAACGTGCACAGGGCCCTGCTCTGCTCTGCTCCCCCCAAACTACAAAACACATCAAAAAGAAGGGAGAGAAACTACACTGCCTCTTGTGGTGCTAGCAGGAAACCCAACACCAGAGAGAGAAAAAAGATTTTGAGGAAAGCGAAAGGGTGGAGGAAAGAGGCAGAGGAGGTTTGCAAAGACATGGAGAGAAAAGGAGACTGAACTTCAGAACAAGAGGGAGAGCAAAGGATACAGATTAGCTTGAAAGAGGATCTCTGGTTTGGCAAAGGCGTGGCTTCTGCCTTGACAAAATTGGTTCTTGCTGGTACAGTACAGTACAGTACAGTCCATAAGGTGATGGCTGAAACAGGAGTGAAGCTCCCGGGGCTGCTGAGTGTTTGACTGAGCAGACTGCAACCTTGCTGAAAGCCAACGGTCAACCTGACTGGAAGCAGACGGCCAGCTAAACTATGAAGAACTATAGCCATTGCAGAAGTCCCAGACCTGTGCTTTTGTAGTAGTAGTTTAACTACAAGATTACAGAAGACAACCCCTGTGTAGGTACACTACACAAAAATACTTGGACTTCTACGATGGCTACATTTGTTCTTGCCTTCTAAACTTAATTTAGTATTGGGATGAATATAGGATAGATTTGCTGCTAGCTAAGAGCTAAATAACCTATGGGGGCCTAAAATTGGTTTGGACTGGCCTCTATGAAAAGTCAGTGGGGAGACTGGGGCATTAATGGGAGGTTTGTGGAGGGGAGTGGGAGTGGGGGGTGACTTACACGGAGATGCGGGTGAGCTGAGTCCACCGTCAGTGGGCGTGCTGATGGTTTTAGAGTCGGGCATGGGGAGGGGCACAGGGCGCGCCACCGGGGGTGGCGGGGGCAGCAGGAAGGAGCCCGGCATTTTGCTCTGGCCACCTCCATTAGGCTGCAGATGGACCATACAGACAGGGTGAGCAGGACACACCCCGAGAAAATACAGCGTACAGGGAGCCAGACAGACGCACATACACACAATATGTAAAGACACACAGGCAGAGTCCCATTTAAAGGTAAGAGACTCAGATATAGACATACCAACAACAGCCACACAACAAGAGAAATGCACTTAAACTAAAACACACACGCTTGCACACAAGGACAAGGGAGATTATTGAATAAAAAAAAGTCACAGTGTGGCCAAAAGTAGTGAGGTGAATAAGAGTGGAAAAGTGATGAACACAGTCACACACAAGGGCAAAAGAAAAACTGAGTTGTCCACAAGGAACAATGAGGGACTGTTATGGGACGTAGCTATAGTGTAATGTAAGAATTTATAAAAGGAGGACACATCAGCAATGTGAGAAAAGGATCTGTGCATGACTGTGCATTGTGTGACTGCATATGACAGTTTAAAAAGTATATTGTCGTTAGTGTGTGAAGTGATGAAAACAAAGGATAATAGGATATGAAAAAAGGGCTTGATAAGTGGATTCAAAGTTGCTCAGAAGGCCAAGTTTACAGTAGAGGTTTACAGTACTACTATGCACCTTAATGAATGTGTGTCAAAAACAAAATTCAGATGTATCCCTGTAAGGCCAGTTGACAGTCAGCTACATACTGTGCTTTAATATTTGGAGCACGAGTGATTTTGGGCATGTTTTTGGGTTTCTCAAGAGGGCATGTCGCTTTGCAAATGTTTCGCTAAATCAGGCCCACAGCACCTCTCCTCTGAAAGGCTCAATCATGTCAAACAAGCGCCTGCGTGACCCTTCTACTGTGACCCCTGTTTACTCTACTCCTCATTAACTGTGGACTAGCTTCACTCGACACATGGTGTGATTCAGTAACCATTCTTACATCCCGCCCTCACTTGTCACAGCGTGTTGCTCTTGTGTACATAAATGTGTACTATATGTTTCTTCATCTTCCACCAAGAGTAAATAAACATCATTAAAAAGTGGCAGTGGGTCTTTAGTATCTGCTCCAGATTTGTTCCATGCATACCTACCTTTCCAACCAGCAGTAATCTTGATGTGTCTACAAATCCATTACCAGCTGCTCCCAAGTCTCTACAGCAAATCCACTGCCAGCGGCCAATTTCATCCAGACCACACTAACCCAGTGACATGCCAGCCCACTTTTTTTCCTTTCTACCTCCATCAATCTGTACACATCTGACAGGCAAGATCTCCTATTGCCCAACTCTGGAAGAAGGTATTAGATTATATGTTGAACCTGTGATGAGTCAAATGCGCTTTGGCTCCTTCCCCCATAATTTTCTATTTAAGCACACCTGGCTGCCTCCTCCCGTTGATGAATTTGCCCTAAAACCTTTCACTGGTGAAGCTGTTTCACGTCACAAAGGTTGCTTTATGTGCAGGTTTTGGCTCACTTCACCTTGTTGTGCCTGTCATTCTGTGTGCCGACTTCTTTGTGTATTCTTGCTTTCTTTCATTCAACATCTTTATTTCCACAAAACTGATTTCTAAACAGTGTTTTCTTTTATGTCAGGTTGCATACCAAACTACTGCACCATAGCATCCTACAATTACCCTACCTTTGTTTGTATACCCCATCTATCACTTACCTGTGCACTGGGCTGTCCTGTGCCATCGGTGCACACAAACTGCACAAACTCCTTAAGCGGGTCCTGGTGGTGATGGTAGCGTATGGTGGGGTGGGTGAAGTACGGGCTGGACTGCTGGATGATAGAGGAGGAGGGGAAGTGCAGGGCTGAGGCTGAGGCACGGGGACTCCCTGAGAAGAAAAGGGGATGGAAGAAGGAAGGAAGAAGAGAAACGTAAGGAGAAGAGAGACCAAAAGTGAAAACGACACAATAAAGTCCAAGTTATTGTGTTATATTTCTACTCAAACACAGCACAGATGTTAAACACACATAACTCTCTACCCACTGTAATGATCAGTACATTAAGCATGCACACCCATGACACAATTCAACATGCATATGTTTTAACTAAGCACCAAGACAGCTGGCATCAAAGACCAGGTTGCCGTTTAGGCCTATTATTGTCCTAACACAGAAAATAGCTGTGACATTCTCTCGTGGTTGACTGACTGAAGCTGTTTCTGCTTACAAATGACTGGCATTATCCCTGGCTATTGGGCAACATCTGGTCCCATTCATTTTATAAATCAGCCCACTAGATTTCTCTGTACCTCTGTTAAGCCTGGCATCACCACACATGCACACGCACACACACTTTCACAGCCGCATACACGCTAGTGTGTTACAGTATTTTCTACCGTCTGCTTCCTCTTCATTTCGGTCTCTTTCTCTCTCTCACCCACACATACACAAACCACTAGGGCATGAAAGAGCCACACACACACTGGGTTTTTCCACTTTTGTTTTATTGCTTGTCAGTGATGTGTAATCAATCAGCGGCAAATCCTTGCTGTGCGGTTCTGCCCAGTAGTTTGAAGCTTGAGAGAGAATCTCCCCTCTGCTCCCAACCGACCACAAAACACCTCCCAGAGACATTAGTCAGACAGCTAGCCAACCGCACACGTATACACACACACACGTACACACACACACACACGCACACACTCATGCATACACTCAGCTCCACTGTCTGTCTTGTCTGCTGTGATTCTATGGCTCTGGCAATTTGGCACACCAAACTAAAGAGGCAAGCTGCTAGGTGAGGGGAGCCTGGCGAACAAGCATCTGTGATTATGTCTGTCACCTGCTATCTCCTGTGTATACTGTACTCACTGTACTCACAAAGTGGGTAAGTCCCTGTTTGTTCAAACTTCTCTTGTTTTTGTATAACTGGCGTCCCCATCTTTTTTGTTTCGAGGTTGGAATGTGTCTGTGTTTTCTGTGGGCAGATGAATTTTGTGTGTCTCTGTGTTTGTATCTTTGTGTGCATGTATTTTTGGAGTCTGCATAAATGTGTTGTTATGTCTGTCACAATTTCAAGTGTCTTTTACATATATTGCTTTGTGTGTGTGTGTGTGTGTGTGTGTGTGTGTGTGTGTGTGTGTGTGTGTGTGTGTGTGTGTGTGTGGGGCACAATGGCAGACTCTCCAGACAAGTATTATCAGGCAACAGTCAATCTGGCAGCTTTCCATGGCACGGTGGAGCCAAAAAACAGGGCATAAACCATCCAGTCCATACCCCAGTATAGTCACACTCACCAAATCTATACAACAAAAGCTTCCAGTTTCAACCCATCCTATGCAAGACATGCTTGCTAACTGCTTCTCCCCCATCTCTGTCTACCCCACCTCTCTTTTCATTCCTCTCTCCTTCCCTCCCTGCCATCATCCTCCAGTCTCTTTATAGAACCAAGGCCTCCGAGGGACATTCCATTTGGATGGCAGCCATTTTAGCACAGAGCGTCCTCCACAAGAGTGTAAATTTACACATGCATGCATGTGTGTATTCTTGTGTACGTGCGCAAATGCACCAAGACAAAATCTCTGAACACTGTCTCATTACAGCCTCTCTATTACACGAAAAACTCTCAGCCAACAGTCTGCACAGACACTCTGAAGAGTGTATGAAGTTGGTCAAGCTGGTCCCTCACACTCTTTTTAACACGTGCAAAAAAGAGAGCAGCAAATTTTACCAATCAATTTATAATTCAATCTGGTGTTTAGGATTCTTTAAGATGCTATGAAAATGCTCTGTGCAAACAAACAACGTTGCGTAATGGTGGGAAATCCAGCCAGAAATATATTTTCTAAATATACTGTGGGGAGCTCCGCAAGTAAAATTCAATACGTTTCAACACAGAGGGCAATGAGTCTAAATGACCTTTACATGGCAGTTCTCGTTTGGCTGGGGACCAATCCATCCCTTTGAGAGACAAATGGAATGAGAGGGAGAGACAGAGAGAGGAGGACATATTTATTCCTTTGAAAAGTGAGACCAGTCTACAGGGACTTGTTGGCAAACTTGAGATCCTGGAGACTTTGGGAATTCTCTGACTGGAGATGGAAAAACCATGCTAGTTATCCTATAGGACTGAAAAGCCCTTATGAGGACAACTTGCCCTTACTGCCTCTACTGAATCAAGCCCTTGGAAACACTGGAGGTTACTAGAGGGTTTTATCCACTTTAGTGTGCATCTTTGTAACTATGTGGGTTGCTTTTGCTCAAGAAAAGATACAAAAGAAAAACCTTCCTAACGCATCTTTCAAAGAATAAAAATCCAACTGAGATGGGGTGTTTGAATTTTAAAAAAACTAAAAAAAAACCCGTAATGAAGCACTGGTTCGCTTCAATATGCACTTTGGCAAAGCAAGCCCAACTGCTGACAGCCATTTGTTCTCTGCTGTCCTTTTCTTGCCTATATAACAAAGAATTTTAACATTTTCACTTCAGACAGTGTGTCTCGTTGCTTCATATGCTAAGTTTATGCAGCAAGTAAATGTCATTATATAATAACACAACAGCTTTGTCATGTTAAATGCAAAATCTGTCTTTGAAAAAAAGCATTACAACAAACGCATGAAGCAGTAAGATGTGAGGCAAATGAGTCACAAAAGAGTGGATGCAGTATCAGTACCATGCAATGATAATATAATATTAAAAACACAAGCATAAAAATGGTGGTAAAAATGGATGGATGGAGAGAGGCTGAAAGAGAGAGAGAGAGGAATTTATGCCAAGCCATGATGATAGCAGTAACACTGAGGAGGTGAAACTCTGCAGGCATATTGCTTCTCAGCAGTTGCAGCTGTAGGAGTGGAAAGTTTTCTTCTGCTTTCTCAGGAAGTACTTTTAGGATTTACCATTTTCAGGCACACGACTGTAGAATTTGTTTAGTTTGTTTCATGAGGAGTTTTGCTTCTGTACATATGGCAATCTAGGATCAAGTCTGACAGTCCCTTTCCTTCTCTCTCTTTTTCAGATTATAAAAAGGGGGGGTTGGGGTTGTCGGGTTTCATGGCAGGGCTCTCACCTGGTCTCACTCCTGCCAGCACAGGCAGCGGGTGGTGTGTGAACGCCATGCGGGGGGACCTCGTCTGGGAAGTCAGGGCGTTGAAATCAAACTTCCCCGGCTTCTTAAGTGAACCAGGCGAGGACAGTCCTGGCGAAAAAAAAAATGGGATCAACAAAAAAAGTGGGGGGAAGAGGGAGGAGAAGAGAGAGGTGGTTTTAATCAACAAAATGTTGCTTATTTGATTGGCTACACTAAAAAAGAAAAAAAATCAATCTGATTTTTATTGAAGGGGACTTGAGCAATAATGATTTTCTGATTAGATTGTTTAATTTTCTCATTGGTTGATGGCAGTGCATTGTTTCCTGTCCCTTTTGGCTGTTGGCCATTGATTCCCGTTCGTTTCAATGAGCCATTTGGAGGACTCTGTAAATGTTGCAATCAGAAGGCATAAAGATGCTCAAAAGACCCAAGAAAACTTGATTGCTAATAATAGGGTTTTACTACAGCTAGGTAGTTATATTTCATATAGAGATACACTCAGGATTCCAAGCTCCCATCTTTATGGTCATAAAATGTGGGCTGAGCAATATTTCACAAGTCCATGTCTTCAAAGGAAAAAAGGAGAAAAATAGCTAAATCCAAACTGAATCTGGTCTTTGTTTTCGTGCCAAAGAACATCTGTAGCTATAATAATTCCTACTGTGCCACTGTATGTTTTTCTGTCTCATCTCTTTCTGTTTCTCTCTCTCTCTCTCTCTCTCTTTCAGGTGCCAACTCTAGGGTTTCTCTGTGTACGAGCAAGGCCACCATACAGCCACAGTCAGCTAGTTGTGGTCTGGTTTCAGCAAAGCTCACAGGCTGGCTGCACGAAAAGACGGCTTCATTCAGAAATAGCACACACTGTACAGTATGGACACGGCAGCTGCTGAGTGCGAAAGACAAGCAGACGGACAGAGAAAGGAGACAGAGGGAGAGAAAGAGAGAGGGAGAAAGAGAGGCGAGAAGAACGTGGGAGACATGAAAATATGTGAGGGAGCAAGGGAGCAAGAGAGCAAAGCAGAACCTGTGAAAAATGCAGCAGTGTCTTTTTTCTTCATGGCATTGCCCTGACAACACGTATGAAATTGGAATGTCATAAGATGTTAAATATGGTTATTATCTCTCTTGCACACACACTCACTCACACACGTCTGAACACTTAAAAGGCCGCCACATTTAACTGATGAAACAATAGACAAATTTCTTCATCCGCAAGTTTTATTCTAATCTTCCTAACAAATAAGGGGTGTGATACTGTTTGCTTTATAACTTTTTTAGACTCTTGTTTTGTAGTCTATTTCTGTGGTCCCTCCGCATCAGACAAGGCATTAAATACGATTCCTCCTCAGTTCTCCAGCTGGAGATGTGTGAAAGTCTATGGGAGTGTGGAGGCGTGTAAAACCTTCCCTCCCTGTGTGAAAGAGTTAAGTCTCAAGCAGGTGGGAGTGAATATGTGTGAACCATTTATGTCTTTAGCAGACATATATTCCCCCCTCCCCAAATGAAGCGGGAATCTGGGGGTGTATTGTACTGTCAGACAGATTCCAAGCATGAAAACAACCCCGATCCCACTTCTGACACCTGCAGTTAGCAGTGATTGCTATGACACTGTCAAACTGGTGGGAGAAAGGTAGAAATAAGAGAAGTCTGCACAGACTGAAAGATGTAAAGACACCGGAGGGGAGAGATGGGAAAGACTGAGATTCGGTGAAAGTATAAAAACCAGAACCTTACGGATTAAACAATTATGATTTCAGACAGGCAGTCTTATATGCTTGTATTTTGGAAGCAGAAAATTAATCTTAAATATAGAAATCATAGTGAGGAAACGCAGGAAAGATCAGATGAAGACTGACATCTGTGCTTAGAGGAAGCTATAGCACTGCCACTATCAGCAAGGGAATGCTAAGGACAATATTTCTGTACATCCAAGACTGAGCGATGGTCTGATCTGACTGTGTGTGTGTGTGTGTGTGTGTGTGTGTGTGTGTGTGTTTGTGTGTGCAAGTGTGCCACAACTGCACTGTTTCCTCTTCTGGCAAGCCTCAGTATTTCACTGGCAACCAATCAAGCGTTCCCATGATGACCCTTCTGTCTCTTTGCACTAACAGGCCTGCCACCAGATGCGCCTCTGAAGAACACACAGGCGCGCACAGACACACACACACACACACACACACACACACACACACACACACACACACACACACACACACACACACACACACACACACACACACACACACACACACACACACACACACACACACACACACACACACACAAACAAACACACACACACACACACACACACACACACACACACACACACACACACACACACACACACACACACAAACACACAAACACACAACACACACACATACACACAAACACACACACATACACACTCACACACAGTTGGAAAAGACAGGAGATAGTGGTTTAACCAAGTATAGGAAAGTTGGGGAATTCAACTCTCTCCAGTGATTTAAACCACACATGTCCATAACCAAAAGCCCAGCCATATCCCCTGAAGGGCTTGTAACATTTAACTCAAAAGCACCAAGCAAAGCCCCCACCACCACAAGTCTCTAGTGTCTCAGAAATATTTCACAATCATTTGGAACTAATATGAAATTATGGCTGTTTCGATTGCCTCCACTGACCCCCCCACCACCACCCCCACCACCCCCCCCCCTCTCCCCCCCCCCTGTGGAGCAGATGTCTCCAGCATCCTCATGGATCCCAAGGCTACACACACACGGAAACACCATCTGGGACCATGCTTCAGCTGTGCATGTGTGTGTCTGACTGGGCTGTGTGATGTGTGTGCAGAAATCCATAATGTCTATATATCTGAATGTAACCATGTTTGTGTGATTTATATGTACGAATGCATCTTCATACATTTGGGTGTATGTGTTGCTGGATGTGTTTATGGAGAAAGTCAGGAGGAGTAAATGCTGCTACGGACAGACTGTGAGCTGCACCGGTGGGGTTTGATTTAGAAGTTCCTGAGTCTGTTTGTTTGTGTGTTGTTTGTTTATATATCCCCCACCTGAACAGGAATTCCCTGATGAGATATGTCGATGGCAGGTGGAATTCTTTGGAAAATCAGATGCATGCTGTCCCAAAATCACACATTCTGTGCTCCCTGCTACTTTGCTCTCCCATACTTATCAATCTCTTATTTGCTTGAATTGTCTTAACTAAAAAATGTTTTATGCTAGCCATGGCTTAAAATTATTCCCAAACCCACACACAAGAAGGCTGATAATTACAAAAGCTTTTGGCTTTCCAATTTTTCACTTGGATTTCGTAAATTAATTGGGTAAAGGGTCCAGATTTGCATGCTATTCTACACCCCTATTTGCCAAACTCATTAGGCGGTGTACAAGGCTGTGTGCTGCACTTTGGATAGTAAGGGGGAAATGCACATACACACAGAGGAAGAGAGAGAGAGACGGGAAAAAGATGGGAGGTGAGGCTCTGGTGCGCTAAGGCGTGCAGGAGCCTCTGTTGTGGCTCTGATGAGCAGCCTCTTAATTACATTTACAGCTAAGTGGAGCAGGAGCAGAAGAGCAGCCGCTGAGGCTCGACTGAGAGTAGACTGGGGCAAAACCTAACCAAGGCTCTTGGCTCCTCTAGCTCACACCCTGATAACCCTTCTCTCTCATTAGTTATCACCATTTGAGTACACCAAAGTCGTCTTCTCTCCTCTCGTCCTTCTTGCACCACCCCCTTTTGAAAATCCACTTGCCTAATTTGTGGTTCTCGCTCCACCTTCTCTCTGCTGACATGTTTCTCCCTCCCCAGGGCCCTTCCTGCTGTACACGTTTTCAATTAGACAGAAGGGAGACAGGGATGGAGGGCTGAAGGGAGAGCTAGGGAGCATGAGGAAGGGTTTTACACCTCTGATCCAAAGAAGTGTCTTAATGAGGGATTTGAGTAGAGGGAGGGATGGAGACAAGGCGGGCACCTGAACACCTGCAGGGGTGGGGAGTATGATAAGCATGTGTGTTTCAATGTGTGAATGTCTGCGTGAGAGGGGGGGATGTAAGAGTGAGTCACTGCAACTGGGCCATCTATGTATGTACAGTACATGTGCATGTATGTGTATGTCAGGGGTAAGCGGTGTCGGTATGTACATGAGTAAGTCACTGTACAAGTGTGTGTGTTGGAGAGAGTCAGATTAGGTACAATGAGTGAATATGCCTGCTGGTGTTGTCAGTGCCAGCTTGGTGACATCAGTTAGTTAAAGTATCGCTTGGAGGGACTGACAAGACTACAGAGAGATAAAGCCAGAGATCTGAGATGAGCTACTTGTAGCCTCACATTACACACAGAATGAACCTCAAACTGGATAATCCTTTACAATCATGCCACTGTTCATCACAGGAAATGTACTGTCAATAAACAAAACTTTGATCAGCAGCAATGACATCAATCTGGTAACTAATAAACATTAATGAAATTATTACACAAGTAAAGTGCCATTTGTGGCATGCATCTTTGTCCTGACTACATTCATACAGCTCACACACACATACACATACATATATGCATATGTATATATATACACACATATATGTGTATATATGTACATATATGTACACACACACACACACACACACACACACACACACACACACACACACACACACACACACACACACACACACACACACACACACACACACAGAGTGGGGAATACGAATGACTGAGCTATATAAAGGCTGATAAATAGCAAATATGTATATAAATATGAGTGTAATCAATGTTGTTCTAACCATGGTAAGGAAACTGCACGCCATCGTTTTCATGTTTTATCTTCCTCTCCTGCACACTCGCCAAATGGTGCTGCACTGAAAGTGAAGAAGGGTATTGTTAACAATGAGATAGAGTAAGAGTGAAAGAGAGAGAGACAAAAAGAAAGAGAGAGAGAGACAGACAGAGAGAGAGAGAGAGAATAAGAAGGAAAGAAAGGTAGTTCAGAGTGAGCATTTGTGTATGATGTAGATAGTGAATGACTGATAATTGACACAACATCAAGTAAACTATATGCATGGTTATAGCTTTAAGGTGAGGGTAAGGAATTGAAGAAGAGAAATGTTTTCTTGGGGTTGTACGAAGGATGAGGTAGTATTACTGAGGAGGTAGAATACAGAGGGAAATGTCAAAAGCTGAATCACAGAAGTTGTAGTCTCTGCCAAAACAATGGAAATACGACCATAAAGCCTTAATACAGGCTGCTGTTAACTATTATATCATCCTTGATCTTGTCATTTATATCCCCCGTGTCTGGAGCCATGTGGTGGATAGCATTTAGCACTATCCATGATAAATTAAATTTTCTGGGGTTATTGTGATGATATTATAAAGAAATTGTGACCAGAAATGGGACAGACTGTAATTTAAAACATGCTGATGCTTGTATAAACCCGTTTACTGAACCAAAATAGAAGAGACTATTTCAATCAGTGTAAAATAGCCTCAGCCACAGGGTGAAGCTGATGACTGTGCAATTGTTACTTGGCCAAATACATTTTTGGGACTAGATCTAAATTGGGTCTTTCAACGTGTGTCTAAACATCCATTATTTTGGCAGTTATTTGAATGTTTTTGTCATAGAAAAACCATGTTATTTTAAATATCTTGTACACTGAGCAGAAGGTAAGGCATTATATATTTAAACAACTGATAAGATTTGGTCTTATATGACCAATACATACAGGTTAATCATGGTCATCTATTTCATTGGTATATAAAGTAAGCATTTTTCTCTGAACAGGTGATTCTAGGTGCTGCTTCCTCTGAACTGAATGGTCACCAGAGTGAGGGCAGTGGCTGAGGTGGGGAGTGTGAAGAAGTGACAAAGTCAGGTGGAGGCATCAGTTTGGACTTTGGTGGTAGGGTGGGGATCAGGCAGGAGGGTGTGAAAGTTTCATGATGCTTGCGTAGCAGGCCACAGGTGTGGGGTGGGGTAGGAGGGTACCTGCATCCATGTCATTGGGCCACGCACTGGACTGGGAGGAGCTGGCAGCTGGCGAGCGGCCAGGGTAGAAAACATCATCTGTGGGGCTCTCCAGCTCGCTGTCGTCTAAGGACTTCCTCTTGGTGGAGCTGGGGGCATGGAAGGACATTTGGTGGGTGGAATAATAGTTAGAGGCAGAAAGAGAGGTCTAAAAGAGGCCTGATGTTGTTTTTTTTTTTAGTCTATCACTGCAGGGAATCTAGGGTAAAACACCTAGCACAAATAGCTACTAGAAAGTATTCACATTAACAGGCTTCAAGTACTGCATCTAAGAGGAAAAAAATATTGCTATAGCAAAGTCTTGGAGCAGAACAGACAAAGCACAAGGAATGTCAAAACCATGAATGAAAAAGGAGGAAAACAGCAAGAAAAGATAGACAGCAGAGACAGCCACAAATTAAGACTCTCTCTATGTGTGTGTATGTCTGTGTGTTTTCCTGTGCATGTGTGTCCATAATTTGGATCTTTTAGGTGTATATAACTACCTCCGTGGAAGGTTTGCGTACAACTCCACCTCAGACCTAAAGTGACAGCAGATGACAGAGGTAAGAAGAGAGAAAGTTCAGAAAGACACAAAAGAAGAAAAAGCAGAAAGAGCCATCAGACATTCACGAAGAGGAGAGCAGCTAACAGAGAGACACACACATATATAAAGAAGTTCCAAGACTGGGAATGGACTAAGTACCACTAACAGCTGAAAACCTCAATGAAATGGCGTACTTTATTGGCTTTGTAATAAGACGCAATATATCGTTGGCAAATAATACAGCACTGTGATTTCACACTTCCCTCTAGTTTGCCCTTGGCATCACAGGGATTTACAAACCAAGGCAGATCTGCTAAAGCCACATGGTGGTTTCACCCACTGGAAACTCTACTCATGGTAGACAGCTGTACCTTCATAATAGCCATGGATGTTCCTCTACACTTTACACTGTTTTTGTCAGTGTCGAAAAATTGCTGGCACCGTTTACCTGGTGGAAGGAGGGGAGGTGAGGGAGCGCCGTCCCAGAGCCACCTGGTTAATGTTGTAGTAGCTGGGACTGCTGTCCAGGTCAGCCAGTGAGAAGTTAGGACCTGATGCTGTTGCTACAGGAGCTGACAGGGGAGAAATTAAAAGGAGTTGGAATAGAAAAGAAGGGAAGAAGACAGAGAAACAGTATTTCAAGTTCAGTTTAGTCTTTGGTTTTAGTTTTTAAAAAGAGTAAAATAGTCATCCACGGAGTTGTACTGTGTCAGAAATACATGCACTCAAAAACAATCTACTGGATTGTAGTAGGTTCCTGTAGCATAAAAACCTCATTAAAATATTGTGCTGTTTTATTTTTGACTTACAAATATGAAAACATTTGCAAACTGCAAATCATAGCGTGAAATTGTAATTGTCTGTGCTATGTTTTTTTTTCCTACTTACTCTGTGACACCCTGACCAACTCCGCCACATTCCACACCCCTGAAGTGACGAAGCAGTCCTGGAAACTCAGGTGCCCTGTTCAGAAACAATGTTGGTCAGGACTTTAAATACACACAAACGAAGAGAAAAATAATGCAACAAAAATACACACAGTTGGGTTGAACCCCTGTCTCCCCCCCCCCCCTCAAAAAAACCATCTGCATCTCTGTTTGTGGAGCAACATCTGTGTGCTAATCAGATCCATAATTGGAATATGTTAAGAATGATATCCATGATGGAATCAATTCTAGTATGCTGATTTGACAGTGTTTGGACATGGGCATGTGTGTGTTGGTGTGTGTATACCTACCATTGGGAGGTGGTTTGATGTCTGTGTCCCCCTGTTGGCTGGAGCTGTCTGATTGTCCAGATTCTACATTAAAACAGAAACAAAGAGGAGAGAAAAGAGAAAGGCAAATGGTTAGGACCTGGTTTGCATGATTAACAAACTAATAAAAACATACTGTGTACAACGTCTCAAAGAATCATAGCTACAGATGCATCTCAGTGAGGGTTTGAACCACAAATAGCCAACACAACAGAGATTGAATTCTTTACATCTGTGGATTGAGATTGGTGACTACAAAGGCCGCATCTAAGAAGACAAGTAGAACCAAACCATGCCAGCAAAATACATCAAATTCCCTCACTGTAGGGGTCAAGCATTCAATCATGTACCAACCTCTGGATGTACATCAAGCATACACTTGACACCCACTTGTCAAGAATATGGTGAAGAATGATTTATCTGATCAGAGTACATTTTTACATATCCCGGATACCAAAATTAATATCCGGATAGTGCCGTAGCGAACGAATATTCGGATATTCGGGTCCAGCCCGAGTGGAGGCATCTACATTAGTCATTGATTTAGGCTTTTCCTTTTAATTTGTCACCCTTCTGTGTGTATCCACGCTGCCAGGACTGTGTTATCTGAGGTGTGAGCGGGAATAAGAAGGACTTGCAGTATGCGCTGGGGTATGGTATACATCTTGTGAATGTGTGTGTGAATTCACACATTTTTGTGTGGCAGTCTTGTATCTAAGAATGTTCTCTCCCCTCTCCTTCTGTCCCTACAGACTTAAGGTGCAATGATTTACAGTGTGCTGCTATGCCATTTAGTATCTAACCACGCAATCATATCCCTCACCCTAATCCTATTTAATACTTTCTTGCTGGTAGGGATTTATTCTGCGTAAACAGAACACCTTATACACACACACACACACACACACACACACGCACAAACACACACATAAATGAACACAAACCCACACAATCATGCACACACTCTCTCAATATGTTTCTTTCTCTAATTTTTGTTTCATACTTTAATGCACGCTGTAATCTTTGCATGAACACATATTAATACATTCATACATACACACACAAACACAGACTGAATGAAAAGGCTGTCCATGCAAATTTGGTGGCCCCGAGGGATCTGAGGCAGAGCATGGTAAAGTTGAGGCAAAGCTCTTCCCTTTGGGATCAAAGGATAGCAGGGAAAAACACACACACACACACATTCGCACAACCACACACCTGTTATGACTGGTCTACGAAAGCACTGGGGCTTCGCTCACATGAGCAGACACAAACTTGCCAAGTCTTGGCAACACAGGGGTACAATTAGATGTGAAGGAGCAACAGGCTGAAAGAAGAAGTTGCAAAATGAGGTTTTGCAGCATGAGTCCTGATAAAACAAGGCCTAACAACAGTGCATTCTTGTCAAAGCTGTCAGAATGAATGTCTTGTATGTATGCATCTATTTACGGATATGGAAGACTGGCTGGGCATCGGTATGCATTTTTTTGTACTTCTTGACGGGAACGATGAGTTTGTAAATGAGACTGATCTCCATTTCCTGGACGGGTGTGGTGTGAGGGTCTAATGCTACTGGTTGCCCATTCAGGCCAAGCTAGGTTATAGCGAGCTAGCAAGCTAGCTAAAGTAGGTGTTTATCTGCAGGCTGTAGGTGATAACAGAGCACACAGACTCCTGCCAGCAGCACTTGCCTTACAGCCACACTAAGCCACAGATTACTGAGCAGAAACAATAACAGACCTGTCTCGCTGCCTACGAAGCACTGCTTATCCACAGAGAGAGAGGCGAGACAGACAAGAGCAAGAATGAAAGAAAGAAAGAGCACAGAAATGAAAGAGAGCTTCTTTTCCCCCTCTCTTCTCATGCAGAATCTCTCGCTCTTCTGTGTCTCTCACTGGCTGGGTGTAATCCTGGCAGCCATCTTAGAGCTTGGCAGCCATCTTAGCATTGGCGGTAGTGCCACATTCCAGCTAACTGACGGCACTCACTCCAAACATACGAGGCTGCGCCCCCACCACGCACGCACCCAGACACATTCAAATACACACACTCATACGTGGACAAACATTGAGGTACACACTCAGAGTAAACATATATGATGGCCAATGAAAGCTGTTGAGAAAACAACCTGACTTCACTGGACTTTTTACCATCATGTAGTATTTCACCACAGGGCTCTACATTATTGTAAACAGTATTTCTCACACCATACATGCACTGTTCAGATACCCAGCCTCCGCAATGTGTGTACAGTATTCCTGTGATATCTCATAATCTACTGTAAGAAGCAAGTTAAAGTCAGATTTGCTGCCATAAAGCTTTGCAAGACTTTCAGTGAATGAAACAGAGACTAAAGTTGAAGGCAGAATTACTGCAAAACAGTAAAGATGATTGTACAGCAACTTCGCAAGGACTTTTTCCTGCTATGTGTTTTTGTTTATTGTAGTAGCAAAACACATACATTTTATTGCTCTACACTAATTTCTATACACTGCCATATCTCGGTACATGTCTGTCTGTTCAATATTTCGTATGTTTTTATTCACATTACATAGTTGAATACTTAACTAGAGTAGCTGCTGATACCCAGTTGTGTTTGTTTTTATTGTAAAAAGAAGTTTCAGACTGAAGCTTTAATCTCCGTGGTCTGTTCTTGGTACCTGCCAAATGTGACAAAATTCTGCCACATAAGAGACAGAAATGAAATCTTAACAGGATCATAGATTTGTTTCACAAAAGAACAAGCTAAAATGTTACCACAGTACTGAATTAACACCATGGAAATTCTGTCTCACATACATCTTTATTTGGGGACTTATTGGGGTGCATGATGTAGAAACATGGTTGTGGTTTTCATTGTTCAAAAACAGACAGGCTGAAAAGATGTCAGTCAATAAATGGTGTGTGACCCTTCTTTAGTAGTCTTGCATCTACATGATGTGGTTATAACTAGACTTTCTCTCTCTACCTTTTTTAAAATACCATATTATTTCCAGGTTTGGAATCATATACTATATACAGTTCTTTCTTACTGAGTAAGAAAGAACTGTTTTTCTATATGGATGTATCACATTTTGGAAACACCCTGCATTTGGAAACCCCGTCCTCAGAGTTTCTTGAAGTGTCTATTGTTGGCCTATCATGACCCCAACATGTTCTGCTGTTGCAGAGGTGTGAAAGCTGAGGCTCATGGCAGATAAGAGACTGTCAGGCAGATATGTGCAGCGGCAGGAAAACTGATAGCTGTCCTCAACATCACCCTGAGGTAATGGCTTGTCAAATCACATCAACTCTCAGAGGACTTGAGACGGGAGGATACCATGACTCCTGTTTTCTATTCATCTTTTCAAATCTCTTATGTATTGTTAAGGAGGAGACTTATTTTTTTCTGATGGAAGATGAATTAACATGATGGAGTGATAACTCAATCACTGCTACAGATATTTCACTACTGTTTGTCCTCCTGTGGTGAAACAAGCTTGTTTGGGGATGTGCGCATGGAGGATGAGCTGAATATTTGGTTCGGTTTGCAATATGTGTTGTTACAGCAAAATTTAAATAAAAGTTCTTACACCTTAACTAAACATATTTCCTCCTATAGGTTTTAACTTACTTCTACACAATTAGAAGGGCTAGTTTTTTAGGTGAATAGTAGATATTGGAATATATTGGTGTGATAAACAACCTTAATAAAGCAGGGAAATAATGTTTTTGTAAGGAACTTCAATAATTTATTTAGATAGAAAATTTGAATACGCACCTTTAAAAGTGGCTGTAATTTGATAGTAGTACCCCAAAAGATTTTATATTTGGAACTTATCTATAATACATGAAAAACTTCCCAACAGGAAAATAATTACCAACTTAAAAAAAAAAAATCAAGGTGAGAATCTCCGGTTGACTTGACATGGAACATCCTTTGTGCTGACCTCAGGTTTCATAGCAAACGTACACTGTGTTTACTACACACCGCTCATGTAAATAAGTGCCACTGTTGAGTTCAACAGTGCATCATATAGCTGTACAGAGAAGTGAGAGGAACAGGGTTAGTGGAAA
Source organism: Acanthochromis polyacanthus (assembly GCF_021347895.1). NCBI lineage: Eukaryota > Metazoa > Chordata > Actinopteri > Pomacentridae > Acanthochromis > Acanthochromis polyacanthus. The sequence continues at coordinate 21,481,701 of NC_067115.1, read as the reverse complement.
GTAAGACAGAGGTCTGACTGCTGGTTATCACCACTCTGCAAGCTGCAGCCACAACAGCAGCCACAACCCCCTCTCCCCACTCCCTAACCCCCTCACCCAGCCTCCTAACCACACATCCAGCCCCTTATCTTCTCACCGCAGCCCCCTAAAGCCCTCCCTTCAGCAACCCCAATCAGAGTCCTGCAGCTCACCTCCCCTGGATGCCCCTCTGTCTCCCCCACCAGCAACCCCATCTTTAACCTCAAACCTTTTGGGCAACTCCGCAACCCCTTTAAACTAGTGAATTTAAACAAAATTACATGGAGATAAAACCAGAGTGCGCACAGCGTGACCAGATGATGAACTAAATAATGTGCAAGCTTTGTTTTTTTAAATTCTGTATCTAATTGTTGCAAATAATGAAAAATCTTTGTAACCAATTAAAAGCTTCTGCACTTAGAGCCTGTTTAGTGATCTACGCCTGTCATAATTGGTTTTACACACTTTAAAAGCCCGAGTCCCACTCGACACTGGATTGACAAGACTGACTACATGATTCAGTGCATGTGTCAGTATTGATATGACTATTGGGGTAAAGGGGTGCCAGTCATGAAGAGAACCTATGTATTCCCTTTTAACTACAACTAAATATATAGTTACAGTTCTTAAATACAATTAATAAACAATTTAGCTTTGTACTCAATTATTCATTTAATCTAACTTTATGAAAACAGCCTGAAACATTCTTCAAGTGAAAGAAAAAGATCCAGTCCCACTGAGATGAAAAAATTTGAACAATCTTGTTAGAGGTTGGTGGACAAAATCTGTGTAAATATCGGTCCTAAAACTCTTTACATGTGGCAATAAAGATGGCCGAATGTTGAGTAACACATTAATCCTTTAGTGGTTGATAAGCTGAAGTATCGGGGCTATTTGTGGTGAGTTTGTGTTGAGCATCTGCTTTCTGGCTGTAGTGCTTCTTTGGTGCTGCAGCTTCATCATGACTGCTGTCACTGGATGCTGATTGCAAAATTTCTCTCCAGGCTCCAGGGCAAATCTCACGACCCCACCACAATCAACATAACCCCAGTCATCATGGCTTTGACATACAGTACTGCGCGCATGACTGTGGTTGCCTTCTCCCTTTTACAATCCTTCCATCTATCACTGTGCGGCTTAACTCTCCCAGTCTCTCTGACATCTGGCACATATTTATGTGGCTTTCTTCAGCATCAGGTCCATGTGCCTTACACTCTCTTAATCATCAACTTTTGCCTTAAATGTAATTCTGATCTGGCCCTCGATAAGCATCTTAAACGCTGTTCTGAATGTCATCATTGTCAATGCATCGTCTTCCATTAATTCTCTTTATTACTCGATTCTTTCCCCAGTGAGTACCTGCTGCACTGTTAATCTCGTAAAGTCTATCAAAGTGTCCATCCCACCAAGGAACGAACCCACCACTGATGTGGATGTGGTTTTAACTAAGTGATATGCTGGACTATGCTGTTGGCCGACAGGTGTTTGGGGTCTGACATGCCAATCAGACACATTTCATGGCCATTGGAGCAAAGCGGGGAGATGCATCTCTACTGAAAAAAAAAATCACATTCAAACACATTCACCTAAAAGCACTTTGGACCCTGCAGTGACGGCCAAAATTGAGAATGCACAAATTACTTCTCCAAGTGAAGCGACGTGTGCACTGATGATTGTGAATGGGTGATTCAATCCAAATAAAAGCCAAGGTCAAAACCGAAAGAAGATTCAAGTGGGGTATGCAGTGGCTCGCCGCTGTATGACAGATTTGTAAACAGTGCTGGTCATTTGTGAGTCCTCCCAAAATCAACATTCAAAACTAGCAAGTGGGTTAGTGCACTCTGCAGCCACATCAAACCAGCGCGTGTCCATATGTGTAAGCGTGCATGTATGTAACTACAAGTATGTGTACAGACTTCCCTCCTTGTTGGAACAAATGTCAACTCTACTACTCCCCCTCCATCTCCTCCTCCCCCTCGCCTCGCTTCTCCTCCCCAAAACACAGGATAACGTGGTACAGCCTCCCAATTGGGTTTCGCTTAAGAGGTTTATCGGTATGTTGCTAAACATTCTGACCTTTTTTTAATCCTTAATGCGCTTAAAATGTTCCAAACCCTCCTAATCCCCCCGGCTATCCCACACAGATGTTCACTCAGCCCTTTTATTGGACGTTATTTTATTTTTTCTTTATTTATATATATATATATACATATAAATATATAATTCTGATTTATTTTTTTAAATTATTTAAGTCTGTGTCATATGAGGGTATGTTTCAGCTTCTGTGTTCAGAAGTCTTTATCAGTGCTGCTATTTTGTGTTTTCATGTGTGTGTATAGTGTACAGCAACGCTTTTGTCCTAAAAGTGTTAACCAGATCCCCATGTGGTAAACCACATGTGAATGTGACCTTTTCAAATTTTTTACCCTGTTAGAAGCAAAAAATTTACTTAAAAGTGAATCTCTAAGAGTCATAAAAGAATTAAAATGTCAGTGAAAATTGACATTTACAGCTGATTACACAGCGGCGTAATTAGCTATTATGTGTGCCCGCTGTTTGTATGGTATATGCAGTACGCGTGAGCAAATCTGTGCATGCACAAACGTTTGTGCATGCACGTATGGATGTACAAATAAATGTATGTATACATGTGTGTTCTTGTGTTTGTGTCCCTGTATCACCGTGCCACTGTGCCAGGGAGGCAGGCTGTGTGGCGAGGTGGCAGAGTAGGGCTCTGTGTGTGCGTCTATGCATGTTTGTGTGTGTGGAGCAGGTGTGCCTGGCCGCCCTGCGCAGCTTGCTGCCCATCTGTGCTCCCGTCTGTGTGCCGCCTGCGCCCACGCTCTGCCAACAGCACTGCACCACGGCAAGAAGACCCAGGAGAGAGGGATGCTGAGAGACGAGGGGAGGGATGGAAGGAAACAGAAAGAGAGAGAGATGGAGGGGAGGAGGAGGAGGGGGGGAGCAGAGGGAGGAGCAGAGGGGAGGGAGAAGGGGGGATTACAAGGCTGGGAGTATGGAGGATGGGAAAGGAAGCGAAAGAAAGTGGGAGAGGAAAAGGGAGCCAGGCTGTGGGTCTAGAGAGTCTGCATGAACTTGCAGGGAATGGGTGGAGTGGGTGATAGAGTGGAGATTTGGGGGGGTATCTGGCTGGCTGGATGCCCATACATACTCCCCCTCCTCCTTATTTCTACTCTTCAGTCCCTCCTCCCTCTCTCCATTCACCCTCTTTATCCTCACCCCACATCAACCCTTCACCCCATCAGTGCAGATTACTGTACCACAGTCTTCTGCAATGTTCCCCCATCACTGGGTTGGATGGGTTGTTTGGGCCTCCAAACATTGGGTCCCTGACTGTTTCTTGAGAGATGTTTCTCCCAAAGATGCTGGCTTTATAAAGTCACCAGGGTATTCCCAGGCTGCTACAATCTAAGTCAGGCTAATTATTGGGCTGTAGGCTCACAGACAGTATTCCCATAACGAGGTAGATTATATTAAATTAGCCTACCCAGCGGCCTATAAAAATCAATTTGGAGAAATTTTGAGAGTAAGAGCATGAAAACCCAAGTACACCTATCACACCAGTTTCAAGACTTCATTATTGTAAGCAATTGCAATCGTTGTTAACAAGGTTGAAAATGAATGGTAATATTCCGCACATCAAAGATAAGCTTCTTCACTTGTGGTTTTGAAATATGCCAAATGCTTACTACGAGCAGTATAAAATGACTTTCCATGAGAGTTATGAACTTCTGCACTGTATGGTTATGAGTGTGCACAAATCAGGCTTGGTTTAACAAATCTGAACACAACTCTGTTACTCCTATATGCTTGACTGGTTTCATTGGGTTTTTCCATCTTCCCATGTATCAGCCTATTCAAAAAGTGAAGTTGGGCTTGATGTAAAGCTTTGATAGTCAGCTCCCACCATTAGATCATTTTCCAGTTTGCCATTTGCCAAAAGGCCAGTTTGTGAAAGCTTAAAACATTTTTCTGCTGTATTGCCCCCCCCTTTCCATGTGACTGTACTGAGCTGAAAATGAGTCATGGACTTAACATCCATACACTTGCCATGACTTGTTTCCTTTAATCAAAGAATGTGAAACAATGGTTTGTATTAACCTCGGATGCTTGTCTGGTTGTTCTCGATTACCTACTTTGTCAAAAATAAAATGACATTAAAGAAATTCTGTCTGCGTAGAGTGGAAAGTTCGAGGAATTAAATAGCTACTTTATTGCCAATAGTAACAAGATAAGCAAGTAATGTGTTGATTCTTGACACTCAAATAAGTTACAAAATAGGCAGGGTTTGAATACTTCACAGTTCCAGATTACAGCGAGAATATTCATTTAGCAACAGAGGCAACAATAGAGCTTGTGACACAGAAAACCTCCAAGTATGTAACCATTTGGTTACTGTGATCACTGCTATGCAATGCAGTCACAGAAGCCTCCCGCAGTATTCTGATTCATAATTAATACAGATATTCGAGTGTAAATGGGATTCTGCTTTGGAGTCATGCTGACAAGACGTGCTATTGGACAGCCGCTCAAAGTCCTGAAGGACCGCTAGGGCTTCAGGAGTGAGAATTCTACTTAAACAGACACAGGAAGACACAGTGCATCACACAGACGTGCACACATCCAAACGCACTTATACAAATGCATTCTTCCAGTTGACACGTGTTGAGGACCGAGAGCACACAAGGCTTTGATATGAAGTGCTGCTGGCTTAGTTAATTAAATCAGAATGTATAAAACGCTTACTTCCGTACCTATGCGGAATTAATGTTTTTAGCCTGTGCATGTGTGTATACATTTGTGTTCATTTTATATCAGTATGACAATTTTGCTTTCAGGTACATCTAAGCGGTTTCATTAGCAGCGGCTTGAGCGTACAGCATGTGTGAGTGTATGTGTGGCTGAGGCTGGGGGCCCCCAGCACGGTTCACGACCCAGCCTAACAGAGTGTGAACGTCCCCCTGCTGAGCTGATACTGATATAACTATCCTGTAAGTGGTGTTGACACCTGCATTATTACCCTGTCAACCTCCATCTCTACTCAGCTTAAAGGAGTCAACTGGGGCGGGGGCCCAAGGGTGTTAAGGACCAGTGTCTTTGCAAAGTGCTGGTCTAGCCCAAATAAATACAGCTGCACAAAGGCCGGAAAGGGAAAGAGAACACGGGGGAGGGAGAAGGAAGGAGGAAGAGGGCGGTACATTTACTCTCACTGCTACCTACACGGCTCTCACAGGCTACAAACATCAGTAAGACGCACACATGCTGAAGGAATGGCTGTAGTACTGGGTTATCACCACCAGGGGGCATTTTTCTGGCACATGTAGACCATGGTGAAATGCAAATAAAGCAACAAGGCCTTGGGCCAGGCGTCTCTGCTAGCTCAGACTTCACTCTCTAGACTGAGGAGAGAAGCAGGCCAGGAATGGAGAGAAAGGGAGACAAAGAGATGAAAAGGGAGAGAGATGTGATGTGAATAAAATCAAAGTGAAATGTGGAGCCGTGAATATTATTGAGATGTGAGTAGGAGCTTATCCCTTCTGCATTTTGCCCTTAGATAGCAAGACCCTCACATAGCGTGCACACTATCATGTTCAAAGAAAGTGTTTCAAATCAAAACGCCTCACACTCGGCAACATCAGGAGCTGAGCACTGTTTGACAAAGAGACAGTTAGAGAAGGGGAAACCTACCAGGAAGTGCAGAGACACAAAGACATGCGAGTCAAGGGAATGTAGATTTGCAAAGGAACAGAATACGGTTGGAAAATGAGAAAAATATACAGCACTGTGACAGAACACATTTTCGGCAGAAGAGAACAGCAATAAAAGAATGACAAAACTTCATAAAAAAGGAGGCAGAGAAAAAAAAATGTAAAAGCAGTCTGGGAAAAGGAATGCGGGGCAGCAAAGTATGAGAATAAGCCCCAACAAAACTGTACAATAGTGTAACAGTGTACAGTCTCTAGCGGTGTACAAATCAACGATCAATTTAAAAGGAATACAAGACGCTTTAGAGTCAACAGGAAAATCACAGAAAAGTTTATCAAAGTCTTTGAGAGACTTGGGAGTAAAGTATTCTCAGGTGGCACAGACCATTTGAGTGCAACTCTGCGAAAGAGAAACTGGAAATGCTGCAGAAAAAGAACAGCACTAAGCTGAGTACAGGACTAAGGAGCGAGGAAAGGCCTGTGTTAAGACTTGGATTTCTCCTCCCTGGTCCCTTTTCCTGTTGGCCTAGATACACACTGTGGGTCTTTGTGCTGAGGCCGTTACACACACTTCCTGTCTGGACAGCAGAGGGGTGCTTTAAGGTAAGCCTCTTCCATGTTCAAGCAGTGGAACTGTCTTTCTCTTTATTCCTCTCTCTCTCTCTCTTCGTATTAGATTAGATATCTGGTTCCAATGCATCATTCAAATCTACTTATAAACAACTTAGATAACCCTCTTTCTGCCCATTTACTGGCATATTTACCTTGTATTTGATTCGAGTGTTATTTTTTACTGGTCTCTTACATGGTTACTCTTTTTCTCACTTTTATCTCAAGTTTTTTGCATTTCTTTACAAGATACACGAAAGAAAAAGAATCGCACTGATAGAAGGATGGTGCACTTGCGCAGCCAAGGACACATCGATAAGAATAAGAAAACATCCTCAATACAGACGCACACACACGCACACACACACACACACACACACACACACACACACAGCCACAAAGTGATACTGAGCAAGGTTGCCAACTCCTCCAAAAGCACCACTGAGATAACAGTGATAACAAACATTCTTCTTGCAGCCAAGTCTTTTTCTCCTGAGGAACACTTCAATGAAAATTCAGAGCAAATGTGCCACTTTACGAACATAACAATACGTCAATAAGTCAGCTGGGTGAATGTGCTGCACTGGAAAAGAAGAGACCCAATTACAAAGGAACTCTTTAGTTCTTTGCTCCTGAGACATGAAATGATGAAAGTGAAGAGAGAATCCACCCATTTGAATACATTTGGAAGTTATGATTGTGCTTTTGGGAATGCATAAAAGTCATAAAGTAATTTTCTGCCTCAAAAAAAAGAACTTTTCAATAGAATTTCAAGGATTAAGTCATATATTTAAAAAGCGCAACCCTGTCATTTCAGTGATGTGTAAACATGCAAAAATAATATAGGTCTGTGGCTCTTCAGTTTAATGAGTTTCACAGCAACACAAGCTGGTACATACTGTAGGTATTGGACAATGTTCCCTGCTTGGTTGTACACATACAGCGCAACACTCAGTGGGAAAGACTCTGACACAATATGTGCCTCACTGGGAAGTATGAACAATCCAAGAGACTCAGTCCTGTCAATCTGTGCCAAGAGGACAGAGGGAGGGTGAGATGCAGAAAGTAAGGAGACTGTGGGAGGGGGAATCAAAAAAAAAGGAGGAGCAGAGATGCGAGGAGGAGAGGAGAAAATGAGGTGGTGGCAAACACAGGAGGAGAGTGAAACAGTGCTGAACATAAAGGCTGTGTTTATTATACTGTGTACATATATACATGAAGGAAAACTCCAGGAGACCAAACTTGATCAAAGAGGTCACACTGTCACGTTGACAACACACAGACACACATACCCACAGAGGAGCGGAAGGACATGGAGCTTCTGCTGCCAAGCGGTGGTCACCCTTGACCCTTTGGAACTGTGGTTGGAGATGATGCCAGCCAGACAGCTCAACGCAGGGCAAGTAGAGCAAACACAGTGTTTGAATGTGCTTATGTGTGTGTTGGTGTGCACACAGGGGTGTGGACACACACTGGCCAATCACATTCATGTTAGAACATACGAGCCAATGAAAGCAAAGTCTGACAATGTTGACAAGGCCTGATGTTCTCTCATTTTGCACCATATCAATATGCATGCATGTTGGTATTTTCGTGTATTTGCACCAGTGTCTTGGTGTTTATGCTGATGTGTCTGAGTGTGTTCGAATGTTGCTATGCAGACTGGGGATTAAAGATCATGTAGGAAAAAGGTGGGAGGGAGTAGAGGCGAGGACAGGACAGGAATGAAAAGGAAAGGAGTTGGCAGTGAGACGGTGGGCCGACTGTGAACCTGTGGCCTTGGGTGCCAGGTCTCAGGAGCTGAACTGCTATTTCATCAAGTCTAGGTCAGGGTGTACACACTTCAACTGAACAAAAATTTTAAAAACTCCAAAAGAAATGGCTTGCCACTTGTTAACATTTTCACACATTACCATACAGATACACACTCTTGAGTCATTCTTTGTCCATTGTACAGCCTGGTCAGAGCACATGGAGAGAGGGGTGAGGGGTAAAGGGTGAGGTCATGTGAGGGAGCTGGAGCCAGGCGCGACACCCCGGAGTCAACCCAGTTGTCTGTATCAGCGGTAGGTGACCTTGTGACGATGCACTTGTATGTGTGGGTGTGCATTTGGATGTGATCTTGATGAAACCGAGTCACAAGCATAGCGGAAACTGGTGGTTTTGTGCTCGTGGATGAAGAGATAAGGAAATGGGGTTGTGACACAATGAAACAAGTCAAAAAGAGATAATTAAATAATTAATGCTTAGTGAATTATCTAAATACTGGTGACCAAAAATGCTATTAAAACATTGTTTAAAAGAACTAGTTTACAAACAACATTATACAACAAGATAGTTCGACAAAGCTGCAGACAAACAAAAATGTTTAGCACACAAACAGATGGACACAGTGCAAAGGGCAACAGTTTGCCAAAAAATTAATTATGCAAAAGAACAAGAAAATTGCTTAATTACTATTGCTTTACGGGACAGACAGAGTTAAAAACAATCTGCAAACATTGTCAACAAGCTAATCGAACAAATGGCATTCGAGTTAACCCTCACAGCTAGCACAGCTTTGAACAGCTTGTAGTCCGAACAAGCAAGTGAGGACACCAACACAGACAAGCAGATAAACCAATCAGGATGTAGATGTACAGTAAAGCATACCACCATCTGTCTGGCAGTATAGACACTCACTGAGGAGCTGCATCACCACCACATCAGGTCAATGTGTGAGGAAGGAAGCGTGAGCGCGAGCGACTGAGTAAATGACAGAGATTAAGACTGGACAATGCATATGTGCACACAAACATTTTCTTTTGCCATCTTCAATCTCTTTCCCCAGAAAAGAGCACTCAGTCTGGACGGAGGGCAGCCGGCGAATCCAAAGCTGCTGCCAGACAACAGAGGCCTACAGTCTTTTTAGAGTTTGGATCGTAGACAAAGCATTTGTGTACCCACAGAGCACAAGTCGCTGAAACACCACACGATGACATAACATTTGTTTGTGAGTCTCTGTCCTGTTTCACTTGTCCTCTGTAGCCATGTCTCTGCCACCCCCCCCCCCCTTCCTTTTTCTCGTTGTCAAACTTCACCTCAGTCATTCAACACAAAAACCAGATAGGCATTTGTGTACTGATTGATCGTGTGTGTGTGTGTGTGTGTGTGTGTGAGTGTTTATATAAGGATCACACATCCTCCCCCTCCACCACCACACAGCGCTTAGCCTGTAAGCCCATCCCGCTTAACGTCTCGTCACTAATTCTAATTCTAAATCTAATTCACCTCCTTACCACAATCACCCCACACATCATCCCTGTACTCTGCCCTGACTAAGCTACCCACACACACACACACACACACACACAGAATATCTGATTGGCCACATGGCAACTGCACGATGGTATTTGACTGCGCTGTATAGTTAATCCATATTAGTGGTGCTTTGCTTAGCTTCAGCCTATGACCCTAATCAATTAAAATCACAGTAACCTCACATCCAAAGCTAATGCCAACATAAAGTTATAACAGAGCCTCCCACAGATACTCCACGGTAGAATTCCAGAAAGTGGTTTTAAGTGAATATTAAGAGCTTGTTAACCCTGAGGTGTGACAAACTCTTGGTTTTCAGTTTCATTTAGTAAGATCATCTCTGAATCAGTTACTGCAGTAACTCACTATGTAACCCTAATCTGGCAGGTTCTCTTCAAACCAAAATTGGGAGTTTCTCATCATGCATTTATTATAAACAATCAGACTTCATCAGTAATCAGGCAGGGGACTTTTAAGTCTGCCAAATGATAAATGAATAATGGATTAATACATGAAATTAATAAAATTAGAGCTCCAGACAATTCTTGTGTGAATTTATATGAGTGTATAATAATCATTGGGCTGATTTGAAGACAGTAGCCGGCACAGGTAGCTACTGGGTGAGCTATTTTGGTTGAAAACAGTAAATCATTTTCCTTTGGCTCAGTTTTCCTCCCCCTATCTGACGAGAAAAGCAATCCACAAAAGCGGTTATTGCATCTTTGAAGTGTCCAGAGCTGATTCTGGTAAGAAAAAAAACAATGAGTAGAGAAAGGATGAAGCTGCTGGAGAGGAAAAGGACACACCTGATATTAAAATGTGCAGATGCGACCAAATCATGTGCTGGTGCGACCAACTGAGAAAGTTGGTAGCACCAGTACTAACAGTGGAAAAGTTATCCGGGAGCCCTATATAAAGTGTAACAGTGTTAATGTAACTTTTTTCTCCAGTCCATCTCAGGCTCTTTTACTGCCACTGCTGCTATGTGATTAAAGACATATGTACATCATCACGCACACTGAATTAAAAATGAAGGTTCTGTTAATGAGCTAATGTTGCTTCACTGATGATGGCTGTTTTTGTACTAGCACTTGACTCAGAGCGAACATATTCAAAACTGAACGAACTAACTGATCAGCGGAAAAGTCTGAATTTCCCTCCTGAGGGTTATTAAGCTTCGAGTTTTAGGCCCCTGATGCTCATTTTGGATTCAGACACTGGACACAAGAGCACAAACTATAAACTAAACATCAATACCACAGTTTATTATTCTTTTCACAAAATGAATACGGTTTATTAAACAGTCAGACTCACAAGCTTTCATCTACACTATTTAAAGCTATCAAAACGGGAAGCAATGTATGTGTATGTTGGAGCAGAGGTTGTGTGGGAGCAGACCTGATCCCCTGTAATCTAACCAGTGATGTAATGCCTGGTGCAGCCACCATAATATGTTACATAACCTTATAAAAGGCTTATGCACCCCAGGGTTCACAGGGTTCATTCTGGGTATGAATGGCTGTTTTGTCAGGCCCAAATGTAAAATGATCAAAATGCAAATTAATCCAATAATGAGTAATAAGATCAAGTTAAGATCAAGTCAAATCAACAAGCTATGAGGAATTTTCTCATAGCTTGTAGCTCATTGCTGTAGCCACTACAGAATTCCTACTTTGCACTACTGTACGTTTTTATTATGCAAAAATCAAGAACCTGCAATCAGCTCTGAGTATTATCAAGAAGCATCAAGAGTTATCATACAGTTGTACTCCATCAAGAGGACCTGTTAAAAAAAGACCCAGCCTTACTAAGAACGATGCAGAGCGGCAGCACTTACACAAACAGCAACATTCAGCAATCAAAATGGCTATAGTCAAATGAGTATTAATGTACCAACTCACAGCATACCTCCTCGGCCCCCAACTGTTCTGAGCTCAGAGGAAAAAGCTTTTGATTTGGTTGTGACTGGCAGCTCGTGTAAACACCGCATCAGCTAGTGAGCGATAGAGGTGACTGGGAGAGAGCTGAACGCTTGCCAAAAGCTGCAAAGCCAAGTTTGGCCCTATAGCACTCTGTGCGTGTGTGCATATGTGATGAAAAGAGGGTTTGTATGCGCAGGCATGTGTGTGTACATACAGTATGCGAGCACGTGTGTCTGTGTTTAACCCATTTACGTAACAGTCGGGGTCCCTGGGTTCAAGCAAATTTAAAGACTGAGCAAGCAAGAAAAGCAGGGAGAAAAATAAGTAGAGGAAGGAGCTATACAAGGAGGGTAGGGGTGGGGGGTGGGGGGGTGGGGGCAAGCAAGCATGTTCTGCCAAATAAAAAAGAAAAACCCACAAAAAAGGGGAGGATGAGGTGGGTTTGAGAACTTTAAAGAAAGACAGCAACGTGACAAGGAAGAAAACGTAAAAGAATAGACTTCAGGGTGGATAAAGGAGGGAATAAAAAGGGAAAGTACAGCAGAGAGAAGGAAAATCCTGATTTTTCCACTGCTTTCCTTGTTTCCATGCACAGGGTCTCTGCTCAAAAGTGGAGGCACAAATTGACAGGCACCTGACAAAGGGATTCAAATGGAGGAAGTTTGAAATAGCAGAGGTTGAACACACTTCTGAGGCCAGACACCAGGCTGGTTGGACGACACTGCAAAGAGATTAGGAAACTAAGATGTTGCCCTTGACAGAAAGTAGTGAAGAGTCAGACAGAGAAGAGAGTGTGCGAAAGTGTCAAGAGAATGAGAGACCAGGAAGAAAGACAGGGAAAAGGGGACAGAAAAAGATGAGAAGGGGCAAAAAGCATGAAAGAGAGAAGCAAGATGGAGAGAGTGGAAGAGAGAGAAACAGAGAAAAAGAGAGAAGCATGAAGGCTTGTTTCTGGTGGGACTCCAAGAGCCAGCATCTGTTTGGCTTGGGCTCAGAAAAGTCTAGTGTTTCACCCTGCAGCGCCCGGGGGAATGCTATTCCAGGCTGCATGGGCTTCTATGAAAAACAGCTTTATGTGGAAAAGGGGAGATGGAGGGAACCGGAGAAAGAGAGGCAACAAGGGAAGGAAGGAGAGCAGGAGTGAGAGGAAGGAGGAAGGGAAGGAAAAAGACAAAGTGGAAGAAGGGAGAAACTGGGCAGAAGAAACGGGAGACATACGGTGGAGAGATGAAATCATGAAGAGAAGCATCTGAATAAGAGGAAAATGATGAATGGAAAATGTAGTGCCTTTTGAGATATTTTGAAAATGACAAAGAATGAAAATGAGCAAAAGTAACAGCAACAAAGCACAGTGGAAATGAGTGTCATGTTTTTGTCTGTCAATTTCACCTGTTCACAATCTGTACTCAAGCTCCCCCAACAACAGTTTCTACTTATTCAAAACTCAAAAAAGTGGGGGTGGGAGGTAATGAGGCAACCACAACTGCACGCACACACGCACACACAGAGGATTTAAGTCCCTCCTAAGCATCTGGGTTAGGACAGCTGTGCAGTGCCTCTCAGTCCCGGGCCTCCTCACCTGTCAGTCAGACGGCTGAAACTCCCCAAGGGACAGCAAACAGCTGGCAGACAGGTGCTACTGCCGTCCACCTCCCAAACCACACCTGTGTGCGTCTCTGTGTGTGTTTGTATGTAGATGTATACTTCTGCACTGATAACACGATATTCCTTCATCTTTCAGCGTTTCTATAAGCATGGACAGGCACAAACACACATCTAAGAACATCTAAGGTGGCTTCATCTTAGAAAGAATCAAACTGGGAGTCAATCAGTATCTGGCTGCACAAGCCGAACCACTCTACTGCTCAGCAAAGCAATATATGATGTATGATGTTGGTAGTGTCTGTGTGTTAGGGAGTTGGGGGAGTTATGGTATTAAAGCAGAGCCCTGGGCTTAATCAAAAGCAGAGGCACTTTCCCCTGGAAAAACAATGAGGGAAAGCAAAGTTTACATGAGCTAATTGACAGAGAGAGGAGAGGAAGGATAGATGGATGGGCGAGTGAAGGAAGTTGGAAAGGAAGAAAATAAACATACAGGGGAGTTAAAGCATGGCGACAGATGGAGGGAAAAAGAGGAAAAGAAGGAATTGTCAGTGTGATGCAGTGAAATAATGAAAATATGCTTTTCATTTCTAGATACTTCACCACCAACGTCTCTGTCTGTCTAACCCTGTCTTAAGCTTTCCTGTCCTCTTTTCCGCATCCAAATGCAATAATATTGCTCCAATCAGTACCACACATTATTTTTTTCTGATTTATGGTATACACGTAAACGTAAACATATGATTGTGGTATGTTCAATTTCATTTAATTCTACAGTTGAAACATCTCTCTCTTTCTCTACTGCTCTCAATCTCACCCCATCTAGATCCCCCTGGAACACATAAGCCTGTACTATCCTTGTACTATCAGCTTTGGGGGGATTTCAGTCATTTTAAGGCATTTCACTTGTCCAGCCTGGATTGATGTTGAGTAAAGCAGCTCCCAAAACCAACAAACCTGCACATAAAGCTCTTCAGGGTTGGTTGAGGACAGACCAGAGAGAGACAGACAGACACAGACAGACAGAGATGATTATAGGTAGGTGTGAGATGACCAGAGGCCTTGAAATTCTTGAAACTGACATTCATGTGGAAAAGTTTCCAGATTGATGCCAGGTCCAGCAGGTTTTTTTTTTTTCTTTTTTGTGGCTGCAGTGTTGAGGTTTTGCTGTGAGCAGGGTGGGCTGGTATAAAACTTTTACCAGCAGTTCATTTGGGACATAATACTTAATCACACTAATTATCCACCCATTTAAATAAGGATTACACTTAATGCAATAAATAAAGCCTGGATGCATCTATATAGTCTTTTTTTTTGCAAAATAATAGCATAACTTTTGCCTATGTTGTATTCAGTTTTCTAGATAACAGTTTTACAACTGTATTTATGGAGCACTTTTTAAAAAAGACAATAAAAGCAGATATGGCAAGTAATATAATAATAATAATAAAACATAAAACATGACAAGACAAAATAAAGAACTACAGTAAAAAAAAAAAAACATTAAAGAATAAGCTATATGATAAAAGTGAGTCTTAAGAAGAGATTTAAAGCATGAGTTTGACTGTTTGACCTGCAGGCAGGGTGTTCCACAGCTGATGAGCCCAAACAACAAAGGCCCGGTCATGTTTAGTAACACGTTGAGACTTTGGAACTATTAAAAAGTGCCCTGATGGAGGATTGCAGTTAAAGATAAGGCTCACAGTGACTAAGCAAAACACAGAAGTAGACAGGAGACTGACCATACAAAGTTCTAAAAGGCAAGTGAGCTTTAAAAATCACTTTTAAAAGTCCCAGGTATGCGGTGAAGCGCAGCTAGATCTGGGGTAATGTAGTCGCTTCTCTTGGTACGTATTAAGCATTTTGAATTACCTGCAGTATTTGGATGTTTTATGTGCCAATACCACCATAACGTACATTAAACCAGTCAAATCTGGAGGAGATTAACCCTTTAAGCTTCAGTGTACCGCCGGCGGTACACCTACTAATTTGCATAGGAATTTCAGGAATGTCCGACGGGTGCAAACGCGATTATACAAACACTATACACCGATGGAAAGCTTAGATTCTCATGAATCCGCCGGTATAAACCACTTTCAGATGCGATTACCACAGCGGGTGAGAAAACACATTTGTCCGACAAAAACAAATATTCATCCATCCGTTCTCTATACACGGCTTCAAAGCACACAGCGCGACTCACATTTCCGGGTTTATTATTACACACAAAAAAAAAGATTCCACAAAAAACGGCCATAATCCAACCTTTTACATCAGATGACACAAGCCAGTAAACTATTTTGTCCAAAACATGTCCTGAAGTCGGTATAAAATCCCCGAATCGGTCGTTTTCAAGGAAATGCACCTCCCGATGCGCGTCCAATATTCCCCGTATTTTTCGTAATTTTTTTTATTTAAAAATAGAATATTAGCGATTTTTGTACTGAAAACGGCTGGAATTGACTGAAGCTTAAAGGGTTAAAGCAGCATACATTGATCTTGTCTTTTAAGTTTTGGCACATCCATTGAAAAACTGACACAAAAGCACCCTTAACCCTTAAATGCATAACTCAGGTTGCTGGAGATTGGGACTATGCAAATATAAAATATCGCAAACCTTATCCCTAAAGCTAGGCACTTATCACATAACACCTCGCTGCTCCACACATCAGTCAGCAGAACAAGACAGTGGTTGTACTGGACTGCTTGCAAGTATGCTAAATACTCCCTCCACTTGAACACACCAATCCAGCCTGTTGTCTTAAATAAAAACAGATAATCAGTCAACTTGCCTGGTGAAGAAGAGTTAAAAGAAACCACACAACACCACCACAGAAAGAGCATTGTGCATCACCTCAAAGGCCGGGGCTACTCCTGCTATCTCCAACCAACACATCATTACTCTTCTCCATTCAATCCTTTCTGTTTCTGAGGTGTCTCCCTCAGGCAATGCTTTCTCTAGAAAACTGTAAATATCCCAGCTAAGTGACTGGTTGAGCTTACGAGTGCATTAGTGTTATCTTTGGTTGTGCAGCTCTCCTGGTGATTTATAGCTAAGGACCTTCACAGTAAATAAAGAGAAGATGATTCCTGAACCAACAGTATTTAACACTTTGATTTTTCATTTGTCAACAAGACAAGATTGGTCTATTAATTCCTTTACAGTTAAATGTTTTTTGCTTTCTTCATCATTTCATTTATTTATGGTTACAAATTGTTCCTATACCAGATTAAAGCTGCTGTCCGGAGTTTCCGTTTGTTTTCAATTTATGTATCATTTTTTAACAAAGCTTAAATGTGTTAGTCTAGTTCGATACTATAATATAAAGTTAGTATAACGCGATATGAAAATTTATTCCTGAGCTCCGCCTTCCTCTCATAGACCCCCATGTTATTCCAAAAGCGCCGGTTGCTGCCGACCAATCAAGTTCGAGCTTCAGCTTTGTCATGCTGTCAATCAACGGTTACGCGCACAGCAAGCAAGCCCATGCAGAGGTGGGCGAGCTACGCACTACGCAACCGCGCGCACATTTGTTTTGCTTGTGGAGGAGAGAGCATCAGGGCTCAGCAACTTCCAGAAAAGTTACCAATCCCACGGCTTGTCAGGCCAAGAGACTGCAGGACGTTTTTTGGCTCGGGGTGCTCGCGTCGCTCCCCGACCACGGCCTCCATAGCCCCCTGACGGCTTCGTTTAGATGCCCGACCTCTGGAGGAAGATGTTGGGGCGTCTGGGACATACTCTTCGTCAGAGGAGTCATGCAATTCTGAACTCTAGATAGAAA